>NC_048275.1:26063682-26663682 GCF_009762535.1 Notolabrus celidotus
GAAAGTGAGAATTTTCTATACATTTTGTTTTCTGTCATAATGAGGAGAATGTCAGGAGTCAGACTGACTGACCATTTTAACATCTAACAGAGAATTATACTTTATTTTTTGAGTGTTCATGCTATCAAATGTCAAGCGGCACTGCTGAATGTCTTCTCATCTTAGTGCAGAATGTATAAAGTCACCCACCAATCTGTAGAAGTGGCGGACGGAAACTTATTTCTATGCTAATGGTGCTGACAAATGTGTTGTGATCGGGTTGCCACTTTTCGGGCAGGTTTGAATTGTCCGCTTGAATTGAATTGTACTGTGAATTATCATATAATTGCATTCTCAGCCATGATTTATGTGCACATCAGAGCCGGTGTGCTCCAGTTAGTTGGTCGTGGCATTTCTGCAGCTGGTCTGACTCTAAACACTGCAGGATGTTTTCTCCACCGGTAAACATCAATCTAAACCCCAACCCCCGTCTGCTCTCCTCTTTTTTATTCATTTGTTCTCCCTCTCTCCCTGTCGTACTTGCTTCCATTCTTTTATTCTTTTCTTTTACTTTCCCTGCAGGCTATGCTTTCACTTCCTCCTTTATACTTTCCATCTTCCATCATCTGTCTCAGCTGAGAAGAAGGGATGACAGTGAGGCTCCCTCAGGGTTATGAAGGAGCTCTGCCCCTTCATAGCAAGCACGCACATAAACATGTGAACGCTCACATCTTCTCTTCTCAGCCATTGTTTTATTTTTTCATTACATTGTTTTACCTAGACAAGTTACCAAACCTAATGTCCGGAAAAAGCAATAGTCCAGTCCCAATTACCTGAGTTCAAGACCAAGTCAAGTCCTCGGTATAAATGTTTTTATCTATTATAAGGAGGACCGCTCTCAAACTAACCACTGTATTAACCTTAAGTGACTTTGTTGGATCAATTCTATTTGTAAACAAAATATTTTTCTTACCAATATTCAGGGAATAGATCAGATTTGTTCAACTGAGGTTGTATGAGTGAGTACTTGTCAGTAGTAAAGGTATTACTCTGAGGAGATGCTTTTCAACTCAGCCTCTTTGTTGTGCTCCTCTGACAGTGAGAAGACTCAATGAAGGACCACAGGTAAGAGGGGAGAAACTTGTGAACTAACCGCTCTAACAGGTTCTCACCTGTGTTCTAAAATTGATGAATGCCGTGTCCACGTAAGGTTGAAGCTTGTGCTCTACGTTCCCAATTAGCATAAGTGTATGCCCATATAAGGGCATGACACTGCAGGGCTTAGTCATTAAATACCTTGTGTAAAGGTGAGTTATTGTTGTTGAAAATAAGTTTGCTTTTTGTCATATATTATTTAAACTGTAGCCTATATTACTGTCTTATGTCATCTGGTACATCAGGTTTATATTTAATGTTTGTAGGTATATATCTGGACAGTAAAGCTAATTCTAATCTGATTATGATATTTTTAAAAATTCTTACCTGATTGTTTATTACCTATTTATTAAACATTTTGTAGTTTAAACTACAAATTGTATGATTGAAATGAAATTTGATTAAATCATGTATTTATAAAAGTCTTAATTATATAAAGGTGCTAAATGAAGGAAAACACTATATCTTAACACTGAGTTGCAGTGTTCTTGGATTTTGTTAGCTTCGAAACAAATCCCAGACAAGAAAACTTTGGTAAATGTGATAATCTTCTTAACAACTTGATAAGTGGGTTTGGGAACAAATTTGTTCTTAAGAACGGTTGGTGAATGAGGTCCTGTGTTTTCAAAGTAGATTTTCAGCTCTAGACTGACACCGACATGTTTCTTAAAATGAGCTAAATTACATGTAAAGGCTGATTTATACTTCTGCGTCGCCCCTACGCAGCAGGGGCTGACGCGGACATGAGCCCCACATACTTCTGCGTCGATGTGTCCGTGTCGCGCAGTAATTCTCCGCCGAAACGCCTGAGGGCAGTGTGCTCTCTCTGATAGCCGGTCTCCTACTTCCTGCCCGCTACGATCTCTGTTTACTTTTCCACATCGATTCAGAGCGTGTTATGCTAATCTACAGCTGATACATGTTGCTGTTTATCGTACAGACATGATTACATGAAGAATAGAGAGGAGGAGATGAAATACACGGCCGATGTGTGGCCGATGTCCGGGATCCCGGAAGTGCTGTGAATGCGGGAAAGACAAAGCCGCCGAGCGGACCAATCACAGGGCTTGCGGTCCGCGTCGGCTCTACGCGGAGTTACATTTTGGAGGAGGTGCACGTCAGCTACGTGCGTAGGCCTCTGCGTAGGTACGGGAGCTACGCAGACCTACGGCGTAGGCTACGCCGTCAGTTCGACGCAGAAGTATAAATCAGCCTTTAGAGTTGCCCCAGTCTGCAGTGGTTGATAGCCTATAGCTTACATTTAGGTTCTCCAGCTGCTTTCTCAACAAAGGGGCCGAGCTGACCCACATCTTAAGAGGGCGATACACCTACTACTGAAAATTACTTTATGGAACCCAAAAGAACAAACCGCAAAAAAACTATCTCTTAAAGTTCTGACTGATTCGTAGGAGTAGTGAGGAGATATGAATTGTCAATGAAGTTACAACACTGTGTCTCATTTAAATGTGCAATGGACCTCCCTTAATGGGAAGGTTTAGCCATTGTTTCTGTAGTGGTGTAGTCACTACAGCGTCCCGCTATCAGTCAGATTGAGTCACTTTAGAGGCTAACATTGGCTAGCATCTTGCTAACTTAGTCCAGAGTAAGCACCTTCCAGAGACAACATGCTAAAGGCAAGATGTATGACAAACTTTATCTTATTCAGCTGAATAATGTGTCCACTGGTCTGGTGTTAAGCTGCATTCCCCTCTGCAGAGCATCATTGTGCTGCAGGTCTCTCTGACCTCCAGCAGCTCTCTGCCACTTGCAGGCAAGGCCTCAGTGATCCACGTCACTGTGTGTCACCACTGCATGTCCCTGCTGCCCTCAATCTCACAGACTCCTGACATTTGACATGATGTCACGTAATAACAAATCCTCCCCGGTCAAATCAACAGCATGTCCAAATCCAGGCAAACATTGAGGTCAGACAGCTTACTCATGTCTGTGTCAGAGGATAACACACTGTCCAGGTTGAATTTGCGGGGACCAGCTTGTTCATTGGTGTTGGTCTTATTATTTTAGCATTTCGCCAAATGCAGAGAGGGCTGCCCCCGAACTGCATTGAGAAGGTAGAAGACTAATGGACTGATTTCCAGGAAATGAACTGTGTTTTTTGTAACTCCTCCAACTGCTACCACACTTTGACAAAGTAGTCAGGTAATGCTGAGCAGATTGGAGTTTTAGCTGTACACACATTTTTCAGAGCTGCTCTGGATAGAGGCAAACTAAAAAAAAAAAAACCCTGAAAATAAACCTTCACAACCTCTTCAGAGCATGAGGAGAGAAACAAGTATGCAAACCCACAAACTAATAAACTGCAAATGAGCTCAGTATTCAGCAAGTTCAGCACTCATCAATATTTTTATATAACTCCGAACTAATGTTGTTATAATGATTGAAAGGCATTACTTGTTATGAAAAACCCATAGATAATTTACTCCTCAACAGCTTTTCAACTATATTAAGCCTCTTTATTGACTCTGGACCTTTTTTTTCTTATTAATCACATTACAAGCAGGCTAGTGTTCACAGCAGAGTGCTCCAGGCAAAATGCGCAACCCCAGCGTCACATTGCTCATACAAACTCAGTTTCAGCACAGTTTGTGAGGTAGTCTCGAAAGTACATTTTATTGATTTGCACATGGACACTTTTACATTTTTCCTACATACACAAATCAGTACCTTTACCAGTTTAATGCAACACAGCCAGATACACATGAAAACAGGTCTGTTTTAGGTCTTAGAGGAATACTTTCTTCATATTTGGATAAGCTCATCATCATCAATAAACATGTTTGATGATACTGGAGATTTTAAGAGTTTAGTGTGCTCATACACTGATTTAGTTTGATGATCGGAACATTGTCGTGACCAATAGGTGTTCCCACATCAGCACCATACAGGATGCACAACTGGGTAGGTAGTAAACATGGACAGGAAGACACTGCACCACAGACTGTATACAACATGGACGTAGTCTCAGTTTTGTCACCCATTGGTTTTTGAAGAGGCAGTATGAAGCCCAACGATGGCTGTCGCCATACTAGAAATCCTGACTCCAACTTATCCTTTGGCTAATCTTGAAATGAATTGGCAGAAAGGTGGAGTTGAGGCAAGGGCCTAGCCTACTGATAAACAGCAACAACATGCAAACCTGTCAGTCAAATCAGCCACTCCCCCAATTATGCATATATTTCAACCTTAATATAATGAAACTGGATGAGTTTGAATTCACCTCCCATATGGTTGTGAGGAATAAAGAAATGAGATGAGGCAAAAAACATTTTTGTACCAGGCTGTAAACATATCTATAGTAAACAGGCATTCTTTCTATGAGCTCTATTGAGGTTTCCTTGGCTTTTAGAGCCTGCTTCAAGAGGACACTTAAGGAACTGCAGGTTTTTAACCCACCACAGTGGATTCATTTTACAAAACAGGAATTAGCTGTTATGTTCAACACACAAAATAACTGCTGCCACCATGTCCTGGCCTACTGTGAAGCCATAGTTGGATTCTACCTTTTTTAGGACACTTAGCACTTTTGCAGTTTTCTTTAGCCAAAGTCATCTTCAGTAAACATGGGAGTTTAAAATAATGGGAAAAAGGTACTGACTAGCGACTATCCAACAGATAACACAAACTGCTGCACAAAACAAGGCAGCTGTGGCCAAATGCTGCTTCTGATACTGCTCAATTGTTGGTTTCGCTTCTTGAGTATGTGAAAAGATTGCAAAAGGAATGTAGCAATTGTCCTGGAAATGGTGACCCCGCAAGACACCAAGTCTTTGCAAAATAAACTGAAGCTTGGGTTACATAATGTGTCAGACTCCAAGTCTGTCAGTGTATGGGATGAAGAAGAAGTTTAAAAGAGTGCATATTTCTTTCACAGCTGTTTTCTTTTATATTTGATTTATTGTAAAACCCGTTTTGATAAAATGATGGTTCAGTTTTTCTCTTAAGCAGAACTCCCACTGGAAAATCTGCAGTCATCTGCCAGAGCTTTTGTTGTTGTAAATTATCATTTAATTTAGAAAAGCATTCATTAGCTGTGAGGATTAATGGCATACTGAGTTAATTTGTTTGAGAGCTGTTGGTGTGGCTCGTGGTTTACTTTGCAGAGCAGCACCACTGTATCTGCAGCAGGATCGGCTTTATGACTCAGAGTCTCATTTATGTATAGACAAAGTGTACATTTTTGGTCCGACTGTCCTTTAAATGATCTGTTATTTACATATTTATTCACGCCCTCCTTATGAATAAAACAGCACTCATTATGTGGAGACTGAAATAAATGATTGACATGTCTGACAGTATGACAGGAGGAGGAGACGGGGAAGGTTTTATAAAGATTGATAGATCAGGAAAGGAGTCGTACTTGACATTGGACTGACGATGAGTGCAACCATAGAAAACTGGATTTTTATTGTACTATGGCATTAAAAGAGAAATCGTATTGAGAAGTTGGTTAGCCCTTTCTATCAGCTGAGTAACAGTATGAACATCAGCCATGTTAACATATGTTGCCAAATCATTTGTAATTTAACATTTCAAGTAGCAGATATACATCTGTCGAGTTGCATCAGTTGAATGAGGACAAGCTAGAAAACCCCATGTTCCTGCCTGGTGTAAGGCTTTTGTTTTTGGAAACAGATAAATACACAAGCGCCAAATAAGAACCCTTTTTATTTGTTAGTATGTATAATTTATTTTAAATATTTTTTACTTGAACTGCTTTTTGATTTGTTTATTGAATTGAATAGATAATAATTTATATTTTATAAACAGTAGGTTTTTGTTGAGCTGTGTAAGTACTGAAAAAATGCTTCATACAGAGTTATTTTGTCAGTCAGCATTCAGTTTTAATTACTACATCAAATTTGAAAGTATTTTTTTGTCTGTGCATAACACAAAGTTGTCGCAATCGTATAACACAAATGTATACCTCATAACACCAATGACTATCTTTAACTCCAACACAAACATGCAAACAAAATCAACAGTACATGTGTTATTTAGTTATTTAATTCCTCTCTAATCTATCTTTTCTTTTTCTTCAGTGAGTTCTTTGATTGTATATCATATTCAGAGGCTTTTGAAGCTATTTATTTCTCAAAAAATCATCTTAATCCTGTGAATTAAGGCTAATTTAAAGGTTCTGTTGTACATTTGTACAATTGAATGTAAAATTGTTTTATGTTCCTTAATGTTTTTACAAGTATAATGAAGATTCATTTTGAACCCTGGTCCAGATGGACCAGAATTAATGTCAATTAAAAAAATGTAAGGAAGGCAGGGATAATGTTCAGTGAATTAGTGGTTATGCAAATTAGATTCCAGACAGTGTGAGCAGGACCATTTATCAAACTGGTCCCTCCCCACTCCTCTATGGAGTGAACTCTGTATGAAGTCACACTCAAAGCTGAATAATGCACCCTTCATCAAGGTGGAGGGATCAGATCGAGCTGCAAGCTTTAGAACAGACTGCTATAGCTCCTGCGGAAGAAAGAACTTTGTTTGATGACATGATTACATCTCACACAAATCATAAGATGTTTTATTGATAAGTGTTCACAAAAATCTTTCCACAGTATGAGTAATGCTCCAATCTTCATTAGGTCTTTTTTGTAGACATATTATTTTCAATTGGATGTTAATCTGCTTAATTACTTTGCATTGTACAGTAAATATAAAACACTTAACAATCTAAAAATCTTGCAGTTTTCAAGACTGGAAAGGGTTCAGTAGATCCTAAATATATTCAAAACTTTTAGATTTTTACATCTGTTAGATATGAGCAGCGTAGAGGAGGAATGATGACAGGAAACATAACGAACACTGACACAAGAGTCACTCAGTGTCAACAGGCAGAGGAGAGTGTGCCAAACTAATTTCTGCCGTTTGATTTGATATTAGTTTTTGATCATATTGTTTACAGAAATGCCCCTGCTGTTGAGAATTAATAATCATTGTGATGGGGTTTAACAAATCAAAAGTAAGTTTTAACACAGCTAGATCACAACAACATTAAATGGAAAAGAAAGTTCAACTTTATGATCAACCATCAGTTAAATATTTAGTTTTATCATCAGAACTGATTTCAATTCTGATTTTCTCAATGGAAAAACATGACTTATCTTGCTGAGACTTTGCACTATTAAAACTCTCTATCCAGTTAGATTTGAATAGAAACAAGTCAAGCACACCTTTTGATTCTTCAGTAAAATGGAGCCCAAGCCAAGAAATGTATTTACATGTATTTAAATTAGCCTCTTTAGATCACGTTTTCAAGGTCCTTTATAAATGTGAAAAAGCTTTGTGATGTTGCTCTGAATACAAGGCATTTTTAATCAAAATGATCTCATTTTAAATGACACTTTACTTGATGACTCATCTTAATTTCCAAATCACTCGTTTTGTGAGAACAGATGGAAGGACGTGCAGTAAAGGTTGATAAAGCGTGACAAATTTAATATTGGAATAGAGCCTGTTAAACCACTCGCTATCATCCCATCAGTCTCTAATAAGTAATTTAACCTTGAGTAAGCCCATTACTTTATTTTTTCACAAAAAATTACTGAGCATGAGATTAATTTAATCCTGAAAAAGTAATTTGGCGTGTACTCAATCAGTGTCACAGTGCCAAACAAAGTAGTAAAAAGTAGCACCAGTTTCTACCACCCTCTCTCAGCAGCAGAACTACAAGCCCAATGCCTTATCCAAACAATCGAAGGTGCTTTGGTCCTTTGAAATTATAAGCCTGTTTGCCTGCAATTAGTTTGGTGTGAACCAACTCTATTAGCCCGGCCCAGTGGTTTCTCTTCTCTTTCTTCCTGATGGATCTCCTGATCTGTGATGTGTGCATAATTAACCATCAGTGATTCACTTCTCGGCTGATGTGGAGAACACCAGCAAGCTCAGGCGTTCAGTCATTTCAAAGAGACTTCAATTGTTCTGCCATGAGCTTCTGAACTCTGTTTGATCCAGTTATATTGAAAGAAGTCATTTTTTTTGAAGGTATCACCCTGCACTGTTAGATGTGGTAATAATGGCAGTATTTTTGCTGATAGCTACTGTTAAATTATGTGAATGTGGACTCAGACAGGGTTTCAATTCAACAACAAACAAACATACAGTATATTGCCTTGATGCAGATCCATGCAAACTGCAATAGGAACTTTTTGTTCCTTAAAGGGGACATATCACGCTTTTGTCATCAATATATATTGGTCTAAGAGGTCCCCAAAACATGTCTTCAAAGTTTATGCTCAAAAAAACACTTTGAAATCAGATTTTGGCATGCCTGAAGAGTCCTCTTCTTCATTCCTCATCAGAACACTCTGTTTTCCCTCTGACCACGCCCCCTCCGGAAGTGGATGTGCCTCGGCTCTCCAGCACGTTGATCTAATGTTTACATGTTGGCTGAATGTACACGGCTGCTCAGAGATCGCGTTACTTCAACCCTCTGAATCTGATCCTGACGGAGAGGCGCCTGTAGCAGGACCTTTCTGAACGATTGGTCATAGATTTAGTGTTTCTTGTTTTATTTATCAGTATGTAGACGTGTGTCTTGGTACACAGCTACGAACATGTAGCTATGTGGCTATGCTAACTAGCGCTAGCACTTATCCATTATAAATAAAATCATCCACTAGATCTTCAAATCTGCAGACGTGGGGAGTAAAACCGACCTCTACCAGAAAGGCAGCAGGACCTTTTATGAAGGATTGGTCACAGATTTAGTGTTTCTTGTTGTTTTATTTGTCAGTATGTCGACGTGTGTCTTGGTACACAGCTGTAGCTGTAGCTACAGCTACAGCTACAGCTATGAACATATAGCTATATGGCTATGCTAATTAGCGCTAGCACTTATCCATGACAAATAAAAATCATCCACTAGATCTTCAAATCTGCAGACTTGGGGAGTAAAACCGACCTTTGTGTTTATTAAGACAGCCTACAACTAGCATGCCTCCCTCCTAAGCTCCTTGTTAGCACACATTTGTGCAGGTAATGAAAAACGGAGGAGGGATTCAGTATTATTTTATACAGTCTATGGGCTGAACAAGCTCCGAGCTCTGACTCCGTGACAGACCGGATATTGTTGTTACGTAACAAAAACACGGAAGTCTGAAACGGCTCGTTTCACACACATTTACAGAAAGGTGTAGAAATCAAAACAGGGGCAGAATGGATTTTTTTCATTCTCTGGGGGTTTGTAGACATGCCAGGGACACATATTTCAGGTAGAGAACCATTAAAAAGTCAATTTTGCATGATATGTCACCTTTAACTGACAGATATGGAATTGCACAATGTAACGGCTTTGGAATAATATCACGATATTTGCTTAGATTTTTCCGTATGAACTTTCTTTTACCAGTGATTCTGTCTGCAAACAGGTTTCATCTCCCTGGAAAAAAGGCCTTAATCAGAGGGAGCAGAAATACTGCGGAAAAGACTTCAGTAGCTGTGGAATCTTTGCCCTGCATAATAAAGAGAGTCTCAAAACAGGTCAAAGAAGAGAGAAAGTCATCACTTGATGATGAGAGCTCCTGAAAATCAGATAATCCTCAAGCTTACATTAGTTTGGCATTTTTTCTGCAGTGTGTGAAATAGTGATGAAATGCTCATACAAAATACTCCACTGTGTTAACTTTAGTTTCTACCTTTAATGGGCAGAACTAGCAACAAGCAAAAAAAATGTAATAGTCACATAAAATAATAAAATATAGATGAATTCCTTTATTTTCGTTTGCTGCTCTTGTGTCAGCCAGCATGCAATTTTAACTATTGCAATTAAGAGTAAAATACGGAATAAACATGTATTTGCTTGTTCAAACTTTCAGAAAAAATTATAAATAAAGTTTTTAAAAAAAGAAAAAAGTCACACTGGTATATAATAGGCAGTCTGTATAAGGGGTGGGTCCTAGTGTTAAGAAGTTTAAACAGTTTCCACATGAAGACTCATTTTGCCTTCAGCAATGTGCAGTCCCTATGCAGATGTGTAGCTCTGTCTGGTACCATATGTTTTTCCCACCCTGCCAGCATATGGTAGATTGGCTCAGCATATGGTAGCGTTGATAGTTGTGAGGTACAGACGGACACACTGCCAAGGTATTTGCCAAGGTATTTTCTGTGCTCTGGAAACATTGAAAAAAAAAAACTGCATGCTTTCAATCACAGCACCTATAGCCTAAATATCTTTGTCAATTTTAAATATTATGAAGTGACTTCCTCAAATTGCTTGTTTTCTTAACACCAGGACTCCACAATGCACATTTAATAGGAGCAAACAAAAGTATCAAGTGCTTGCAAGTCTTTCCCATGAGGTCACACGGGACTGTCTTAAAGTGTGACCATAAGTTTGATTAATTTGTCCTGTCACTTTTAGAAGATGCTGTTTGCAGTTAGGAGAAACCAATTTCCTTTTTTTAAGTAGAGATTATGGTGGTGAAAGTGAAAAGCATATTTGCAACCGCTCTATTTCTAGATCTAGCCTACTGTTTTGTCCTCATGGGAGCCTAAGCTCTGCAGGACCCCCCAGTATCCACGCATGTGCGTGTCAAGACCTAGTATTTTTATTTGGTGATGCATTATTCTAAAACACAACATGAGCATGCTGCTCTCTCTTTCACTCTGTCCTCTCTCTCTGTTTTCTCTATGCCTCTCTCTTAAGCTGGTTTTATTCTCAGCAGACACTAATGCGCACAACATAACAAGGACCTCCTCTCTCTCTCTCTCTCTCTCTCTCTCTCTCTCTCTCTCTCTCTCTCTCTCTCTCTCTCTCTCGCCTCTTGCACTGCTCTCACTCTCCCGAGGTCCTTTCCTCCATCCCGTCTCCCCTCCTTTCCTCTGCACCTGCTCCTCCCCTCCTGCTTTATTATCCTCAGACTCTCAGTAGCGCTCCGTCCTCTCCAAGTGATGCTCGTCGACGGCGCTCATCTGTGGGTTATCACCGCCTGCTGCAAGGAGGAGGACTGCTTTGGATTACTTTGCTCCCCCTGGAAGCACACAGCAAGGCACGGAAAGAACATGGGAATTTATCGGGGCTGGTGAGGGAGAGCGCAAGAGGAGGATAGAGCGACGAAGAAGACTCAAGTACCATCCGAGAGAAGATAGGAGGAGGCAGAGGAGGAGGAGGAGGAGAGGAACTCTGGAGAAACGGTCCCGCCGGGACAGGGGAAGGCAGAGAAGCAGAGGAAGGTTTTTGTGCTTTAAATAGTTTGAAATGTACTCACTATGTCCTTTTTTGCAGTTTGTGAAAAATAATGAGCTGGATTTAAAGGAGAGGTTCTCGGAGTTGCGGTCGGTCGGTGCATCATGATGGAGTGAGTGAAAGAGAGGCGCACTGTAACTTCAGCATCGCCATGAAATCAGTGTTTTTCAGTCGCTTCTTCATCCTGCTGCCCTGGGTCCTGATAGTCATCATTATGATCGATATCGACAGTAAGAGGGCGATTCGGGTCCCAGCAGCAGGTCGGACCGGCAGGGTGCAGAGGGCGGCTCGGACCGGCGCACCGGGGGTCGGCGGCCAGAACCAGTCCTCCATGCCGGTTATCTACGCCATCACTCCAACCTACACCCGCCCAGTGCAGAAAGCGGAGCTGACCCGCCTCGCTCACACCTTCCGTCAGGTGCCCCGGTTTCACTGGATCGTAGTGGAGGACTCGACGGTGCGCACGGACCTGGTAGCGCGTTTCCTTGCCCGGTGCGGTGTGCAGTTCACGCACCTGCATGTTTTCACTCCCCGCAGGTTCAAACGCACAGGGATGCCACGCGCCACCGAGCAGAGGAATTTGGCTCTCGCGTGGCTCCGGCAGCACCGGACCAAGCGGGAGCCCGGGGTGGTTTTCTTCGCGGATGACGACAACACGTACAGCCTGGAGCTGTTTGAAGAGGTAACCACTAACATTATACCTGTGTTTTATTATCCATCCTACTCAGTCCTGATGCGCAATTCAACTGCAGCCTTTGAAGTTGAAAACTATGAGCCTTAAAACATGCACACGGTGTTAATTGCAGAGGAGTCACTTTCTTTGCCGAGCATTTCTGTAGCCTGCTTTTTTAAGGTCCTTTAAAAATCATATATGAGCAGTTCTAAACCACATATAATTCTCAGAACTGAAACATTAACTGTTAAAATGCTCCAATATAAATAAAATGCCTACTTTTAATATTTAAAGAAGTAATCTGAGCTTGATTTAAGGCTACTGGAAGCACAACATATTGTATATCAATACATTAAACACAAGTAAAAAATAAAATTCATACATTAAAATAGGAACAAATCAAGACAAGTAGTCCAATCTTTTATCAAATGCTTGTCCTGCAGCTGTTTGACAGTTTTATATAAATTACTGTCAAGATATGGCTGTGCCTATTAAAAGCAAAGTCATGTGAACTTTACCTTTGATGTGACTGTGTAAGTCTAAACTGGAAATATTTCCCATACACATCATTTATAACTCTACTGAAATCACTCTATCATTAAATGCATGTGTATACGTTGCATGTGTTCTGACATGAAAAACATGAACATGGCAGCTTTTTATCGACAACAGTTAAAAAAGCACTGTAGGTCAAGAAGGAAGATATTTTTCAGTGTTTATAAGAGAAATGTTTATAGCGTGATCGGAACAGTATTGGCTAATGTTACTAACACATTACGTTACAGGATAACTGCCATTAAATAGTAACTCCTTACATTCTTATTTGCATTATTTACAAACAAAAGTAATGCATTAGATTACTCTGGTAATCCCAGAAACTCAAATAGTATTTCTGTCCTCTGGTATCGGTTAGAGGTGCCCCAGCTGGGAGAGCATGCACTAAGTGGCAATGGGAATCTATGAGTTGTCTTTTCTTCATTTTCATGCTGATCCAAAAGCTAGCTGTTGCTGTTTCAGAGTTGCAGCACCACCTGCATCTTTCTCCTCCTTAATGGACCTCCCCACCAGTATTCTGGAGCTATATTTATCTTACAGACACTTCTTCAAATATGAAATAGAGTTCATAGCATCTGACAAGCTGTTGTCCTCCAGTCACAGCTCACATTTCCCTGGGATGTTCTTGTCCCTTCGCCCAAAAGCTTAATGTAACAGCAATATTTCTACAAAGTAAACTCTGTCCACTTTGTCATCACACCATGACATCATCATCTTGCCATGAATGAGGAGGGAATGAGGAGGGAAACATGGCGACATAAGAGAGATATGGCATCATTCATAACAGATTACTTAAATAAAGAAGTAACTGTAACGGATGACTTAAATTTCAGAAGTATTCGTTGCAGTAAAAAGTAATCCAAGTACTCTAATGGATGACTTTGAAAGGCGTTACCTCAAACACTGGTATGAGCTTGGAGTTTTGTTCATCCAGTCCACATCTGCTACAAAATATGACAAGTTTAGGTATTTATATAGGCTCATGCTTCTTCTTTAACATGTTCAGTGATAACTGGGCCTGCCGTTTCTCCAAAAACCTGTAAACCAAAGTATCACCTATAGTTAAAATTGTTTTGGAACATATGATCCATTTCCCCCTTTTCTGACTCTCTGACTCCCATCTTGCTCTAACCATCACACAGTTCAGGATGAGCCATTGTTAGGCATTCCCCAACTGGGATCATTTGTAAGAATTCAGACATTGAAATTCATCCGCTCTTCATGCTGATGGGATCCCTCTGCAACCTTCCAAAAAACCCCAGGGAGGCTCATGAGCTGCAGCTCGTTTCAGTTGAGAGGCTGTTGTACGACCAGTATGTTCTAGCACCCAGACTAGTACAACTAAAAGACAGTGAGGGGGATCTGAGCGATGGTTTAAAATGAGTAAAATGAAATAAAAAAATTAAAAGAGAGAGGGAGTGTGAAGAAGAGGGATGAGAGAGATGAATGGCAGCCTAGTATTATTGCTTGGGGGGATTTTGGTTCAGGGTTGCTGGTTCTTTGAATCTGTTTCTTAGTGTTGCTGTCTGATGATCCACTGAAGACTCAAGAGCGGAATAACTTTGCTGTATTTTGTGAGAGTGAGTCTGGGGTTGTTGGTTTTTTACCTGGTAATAATGCACTACTCAGTGGCTACAGAGCATCTGAGAGTTGTTTTCTACCATCTTAAACAACAAAGAAGAAGTTAACCTGCATTAAAAAAAATGTATGAACGCGTCATCACTAGTTGAAAGAGGAGTGTCATTGTGAGATTTGTGAGAACAATAGAAAAATGTAAAGATGTACAGCCTGAGGGATGGTAAAATGTAGACATGCATGCCCCTCTGATACAGTACATCACTGAAACCCACCAGCATGAAGCTCATGGTAGATGGTGGATTCAGGTCAGTGTGCTGTGGCTATTAGCAGCACCTCACACTGATGCTTGTTAAATCTGTGGACATTACAATGGACCATTTGCGGGACAGGTGTCCAGCAGAGTGTCTTCACTTGCAGCATACAGTGAAGTGTTGTGTGGGTCACTGTTGTCCTAATGTCTCCATGGGGCTTTCAGAGGGCTGGACCCAGCAAAAATACACTGAATAAAATGTATTATTTAATTTTTCATCAATGTACATAAAACCAACTTGCATTTATCTAGTATCTATTCCCAGGAGGAAAAATATTGCAGTATCATTTTTTTCCAATATAGTTCATCCCTTGTCTCTGTGTGATTGCAGGAGGGTGGAAGCTTGTGTTGAAATGCTCATCCGCGTTTTAAATAACATGAACTGAACTGCAGGAACAAAAACAATAACTTTTAGTCGACAAACTTTGGCCAAAACAGCCTGTCACTGCTGCAAGCTGAACTGTACTGTAAAAACTTCAAACCGTTCTGTGCTTATAAACCATTTAAACCAAACTGGGGGCTGTTTAAATGACCCTTCAATGTAAAAGAAAAAAATGAACTTATAACAACTTATAACTTAGAATTTTCAGCTCGTCTTACAATGGACTGGATCTGTGTCCGGTCCACCTCTGATCCATCACGGCATAGAAGTTGATAGGTTTCTACAGTCAATGTTTTAACGTCCACTGGATCTGCTTCGTTGCATTCTGGCTGTGTCTCTGATTCGGCACATCGGAGCCCTCCGGATCAGATACACAAGACTTCTATTTTTGCCAGATTTGCCGGTCACTTAATTACAACAACAAACTGTCATAATGAGCAGAGCCAGGCCTGGAGTCAACAGGTCAGAGGGTTTCAGAGGCCAATAAAGAAAACAAGGATGAGGAGAGGAGTCATATATTCATTAATGCAGTAATTACAGCGTGAAAGCCTTGGTCACATAATTCCAACCGTCTGGTGGACCAGACACGGATCTGGTGGAAGTCCCGGGTTATTATGCCCCTCAAATGCCATAACATTTAAAGGTCTTTGGAGTTGCAAAAAGACAGTTTTGAGACCCTCAAAGCAGGGTGGCCACCCAATCGGAGACATAAAACTAATATGAATGAATGAATCAATAATCTATCAAATAGGTACAATTTCTACTAAAAATGGATAATGTTGAATATGTTTTTTTTAAGTTCCCTACCAATCTGAAAAAAAAAACTTAAAAAAAATAATCCGAGGCCCTTCCAGATGTTCCCAAGTCCACCCATTAGTGATCTTCTGTATCCGCCACTGCCCAAAAGCCTCCCTGCGTACAAATGCTGATGATTATATATTGACTAGCTTTGTTTTGTTTCACTGAGTTGGATAACATACAAGGTCATATGCCACAGAGTATCTTGTTCTGGCAGAGTGACACATCTATGTAACTGGATTCCATGTCTGTGAGTGCGTTTCTGTTGTATAGTTATCTCTTTTCGCATTAGTGGTAGCGATCAGTTGTCCTTTGTATTAAAGACTCTCAGTCACTCTCTGATAAGCTGTGCTCTGGACTTTCAGGTAATGAAGAAACACGAGCCAGTAGCAGCAACAAAAGCTGCAACACAACAGTCCTGTCACTGCCACAAACACACAAACACTGAATGAATGCTTCTCTGATTGCTGATTGCTCACATTGATTACTGCCAGCAAAGAGTGCTGGCTCAAGTCTGAAACTGCTGTAATTTCCTCCAGTAATAAAATGTTCAGAGTGCAAAACATTTCGATTGAAATTAGCTGATAAATATGCTCAGAACAAAATTGTAAAAAAATCTGAAGGAATATGCTGATTGTGATACGACAAAACAAATCAACTTCACAGGGATTGGATGATGGTGGGCTGTGACTTGGTCTGTGATGATGATGATAATGAACCCATTCAGATACGTCTCCTGAACCTAAGCAGTTTATTGACCCTTTGGAGGATGACAATTATATGTTTCCCTTTAGTGTGCTCATTTGAGAAGTCCTTTTTCTTATCATGTGCACTTCCTGATACCATCTAAAATGAGAGAGAGAGACATGTTAGGAGAAATGCAAGGGGAATTTATTTTAGTGATGTTTGATGCACTTGACTTGAGCTCTGCCGGATGACTGAAAAAATAGGTTTTATCAGACTAGACTGGTGCTTTAGGAGAGAAAATGCAGTATAAAAGCAGCATATAACACTTTTTGCACTCAAGATCACTTAGAGTATCCAGGGAACAAAAATCACTGGGACACATGAACACAGGATTCACAGGACTACACATCACACGTCACACACACTATGAACCGACCTACAGTAGAAGGGAGAAAACACAGAGCCTTAGACACACTGGGCAAAGAGTAAGGACACACAGGTGAAGGCAATCACAAAGGTGGGAAGACACAGTTACTAAAACTGAACTTAACATACAAGAATATTCTACAAAATAAAACTCTGAGGACTAACTCAAGACCACAGGAAATCAAAGACAGATACACAGACAAGGAATACACATGAACAAAAAAGGCAAACATATAACAAAAGGGAAATTAACACATGAAGCAAAAGACCCCAGAAACTAAACACACCAGAACAGAGAAAAGAATAACCAAAAATCACCAAGAGAAAACAAAGGACAGACCAAAACGTAACACTTAAGGCTGGTTTAAACCTCTGCGTCGACCCGACATAGCAGTCAACGCGAACGTGAGCACTACATACTTGTGCGTCGATGTGTCTTTGTCAGATAGTCGGGTCGCCTGTTTCCAGCCCCGCTACGTTTTGTGTTTCTGATACATGTTGCTGTTCATCATACAGCAAGAAAGAATAGAGAGGACACATTGGAGGAGATGAATTGCACGGCTGATGCAGGGATCCCGGAAGTGCTGTAAATGCAGGAAATACAATGCAGCAGATCAGCCAATCACAGGGCTTGCGGTCAACGTCGATGCAACGTGTAATTACATTTTGAAGGAGGTGCGCATGCGTAGGCCTTTGCAGAATTATGTTACAGGAGCTACGCAGACCTAAGTGTGTAGGCTACGCCCTCAATTTAAAGCAGAGGTATTAATCAGGCCTTGGGCATCGCTATTAACCAAAATGTAATCAAAATAGATGAGTAACAAAAAATAATCATCCCCTTGCAAAGAAAAAATGAGCTTCATAGACCTCAACTGAATTTAAAAAATGTAGCCACTCAATTTATTCTTGACTATGGACTAGGCGCTGAAATATTCCCAGTAGGTCCACAGGTCAATGATTTAACTTAACATGTACAAATAGGGGTATCAACATGAGAAGAATCAGTTGGAAGTATTCACAAAATCCAACATTGTGTATTTCTAATGCAGTAAGTCACGTGAGTCCATCATGGTTAGCTGAAGTTAAAGTCAAAAGTCAGATCAATCTAAATGCAGCACAGTACTTTTTCCATTGGGTGAAGATATTCAGCTTAAATTAGAATCAGCTGCTGCTGACTCATGCTGGATATTCACTCCTTTGCATCCCTGTATGCAACACTTGGGTAAAAATCTTCTGCACTGTGAATCCAGTGTGCTGCTCTGAGTCCACTCTGACACATAGTTTTAGTGTTAGATTCTTCGCCTGAGGCTGGGTGTAAAGAGCATCTGTTTGATTTGTTGATAGCACACTGTCTTCTCTCTGTCCTGCTGCCTATTTCATTACTTGGCTCCTCTGTGCAGGTAATGGCCTGTCATAGAGAGATAATAGGTTGTCATACGGCAGTAATAACCTGCAGAAACTGTCTGCCGGCTTTAGACTGATGGCAGCCGCTGTGTTTACAGTGGCTGGCAGCTTCATATTAGATGCCTTAGATCATTTCAGGATGAAAAAATGATTAACAATTTTGCAACTAAAATATTATTTTATGTAAATCTTCTGTAGTATATCTCATAGTAATCTGTTGGGATTTTTCCGGCAATGCTGGCTAAGGTTTTGTAAAAACAGGCTTTAAAGGAGGAAGTTTTGAAAACCTCATTGCATTTTAATAATGCTAACATGAATTTGATGTCTTTATAATTGAAACTAAGACATCCCCTCATAGCATGACTACACAAAACACACAGTCCTCATGCTGTGCTCTTTCCCCTGCTCTGTGTATTTTATGTAAAACTCAGAACCCTAGCCAATCGTAATAAATAAAGTAAATATAGGCATCAGAAGATTTGTGCCATTTAAACATCTCCCTCTGGAGATTAAGCTTTACTTAGCACAGCAGAGCGGGAAGTAGACTTGAACAGCACAGAAGGTCACGTGTGTATTGGTGGCACAGAACAGTGCCAGAAATACTGTTTACACCAGCTGTACAGCTGTGTTATTTAGGGAAAACACAAAAGAGGAATGTGGCACTCAAGAATAGTGACTATGGAAGATCCCAACCCACCTGCCTGTAAACTGCTTCAGAAAAGAATCACTTCTGAAGATTTAAGAATGACAGAGCTTGGTTGTATTCCCGCCTGTCATCTTGGGAGGTGGTCATGGAGCCCTGCCTGTGCCGTCCTCAGTCTTTATCTTGTCTTGATGTTCAGATAAAATCAAACATCAATATAAGCTGGAGTTCTAAATCTTAGTTCATGTACATTGTGAAATTCAGAAAAGTAAATATTGTTAACAGCTCTTTTTCTAACACCAAACATGAGTCAGCTTACATAAGACAGGTAACCTGAAGTGGACTCCAAACTTGAGCAGTGCAATAGTCAATAATCACTGTGGTAAATTTGAAACAAGCTTGCCGATGCGTTGAGCCTGAATTATCCTTTGCACACATGTCGCCTCACAGTGTCAGGTTTTCCCTATCAGACAGGAAGGCTTATCCGAGATTATTACTGCTGATCCTTAAATTTTACTCTTCAATATGTTTTAATTTACTACATTTCTTATTCTCTTTATTTTTGTTTACCTCTCATCCCTGGGCATATATGTCTGATAGCAAATTCATGGCTGTATTTTTTGATAATGATCTCAATAAAGCAAATTAATTAAAAGTTGGCAGATGAAGCAACAGTCATCCACTTTGACATTTTTTTCTGCCTTCATAACAATGTTACGGGTAAGTGAATGTATCCACAGCATCGACAAAGAAGTGCAAATAGACATACAGGAGAGCAGAAGAGGGTATATGGCAATATCACTGTGTGTTGATGTTTTCATCCCATTACGTGTCACTCTTCCTGGCTCACCGGTGTTCCATCAAACAGTGCTTCCTATGAAATGTGCTACTCAGTGGCTCAGCGGCTCTGTGCATGCATACAGTACCCAGGGGGCTTGTCACCCCTGGGAGTATCATTTAATAGAGGATATCATTCTGTCGATAAATGCTTCTCTTGAAATCTCAATCCAGGATTCTGTAATATAGAATCAAAACATGCTCCAATTACTCTGACAATGTACCTGGGAAGGTGGTGGTAATCATATAAAGTGATTCTGTACTGGGAGCAATATTTGATAGGGAGTATCAGTCTATTGAGAGTCCCTTCTTCTGAAATCTTAAATAAGGATTTCATATTAGAGTATTAACATGCTGGCCTATCCTTATAATACACTTAGCCCTATTTCTGATCATAAAACATTAATTGATAGCACAAATTGACAGCTTCTGCTAGTGATTTGTGCTATATTACCATTTTACAAACAAACGCCGAAACTGAACAGAACACCAGTTGCATAATATAAACACCATCACACCTGCCCGCTTGCTCTTGGCGGTCTTTCCAGAATATTTCTGCTGCATGCTCTCATCAGCTCACCTTGACTTCACATAAAATTTGACCAGGGGCTGCCAGGAAGGAGTCCAGGTAAAGTTGGGGTGGCTGCAGGTGTTCAAGTAGCCCATGTGGAAAATTGGGGAGTTTTTTAGGAGTTTGAGTGTTAGAGCTGCAGCAAAAAAACAGAGACAGTTTCAAGCAAGAAAGAAGACAATGGCTGTTTTCGAAATGACGTGCTACATACTACCTACTAATGTAGTAGACAATAGGTACTGCCTACTACATACTGCGTTTGAATTTAGTCTGTAATATGACTGTTCAGTTCGATCTGTGTTGCAGTACGCTGAGCCAGACGTCACTGAATTTTCGGTTTTGGAATGCAGAAGTAAACAACGGCCAAGCTGATAGAGAAACTGCTTCTTTAGCATCCATTTATGATTTTAAAAGTTAGGAAGTGGTTTATATGGAATTCAATAATTTTCACAGCTCCTGAAAACTGAGTTCCCCCATCAAAAAAAGAAGAGGAAAGAGAAAGGGGAACGAGCGCTGTGCATTGTGGGATACAGTACGGCAGACTGGTCCGATGCATACTGTGAAATTTACCCAAATCAGTAGACATCCGGGGAGTTTTGGCACACTGCAGATTTTGCTCTTGTTCACATACTGCTTACTACACACTGAATTTTCGCCAAATCAGTACGTACTGCTAGTATAGTAGGCGGTTTCGAAAACAGCCAATGCCTAACAAGTCATCTGCTAGCTGGCAGTGCTAACCCTGGTAGCTTTACAGACTTGATTACTGCAGATAACACAAACTACTACATGCAAAAACAGCTGTGTAAAAGCTGTTGTTGAATGTTATTTTGCTATGTAAGTATTCTGCACAGTGTTAAATAAAAAACTCAAGAAAAAATGCCCACTGTCCCTCCACTCTTGAGTGCTAACTGATATACATCAAATCAATCATACACACATTTTTGTGTCCCTGTGCTGTGATGCTCATGACCTACAAGCTTGGAGTTAAGTGTCGTCACTGTGTTACTAATAGTTTGATCTCATATTCAGCACTATTGGTTACTGTATAAGCCAAAAAACATCCCCTGCATATCTTGCTCTTGCTTAGTGTTTCTAAAGGAACCACAAACACAAATCAAGTAGCATTTTGCTCGCTGCTTCCTGTTAACTTTAAGAGCCTGTGCTCACACTATAATTGGAAGTAAAAAAAACTTCTCCATGATTCTGCTAATTAGCCACCACAGACTCTACAGAGTAGAGATGATTGTAAGATGGAGATGTGTGCAATTCATCAAAGCTGTGTGTGTGAGTTATGTAACTAATTGCTCTTAAAAACCCTTAAGTAGCCTATAAGATATTATGCAGGCATTCTTTTTAGTCATAGCTTCACAGGCATCCTACACACTTCCAAATTACGAGTTTTTTAGTGCAATGTTTAGATTTTTTCTCATTTTATTGCGACTGCAGAGCGAAAGGGAAGACTTCTCTGACCTGCAGTTGCCTAATCATCGAATGAGCAACCCCAGCTAGGCCAAAAATCTGCCTCATTCTCAACTCTGAGATGTTGATTACATGAAAGTAGCTGCCCAAGCTTTTTTGCGGCAAACTACCACAGAGTAATGAGCACAAAGATTCCCCCTCCTGAAGCCCTCATGAAAAAAACATTGGTACGTAGCTAATGTTTAACAAGCCTCCCTCCGTCTTTCTTCTCCTTCTGGCTGTGGAGTCAGAGCGAGAAGTCAGGTGGAAAGGCATTTAGCATTAAGAGTGGAGTTAAAGGGTGTATTCTCCGTTTCCGCACATTAGTCAGCTCTCAGATTGGCATGGTTTATTATGCACGCGACACGTTCCAGCTGAGTCGCCTCCTAGCAGTCAATAGGGTGTCAGAAAACAGAAGACTGCTCATTTTATGCCACCCATGCAATTACACCTTGATTGCAGACCCATGCACGCTGACACACACACACACGCACACGCACGCGCACACGCACACACACACGCACACGCACAAACTTAGCTTCCTGCTGGTTCATTAAGGTGATTTTACATTTTGCCCTAGGAGCCGGCGCCTACCCACTCTCACTTCAGACCACATTAACAGTGTTTTTTAAAGGATAACTTTTAGGTTTTTTTTTTTTTTTACACAAATATATTCTTTGAAGAGCAGAGTGGCTTATTAAACTTTTTAAACATTTAAAGCATCAGTGGAGGGTAAAACTTTATTTATACCCAGAATAGTTAAATTGTTTTAGGGTTAAAAATTCCCTTTTCTACAGTGAATAAGTCTAATGAGGACTTCTGGGTTATTCTGGTTTGATATACCCAAAAGCACAGCAGAGGAATATCCCTAGCTGGGTAAAATCTGCTGGTAACAATAAGAAATGATACTTTTTACTGGTTCTCCTAACAAAAAAATAGTTCATTGATGCTCAGTTGACCAGATTCTTGCTTGTCTCAAACACAGATCCAGGCAGAATGATACTTGAGGGAGAGATGTATAAAACTGAATTCCTAGTTTTTGTTTCAGTTTTAAGCCTTATACTTCTGCGCTGACGCTAACCAAGCCCAAGTGGTCTGTGTCGTGTTGAGCACTTGTGTGTTTAAGTGTTCACATCACTCTGTAGTACTCGGACAAAATGGTTGTTGGCAGTGCGATTTTCTATGCTAGTCAGGCTTCTGCGTTGGTTCAGGGCCATGCAGAGCGACTACTGCTTGTGCTACCGTTTAGATTTGACACAGAAGTATAGACCAGGCTTTAGTTGTAGGTTTGGTTATGATTCCTGAGTAGTGATAACATAATGCCAATTCAATGCATGAGGTCTCAAGATCACTACAGTCACATGGGGCAAGAAATAGATGAGTCAGACAATTCAACAGGGGTTGCCCTGCTGCCATTACTGCAGAAGCATCTTCCCTCAATTTCTGCTCGTTTGATTGCAAGTTGTGTTAAGAAGGGAACAGGTTCTACAGCTGTACTTATACCACAACTTTTAATGTGACTTTACTTTTGACACTGTGGAGGTCTCAGCTCACAAGTCTTACTTCATGAACATCCCCCTGTATTAGACCTGGACACTTCACATAGACTCACTAAACACGGGACGAAGGTAGTCTTCAGTTATTAAGTCTGTCTCGTATCAGGCTGTGGTTAGAATTATGCTCTTCATCCCAAGGTGATTAATGAAATGATCTGGTATGAAATATTCCTCTTGCTGGCTTGCATCATCAAGCTAGAGCTGCTTACGTCAGCTGCATTAGCAAGAAAACAGAAACTAGGTGCTAAGTGTGTCTATAACAACCATTTGCAAATGCTACTGTTCTGTAATGGTTGAATGCAGCTGCTGACTGTTTAAGATAGGTGGCTAGAAGAATAATGTTTTGTTACACAGCTTTTCTCCAGTTTTTCTCCATTATGTTGGGGGCTTTTTTTGTTGCCAGTGTCTGAGTTTGAGTCAAAATAATGTAAATAATGTCTGATAGGACACCATCAACAGCAGCTATAGTGTGTTTTTTTTTTTCACCCATGCTTCTCTCTGTCAGCAGCAGCAGACAGCGAGTTGCAGCCACAGTAAAGGCTACTACTACTACTAATTGGTTGCTTGATGTGTCTATAGGAGCAGTTAGACCCCATGTACTCACATCACTTAGTGTATCCAAGAAACATACAACGCTGATAGAATTCAAAATGCTTGTATTAACTCTGCAGGAGGTTTTAAGATCCATCCTGATGACGGAAAGACGTAAATGCAACCAATCAAGCCCTCACATAAGGGGGCCATAATGGGTACTCAACCATGGCCTGAACAATTTCTTCCTGAGTTTCCATGGAGGCTCTGCCTGGGTGGGCTCAGATGGGCTTATGAAGGGCCCTTGAAGGGGCTTCATGCAGGGCCAGTAATGTATGAATGTGACCCAGTTGGGAACCATCTAGTGCCTGTTTCACTGCCTAAATGGTATTCTGTTTCAAGCCAATGTTTATTGTTCTGGGTCACCCTTATGGGCCCCAAACCTTTTACAAGCCCACTAAAAGCCTATGCCCAGTGGAAGCACACCAAACTCGGGCAAGGCATGTGTTGACACCCTTTGGTTTTTAAGATGCATAAAAGTTAAACCAAGCAAGTAAGCAACCTGTGACAATATCCACTTGTTTTCTTATGAGCATCAATGGTCGTGAGTCCTTTATCATTGAGATAAAAAGCAGCTGTAGTTTCACTGAAATAAACCTCTGTGTCACTAGAGTACACGGTACGTGACTAAGCATATATAGATTTATTTTGAATCTCATCTCATTACAGACACTTAACTTTGTAACTTTGTAACATTACACCATTTCTTATGAGTGCAGTTATCCTCTTATAAACAACAATTATATGATACAAAAGAAATCCCTGAGCTGTATTGACTTTTAGATGTCTGATAAAGATACTGTAACTCCTCTTTGTTTATGTAGAATTGATATATCAATAAGTCTTTTATTTTGGCTCTATCTCTGCCTGATTCTGCACACTTTTGTGATGAAGGAGCCCATTCAAACTTGACTTCAAAACGAGCAATTAGGAAAATTAAGCTGTGCTTTTTCCCCCTTCGTCATTCCTGAAAAGCTGACTCTGAGGATGAAGGGTTTTCAGCTGACGGCAGCATGGCAGAGCTGTTTGATTCAACTGCAGCAGCCTGTCAGCCAGGCGAGACTTTGTCAGACCTTTTTTGAATAATTGAGCTCCCTCCGGCCCCGAGAGCTCACCAGCAGTCAAGGCAACTATTTTAGGGAGCAGGTACTTACGCAAATGCTCTGTGCTGAAGTGTGACTCTGGGACACATATCTCCTATGGTGCCATACTGGGTCTACTGTTCAGTTTTTAGTCCTTGTGTGGTGTGACGGTTCAGAAGCTGTAACAATATATTCAGACATTTTAACTTTTCTTCCTTCATATGGACCTCCTACTGGGAGTCAGTTGGTGCAGGAAAACGTATAAAAGATGGTCTATTTTTGAAGGTCCAAAGGCATACATGCAAACATTAGGGGTAAATTTGATAAAGTGCTCAAGCAGAGACTCCAGGCCAGAGAATTGCTGGGCGATGGGGGAGCAGCACAAAGAGAAACTGCTGGGATAAAGGAACCAGCGCAAAATGGGAAATTCAATTTCCTCAAACCCCTATGAGCAATTATCATAATTACATAGTGTAGTGGGAGAAGAGAGGCTGGAGTGGGGGGTGGGATGGGGGAGTCGTAATGTCAGGGAAGTGAAGCAGAAAGGAGAAGAACCTTGCCAGGAGAAATTGCCCGTGGTCGGGTGTGTGGGAGGATAAGGACGGAGGGAGAGAGGAAGGTGACAGAAAGGTTGGAGGCTTTTAAGGGCCAGTGTAGATGTTAAAATGTGTAACGCACCAGCACTCTGCTCTTTCCTGCTGCTTTTTTACCCTGAAATTGCAGTTTGACTACAAGCCCTCCCTTTTCTTCCTCATCAAGTTCCCTTTTTTCCCTTGTTCGCTGCTGTGTGTAACAGTGGTCGGAACACACTTCAGTTAAGCAGGCGCTAGTTATTGAAGCTGCTTTTCAGAAAGAAAACTGACACATTTTCTTATCGGGGCTTCCGACATGATTACAGCTTATTATACTTCTGTGATTCCCAGAAATGTACAAAAAATGTAATAAATGGGAATTAAAGTTTGTTTTTTTTTTTTACCAGGGCCCAATTTTTTGCTCATATTAGTCTGAATCACTGACAATTACAAATACACTGATCAGCTATAAAATTATGAACACTGATAGGCCACGTGAAAACCTTTGATTATCTTGTTATTGAGGCACCATCAGAGGGTGGGATACACTGCAGCAAAGATTTTGTCCTCAAAGTTGATGTGTCGGAAGCAGGAAAAATGGACAAATGTGAGGATGTGAATGACTTTGACAAGAGCCAAACTGTGATGGACAGATAGAGCATCTCCTAAGCTGCAGCTCTTGTGGGGTGTTCCCTGTCTGCAGGGGCCAGTACCTAAATCTACAAGTTCTTAGATCTATAAACTATAGATGTTATGGAGCACCATCAACTTGCTATCCCTCTTGTGTCATGATAACCACTCCCGCGGCAGGTATGCATATGCAGCCAGCCGTCTTTTCCCCTGCAGAGACGAGTCCCGAGCACTTCACAGCACCGTCACAGCTGGGTGGTCGGATCTGAAGCACACTATTCAAAATACACAGCCAACAACAAACTGTGTGACTGTTTTGGCTTAAGTGTCTGATTATAACATTGAACAGTCTTTACTAACTCGAAACTTGGTGCTGAAATATTGTTTCACCCACAAAATAGCTTGTGTTATTAAACTAGCAACTACTTCAGCTTATTAGCAACAGCTCACAACGTGGTCACTTGAACAACGTAACATGTTGATCCCCAGTTTTCCTCTTTACACTCACAATCCTCGCTTCGTCCCAGTTCTGTCCTAACCCTCTCACACGATAGGCTAGGAAAACGTCAGTGACTGGCTCTTCCTCCCTGACTGACACCAGTCTAGTAAAACCAGTTCAATCAGGAGAGACACAATTTGAAGATGAAATATTATTTATTCCAACTTAATGAATAATGAAACTTGACAGAAATCTTTGGCTTAAGGACTCTATGGGGATAATTTTTGTGAGCGTAGAATGTGTGAATTTGGCAGCAGAAGAAATCCCCCTAGAGTCCAGACACTGGTGGTGGTGATTGATGAATTCTTGGAATTGAAGACTTAGCGGAGACCAGGTGGAGATGGGGAGGTGGAGGGGTGCGCACCATCAAAGCAAGAAGTAACTAGCTGGAGAGAGAGACCCATTCAAAAAGACAGCAGAAAGTTGATAGGCTTATGATAAGGGCATGCCACTGAGCTATTAGATGACAGCCGCCGCTGATTAACCAATGACAGCTCTGGAGTATGCAACTGGAAGCGGGTGAGGTATTGGACGAGGGAGAGGAGAGTTAAACAACTGCTGTGATTGCTTTTATAGTCTTCTTGTCGGAACTTTGGCTAGAGCTACATATAGCAGTGCATGACAGGTTCAAGAACAGCTAGAAATTTAAAGCTATTGCTACTCCTTCCTCACTGATTTAACGTGACAGTATAATAAACAATACAGTTAGGAACTAGTTTTGTACTGAAATATAAATTTTAACCATTTATTTTCAATAACAACATGTAAAACAAATGTAAAATGAACACATTTTATCAGGATACTACAATTGAGATTAGAAACACCTGTTCATCACCCTCTGCTAAGGCACCCCATTGACAAAATCAGAGATTTTACTAGCAGAAGATTGTCTACCACTGTCTCAATCAGTTCCTTTATTTGTTGTATTGTGTGTTACAAATTTTGCTGTAATCAAATTATTTTCAACAACAAAGTCAGACAATAACAGGAACAAACCAAATGTTTGTGAGGGGACTAGACCGACAACCTTTGTGTTCTGAAGGTAAGATTAATACTTTTGTCTGTGGAGTCTGATGGCTTTGAAGAGAGTGATGTAAAAATGTTTCCTGAGGGATAAGACAAGAAAATGAAAGCATTACTCAAAGTTCTGTCTCTGTAAGGGTCCTTTCCATGATGTTGTCAGACACTGAAAAAGACAGGCAGATACAGTGTTTGCACAGAGAGGTCTTTTGTTGCAAAGACACACTGACAGGTTTGTGGATCCTCTCACAGAAATACAGAGTCTCCACTCACGAATACACAGCCACACATCTATTAAACACACACCCAATACACACACAGCTTCATCCTTTAGTTTTATTTTTTATATGAAGCCATAAAGCAATCAGCCTGCACACATATCATGCTCCGTTGCATCACAGCTTCATAGCCAGTCCCCGGTCTCTCTAATTTGATTCATTCATTTTCCCTCAGCTCATTTCTTCCCTTCATTTCTCAGATTGCCTCTGCCATGCATATTAATAACGCAGAGATAAAAATACGCTTGATTAAAATCGCACCCGGCCCAGCCACCCGAAACACTCGTCCCGATGTGCAAACAACACAATAACGGCTCTTTCTCCGGGGCAGAAGGCAGGAAACGAGAACATCCATAATGGATTTCATATACTTCATCATTAAGAGTCTCTTTGTGTGTACACACAATTCACTGCTCACCTATTTGTCTGCAGGGAGAAAGTCAGAGTTGATTACTCGACTGAGCCGCAGCGCTCCCAGACACGAGTCCTGGCTGCGAGTCAGATGAAATGTGATTCCTCTCTTTTCTTTTGTTTACTTGTAAATAGCATTCGTTCTCTGACTGAACTGCCAGGGCTGTAATTTGTCAGGGCTTAGAGATTTTTTTACACCCAACTGCCTCTGAAATTATTTTTCATGTGTGGCAAAGATGAATTATTTGTTATCTCACCACAGTGTCTGCCCTCCGGTGAAGATATTCATATTGATAATGAGACAGGAGCTTTATTAATGCATGACAGTGTCCGCTGCAGGCTAAAACTATGCAGCTGAAACTGATGTACAGAACAGCAAAGGGGCCTTTACAGAAACATGAGTGGACAAAAGAGACTGAGGGCACAGGGCTTGTGTGTGCATCTGGTTCTATCAGAAAAGAGGCAAAAAAGACACTTCTCTGGAAACTATCCAATTTTTTTACTTCTTTTAAAGTTTGACCACAACAACAGTTTTGAGATCATTACTGATTCTTGCAAGGACGTATTCACCAAGGATAAGTATTTAGCTGCAGCAGAGAAATTTTAAAAAGTTGTTTTGCATGATGCTCTGAATTTATTTATCAAAAGTCCGTTTCACACCCAAGTAAAAAGTTTACAAGAAGTCAGGGCGAGCCTGTGTGGACGTAGCTGGTAGTGTAACAGTAAGTGAGCAGGCTACATGATGACATTCACATTGAGCGTAGTTTCCCTGCTCGTCCCGATTGTGTGATTAGTTTTCTATTGTTGCGTTTGAGAAAATGTCCTCATACATGTTGTAGATATATTTACATGCACACACACTTCCCGCATCCTCACACAACCCCACACCTAAACAAAACGGATTAAGAGAGTTGTGAGAATGCGTCAGGGTTGAAAGCCTTGTAATTATTTAGAACCTGCCAGGAGTGTGGAAGGGTTCTTTTTTAATGCTTGTTATTTTGATTTCCGAAGTACACATTGTGGTGCAATATTAAAATCCATATCTGTGACTGATGTGTTTGATATTAACACCACAGGTTGTACCATTTTCTGCTAAAGAAGTGCAAACATTGGAAGATAAAATATAATCCACTTCTATCTTAGATGAATCCAGCTGGTCTCCTGTGCACAGCTGAGAACAGTGTGGTTTGTTTACATGACAGAGCTGAAGTGTGTATTTGATAGATGCAGTCTGGACAGTGAGCGTCTCTTGCTATGTGATGCAGCAAAATATCTGTCGCTTGTTGTTGTGCAAGGGAGTTTGGGCCCCATGAAAAAAATCTATCTGAGCCCCAGTCATAGGACCTTACAGTTTTCTAAAAACCCCACTACAAGCAAATAATGTTAAAAGACATTGTGAGACACTTTTGGGAGAAGATAAGTCATATAATCTGGAAAACATAACCAGTGCTCTTCTCCAAACAAATTAAATAGAAAATTTACAGTATTTACACACCCTTTACAACAGCCAGACGCTGTGTGCAGCCGCTATGTGTTCAGGTGGACGCCCTAGAAACTCACAGCCACTTACATTAGCAGACTTTCCACAGTGCCAGGAGGTCTCAGTTCCACAGGTGGTCCTGCCTGTACCCTGGGTAGCCCTGACATCAGCCTCCTCATGTGTGTCTTGAACAATTATCCTTGTCGTCTGACAGGAGGGGACAATACCAACAGAACTCCCTGTCTTCCAAAAATGTCATATTATTACATCAATGATTATTATTAAAATTCCGGGAGGATTCAGGGGCTGCAGGCCAAGCCCCTGCTACCTCTAGCTTGGCTTAACTTCTTGTCTGATAAAACCCTGAATCCAGTTAAAACATGTGATGAAAATGAACAGACCTGACACAGTGAAGAAGTTTCTGACAATTTGATTGACAGTCAGTAGATACTAAAACTCTGAAAGAGTAAACTGAGTTTCTTGGATCATGGTACCTTTTCAAGGGATTGGGTAGATTTTCAGCTTGCCAGTCTGGTTTGAAATTGACCAACTTTATTGATTTGTCCTGCACCAGAACTGTGACAATTTTCTTCAGATTTTGAAAGTGTCCCTGCATCCTCAACAGAGAAAAAGAGACTAGTTGTGTGGAGTTTGTTGAGTTTTCAACAAATACCCCAAGGAGAGATGTATCCTTGTGAAGCTGTGCCACTTCAGGACACAGAAAATAAAACCTTTATCTTCTGAAATCCCTTTTTGTGCTCTCACAGCAACCTTTGCCGTTTCTCCTTCCACAGTTCAGGATCCTGTGAAGGAGCTGCAGTTTGTCGCTGATGACAAACCTGATCATAAGGAGGGAGAGATGCAGTTTGTGGCTTTCTGGGAGATTGTTTGTACTCTGAGATATAGTCTGGATCAGTGTGGTCTGTAGGAACAACATGGAGTACTTATTTTTTCTCTAAACCTCAACTTCACTCTGCAGAAGTACAACACAAGACTGAGATCAGGCCTGTCAGTTAGTAGCATTCACACCCTTACTTTTCTTTCAGAGACATTTCTTTTTAAATCTTATGGTTTGAGGACAGTTGTTAGTTTTTGTTCTTTTGTTACATCTCTTCTCTTCCTTTCCCCAATTTTTTCTTATTGATTTTTTAAAAAGCTGCAACAGAGTGTTGGCTTTCCTTTCTGCTGTATAACTATTTGTACGTTGCATTACAAATGTGTATTTTTACTTCACCTTCAGTGAAATAAAAGCGCAGACACAAAACACACATGCTCGCACACATTTCCCAAAATAGTCGCCTTTCTCTGCAGAGGATTAAATTTGAGCTTGTGTTGATTTTCTTCTTCAACTCCTCGGATTAAAATGCTGTAAAGCATTGTGCTTTAACAAAATAACACTATTTTCAGACAAAGATATAAAGCCTTCTTACAACCAGAGATGAGAGTGATAATAACTTTTGAGACTGCAGGGAGAGTATAAGATTGGTTCTGTTAGCAGTGAAAATCATGAGATGGTGGTAAGATCAATCAATAAGAAAAACGCCTCTGAGCTCCTGGTGTACTCCTGAAGTGGCAGGGGAGATGAAGTCTGAGGAGCAGGCAGAAACAGAGGAACCAGCTCACTGGTTAACATTGTGATGACACAGCCGCAGTCCCTGCTGCCAGGTCTGAGTACTACGACGACTTTCCCATAAAGTCCTGCAGAGAGCAGCTTCTTTCATCACAGCAGTATTCAAACTGAAGCTGAACTGAATGGGTATGTGAAAAACTGATTCATTAGTTAATGTCAGACCAACAAGCATTTGAGCTTAACCAGGATTAACTAGCATCAAAGAGAACACCACAATAATCTTTCAGAATCTAACACGTTTTTTGCATACTTCTACAATATGTGTGTGGTTTCAACTGAACTTTTTAGATTATAAGTATTTAAATTCTTGCTTCTCATAAACATCAGTGTCACTTCTAGATAGAAATCCACCCTTGCTCAGTGAGAGGGAGGCCACTTAACTCCAGTGATGCATGACAGTTATGATATTCCATTTGTCAAGTGTTTACCATCAAAAACATTTATCAATACTAATTATTTTGCAGACAACAACCACTCTTCTTCTGCTCCGTACATGGATATTATTAGACGTCAAACGCTCATTCTGAGTTAACAAATACAAAACGATTTTGAATTCAGGTGATAACACCCCCAATTTAAACGCTGTAATGAATAGTAGATTCGTCATGATGCCGCATGTCTGCAAGAAACTGGGGTGAAATACATAGAGCGCACAACCCTCTCTGCATGTATTGGTCACAGCTGGCTATATGACTCAACCCATCATTAAAAGAACACCTTATACATTCATACATTTTATGGTTCATCAAATCTGCTGTGTCTCTCCAGTCAATCAGATCATACCAGCCTCAATGAACAGACTAAATACAAAGCACAGTCTGTTTACCCCCTGTCTTTTTCTTACACTTTTTTTTCTATTGTACCTGCCATCAGGGCATGTCTGGAGAACAGCATGTTGTGCATACATATCCAACCCAAATGAGGTAGAAATAGAAGTTTGTGTTTCTGCAAACTTTTCCTGTGGCAGCAGTAAAGTGCAGATGGCGGCATGAAAACCAGCATGTGCTGAAGCATTCACCACAGAGCAGAATAATGTACCATCTGGTGAAGCCCTGTCACCCCGCAGCTTTGTTTGCCTCTCAGCAAGCAGTTTGACATTGAGATGTTGTTGATAAGACGACCTGTGCCGACACAGAAACAGTGAGACAACATCTGTAGTACCATCAGGAAACTAAATAAATCATCTGTCTAATACCAGATCAAAACACACTATGAAGCTGGTGTAATATATTAGTTCATCATCCTATAATACCCTGGCGTTAAAGGGTTGATCTTGTTAAAACTGTGGCTGCACTTGGGCTCTGTCTGATCATCATTGTCTGTCAAACACAGCTCTGTACATGGGATAATATGAATTTGTCTTTTCAATGTGATTCGTATCCTCAGGAAACATCATCAAGAAGTCCTGTAAGGTTCAGAGTGTGATTCTAAGTCTATTGACTCTGCCCCCCTCATAGAAAGACTCCCTTTATAGACTGATAACTATGTAGGCTGGCCACAGTCCAGTTATAATGGATAACTGAGAGCCATAAAGACAACAGAGTGTCAGCAGTAAAGTGTTCAGTTGAAGCAGCTGGCCAACAACCTTCATCTCAAACATTTAACAGAAAAGCTCAACAGACATCTGTATGGGACAGATGTCACTCTAATAAGGCTGTTCAATAAAGCATTGACACCCTGCACATTCTGACAGACGTCCGTTTGAACCACAATGCCTCAACATATGTGATTATCAAACAAAGCAGTGAAAAGCTTTTATTGTATTTGTGTTGGTGGATATTTCAGTACCATGGACAGAGAGCAGAGGTCTGAATATCAGTAGTTTTGTTAACCTCACAGAAAATATGTGTATGGAAATGAGTGACATGCTCATATCTGAGCAGACTAACAAATCTGTTAATTAAAGCTTTAAAGTAGCAATGCCCGGCCGTGTAGGCTGACTGCTGTCTTCACTTATTATCAGAAAAAAGTTAGCCTCCCCTGAAAAAACTTTGCCACCCCAGCTGCTAACCCCAAAAATGTATGACTGGTTTAAATTTTCAGTGTCAGGGTAATGAAAGAGGGAGAGACACAGTGACCATCTAGTACAGAGTCGCTCAAGAGTGAGCCAAATTAACCAATGACTGATGCAGAGTTATGATGCTGATTTTAAGGTAATGTTCAAGCAACCAAGAAATATGGTGTTCGGATTGAAAATGTCCAAAGATGGCAAGTCCAATGGGACTGTCTTTCAAAAATGCTAAAAATCTTAACATTGTCCTTAAAGCTGCTACTTTCAAGAGACCAACGAGAGAGTGTGATGATATATTATGATTACTTATAAAACAGATCAAAAGTATGTCCATTATCAGTGCCATGTTCAAGCTGAAAGTCTTGGAGATCACCATAGAGGCTAGATGGTGGTTTTGGTCTGATTTTATTAAATCATGTGGCATACTGATGATGCTCTGAGTCTGCTGGATTTGTAATCAGGGTTCAACATGAGCTGGAGAGGAAGATTTTAGCTTCATGAAGTCCAAAACTTGCATCCACCATTAATCTCTGACCTTTTTCAACCTACAGTTATAATCTGCTGTAATTATTAATTAGAAACTTACTTTCCGCTGCTGTCAGTGAAATATCTCTGCTCTTCATGAAGGTTAATGGAGGTTTTCTTATGAAGATGTCCTTGTGGCAACAATTTCATGACATGGCCTTCTTAGGGATATAAACAAGAAACCTTTCTAATTTTTAAACTGCAGAGAAAAATGAGAGTAGTTTTCTCTGTAAACTCAGATAATGCACTATTAGGGCCTGTGTCTACTAAAAGCATGTTTTGTGCCGCCAGCACCCATGACCTCAATTTCAAAGTGCTTTGTACAGGCACTTACTGTTGCTATGTTCCAGAAATTGTCTCATAGCTTTCAATTCCCCTGATGGTGACAATTGAGTCTGTTTTCAATTGCTCTACATGTTTCATGTTGTAGAAAATTTGACAAAGAAAATATAGGACACCAAAGGGAAATCATGTATATCCTTGAATTAGTAGCAGCTAAGACCCGGGACTCGTACCCTTGAAAAAAAACAAGTTTGCTCCTGTTGAAAAAGATGAAATAAAAAAAAAAGAAAAAAAAAGAGTCCCACCCTTTCTTGATTTTGGTTAGAGAGAAGGGACATTAAAAGTACTGGTCACCTAAAGTTTGGACCCCTCTAAGTCAAGTCAGTATATCTGGATATGTCTGATGCCTGTCAAGAGTGTCCTCTTAAATTCTGTATAATAAAGTGAAGCTGACTGAGCTCTGAGGTGCAGTAACCAATCTAAGGATCATTAACAGTCAAACTAGGACTTAACCACTGAGCCAAACTAACGATTGCACTCCAAGAAGAGATCTGGGAATGACCATGCAGAGTCAGCCTGTCTTTCTTCCTCTTTCTCTCAGTCTCTTTTCATCCGTTGTTTCTAAGCCAGAGAGTCTTTGAAAATGACCTGAGAGAGAAAAGCAGGCAGCAGCAAAAGAAGCAGGGGGAAGGGTTTTAGAGTTACACAGGGAAACTCATGGGGCCACAGAATTAACAGAAGAGGCTTCAAAGCTGCTAGTGTCAGTCAGGGGCCCCGTCAGGAGGCTTTAGGGTTGGGGGCAAAAGAGATGAAAAGAAGGGGAGGCGGTGAAGGAAAGGAAGAGTTGCTCACTGTCAGGTCAGACACTGACTGGTTCATTTTTATCCTCTCCTCCTTATTCAGCAGAACCTACAGATAAAACCACCCACAGTCTTGTTACTTATTGGTTCATATCTGACAGTTAGATATAAATAAATGTCAATCTCCTGTTGTTATCTCATTGCTTTATCACAGCAGGGATTCAGCCAGTGCATGAAAGATTTTACATTTCTGTTTCAAGTGGCTTTATTTTTTTTTAACAATTTGTCTAAAATAACGAGAACAGCAGGAGAGTTTATCAGCAAGGTTTTTGAGTATGGACAATTTGTTTCCACACACTTCCTTCTGGAGATTTATAAAAAGCTAAAAATCGATGCCTTAATGTGAATATAAGTGTTCATTTTTTTTTGTTTTTTTTTTGCATTGGACAATCTAGTCCTCATGCTAAGCTAAGGAAATCCTTAATAAGATTCCCTGTATGTCTCAAAATTCTAAATTTGAGACCCTTCAAAAACAAGATGATGCATCTAAAGGGTTTATTATTATTATGAGATAATACAATGTATCCTTAGTGTGAATGCCTGAAGCAGACAAGCATCCATACATTTTGGTACCCAGGAAAAATAAGTCTGTCTCTCAAGAAAAAAAACAATGTTATTTTACTGTCAGGGAAAAACCAGCATCATTATTTCAAATTGGCTTCAGTCAAAAACAACAACAGTTGTTTTCTTGAGAACACATTTCAGATACCAATATTTCAAATACCTTCACTTTTGTAGACAAGTGCAGAAATGGACAGTAGACTGACACTTGAGATAACACAGCAGGTTTTGTCTTCATAATGGATCAACTTCTGGCGAACTTGAAAATAAAAAATAAGGGCTGACATTTTATAGTCCAGACATGGAAAATTAAACCTGTTTCTATCTTTGTTTGATTTTAACAACCTCAGGGATACTAGTTATGATCATCTGATGTTGAGTTGAGATCAAGTTAACTTCTTATCTCAGTAAATAGATTATATGGATGCATGTCCTCTTGGGGCTTCTGTACAAACATTGCTTTAAAGTTAATGTTTTATTTAAGAAGTAAGATGCATAAAATATGGAATGATACAACTTGATAGTAAAAAATGAATCAACCGTACAGCAGGGATGATGATGAAATTTGCCAAAAACATTGAAATAATGTTAAGACATAAAACTATCCACATTTTTTGCAGCTCAAGTGTGTCAAAAGTACTGTATGTAAATGTGTGTATGATTGCACTGACTGATTTAGCCTATTTTAATTATATGATCAGGATATATCCAGGATTGACACATTTTGTTTTCTACTACACTCAACACTCAAGTGGTCACAGTCTAGTCCAACAGAGAAGTTTGCAAATCCACTAAATGCTTCCACTACAGTATTGTTTTGAGTTTAAGACCTGTTTCACTTTTCTTGCTGTAAAACTCAGTGTGCAGTTTAGCTTGTGTCTCTGAGTTTGTGGTTCAATATGAGCTGTGCTTGAGGCAGACGTCCTTTAATTAAAATGCCAATATCAGATTGACAGATTTCCCCATCTTTAATCCATCAACATAAACCTTTTCTGTACCTGAATAGTCACTCACTGGGCCATCACTGCTTTCTGCTTCCATTCCTCAATGTGGAAAAACAGGACAATAATCCAAATGTCTCTAAAATGACCCACCGACAAGCACGTTAAATTCCTCTTGGTAATTTTATTTTAATAGACAATCAGACGTCTTCCCTTAATGCTTTCCACATGGTAGGTCCTCTCCTACATAAAGTTTGCCACAGTGCTGGGAATCCCCTCCACACAGTATGCTCTACATACGCTTTGCTAGCTATGTCTGTAAGAGCTGGAACTCAGTGTGATGCCTGGGTGCAGTAATGCAGCACTGCCGAATGATTTGGTTTTGTTCTGTTGTTTTGTCATGAGCAACCGGCTCCAGGCTGTTTGGCTGAGGGATGAAGAGTAGCGTCTGAATGAACAGGCTTCAGGGTGGCCGTGGCTGGAAAATAGAATCTCACACATACTCTCTCTCTCTCTCTCTCAAACACACACACACACACAAGCGCACGCACACGCACACACACACACACAGACAAAATCCAGTTGTCTGATACTGCAACACACTAACACATCCGGCCCCACACAGTCTTCTTGCTCTGTCTCTTGTCTCATTTCTCGTCACACTGCTTCCGGCTGTGTATGAATTCATTCACTGTGGAGCAAGCAGGAGGCTCAGTGCAGCAGAGTTTCATTTAGTCCTGTATTCAGTTAGCCACAGAGTCCCTGAACACTCTCAGACACAATACAGATGAAATCACAGCTCTCTAATCACTCATGAAGAGTGATACAAGGAATTCATTCGCAACTTCACCAGTGTGTTAACTGACTTTGTCTGTCTTCACTGCATCAACGCTGAATGGATATAGTTATCATGTCTACATTGACTTTTGGGAGCTTGTACTGAGGTTGAAAAAGAACCAGGCTGATCACTGAAACATGTCGCCCTACAAGGGAAAGCTGACCAAAAACTAAGTTACTTCATAAAGTGCATCTAATTTTTTAAAATGCTTAGTTATTTGTGTTTTTTTTGCAATGATTGAACACAACACAGACACATATACCCTCTCACAGAAAGCGTTAATGTTTCTGGTGATAACATCATCCAGAGTCACAAAATAGAAACTGTGACACTCTCCTGCTCACCTGCAGAGTCTCTGTTACGCCAGTGTTTCTTATAAATCACACATCAGATGATATCTTACAAATAAAGTGGCGAGAACCCAAAATACACAGATTGTTTTTCCGTCAAAGGGGCTAGAAAAATGCCAAATAAAATACATCATGATGTAGACTTGCATAGAGCCTGATTTATTTAATCGTCTTATCACCTGCAGGTCAAGAAAAACAAACAACTTTCAAAATGCTTTTTTTCCCCAGAAGACTTTCTACTGACTTTTTCTCCCACTTGAGGACAACAGACATATTTGAAAGCTGGTTGGTTCTTGCAGCACAGCATCACTCTCATTTTCTGCTTATGTTCTACTTTAGTTCAGCGTGGCACAGATTTTCACATCTTCAGGGCGGCTGTGGTTCAGTGGTAGAGCACGTAGTCCCTCTAAGCTGTTGCAGTAACATAAGTGTCCTGGAGAAAGACACTGAAACCAAATCACACCTGGTGGCCTTGCACGCATGCATGTGAATGGGATTACCGACCGGCAATTTATCTAGCATACTCTGTCATCAGTGTACAAATGTGGTTTGAATGTGACATGTATTTGGTTTGGTTGCTTTGGTTGGTCTCAAGAATATAAGAGTGCTACATGGGTGCAGCACGTTTAACATTGACTTTGTTTGTAGTCACACTGAACCAACCCCTCTTCTTCTTTCGTCTTTGCAGATGCGTAGTACACGAGGCGTTTCTATTTGGCCTGTGGGATTTGTAGGAGGCAGAGCGTATGAACGACCCCTGGTGTCCGGGGGTAAAGTTGTGGGCTGGTACACCGGCTGGAGGCCAGATCGACCCTTTGCCACTGACATGGCAGGTAAGAAGAAACTAAAGGGGGACACTTTGTGCAGTACAACTTCCATCCATCCATTAACTCAATCATCAGAGGGTCATGAGGAGAAGTAGCTGATCCCAGCTAACACTGAGTAAGAGCTGGGTTACAACCCAGACATGTTTCAAGACTTAAATTATGATGATTATGGCTTATCACGAAAAAAAACAAGAAAAACAGTATCTCAAAATGACGACAACATTTCCCAAGATCAACTGGAAAAAAATGACAACAAACATTTAAAATACAGATATGTTCAACTACTGAAAAGTATGTTCATTTGTGCTCTCAACACTTGGTTTAATTGGAGATTGTTAGAACTAGCTAAATAAAATGATAGACCTGGCTCAGTCAGTATCAGCTGATAGCCAAGCTTCTGTCCCTGTTCTCTGGCAGCTGTCTGGGACCCTCCGTGGCTATTATTACACTAAACAATTGACAAGTATCTTATAGAACCCCACTACAAAAAACACATCATTCACATATTTCCACATACTCTGTAAAAACAGTTGACCCATGTCTTCTGGGACTGTTGAGAAGCTTTGTTATGTTTGAAAGGAGAGTCACATTTGGTTTGATTTTAGACACAATACATTTAATTTTATAAGACAAAAAATCTGTGTTACACTGTAAACAGTACTTCTAACTCATAGCCATTAGGGGTACGGCACTCAAAACCAGCTATTTAAGTTGAACCAAAAATTAATTATTGAGTTATCGGAACGATTAATGTTGTTTTAATTATATGTGGATCAATTTTTAATATCCATGTCCAAATAACATCTTTTGAGTGTACAGAGGGATGCTGCGTATGACGTCATCAACGTCACCACATAAGTTACAATGTTACATGTCATTTAGCAGACGCTTTTATCCAAAGCGACGTACATACGAGTAAGTCTTTACAGACTTGAAAAAACACAATGGCTGTGCTTCGCGTAGCGGCAAGTAACGAGGAAAGACAATGCCAAACTGCTGTACCAGTACAGGGAAGACAAACAATGATCCAACAAGGGACAGGGAAAACAGAGGAACTAAATACACAGAGTAATCAACACAGGTGTGAAACACAGGACACAGGTGAAACTAATCACGTTAATCACAAAAGGAGGGAAACACACAAGGGCATGACGTAAAACTAAACTGGAAACATAAGGATTCAGAACTACAAAATAAAACAGTAAACACAAAACAAGACAAAGGAAACACAACAAGAGACATGGATCATTAAATACTCAAAGGGAGACAAAGGATAACTAATACAGAATAAACACGGGGAGGAACCAAGGCATGAAACACAAGGAAAAAACTAAAGTAACCAAGCCATGACATGTAGGCTACTCAGTTTCATCTAGTATGAACAAAAAAGAAAAGAAAAATGTAACTAACAAATTTGTGTTCAGGAAACTTGAAAATAATAATAAACTGAAATCGTATTTTATAAGTTCAGTTATACTCAAAATTGTATTTCCGCTACTTAAAAACTCTTGTGTTATCAGTTACAACAAACATTTTGAGTCATTTCTACTTGTTCGGGTTTACAGTGTAGGATTCGATTCAACAGGTTGTGACCCTGATTTCATGGAAGAGAAAAAGAGAAAAGAGCGATTAGGATCACAATTTAGCTTAACCCAAATTTAATTTAGAACATCAGTTCTTATTTATTTACTCATTATTTTGTAGGACTAAATGTTTTGTTTTGTATTAAAAACTGTTTTTGCAGGAGCCTCTTTGCTGGCTTGTGTCACACGGTAGGCTGCTAATAAAACAATATTGTAGACTGAGAAAAATTAGATATTCATGTCACATCTGGAGGTCAAAACTTTGCAGTGGAACTGAAAAATAGAGTTGGTAAAAAGCTCACAGCACTTTCTCTGATCTATACTGAGCGGGAAACTCTCCTCCTTTAAGTCCTGAACCCTCTGCGAAAGAAACATCAAACAATTTAATTGATCGCTTCATTGATTACAGAACATTTAAAGTCAGCTGGACTATTTAGGCCTGATGGCTTTCATCAGAGAGAACAAACAGAAGCAGTACGCTGATGTCTTTCTTTCTTTCTTTCTTTCTTTCTTTCTTTCTTTCTTTCTTTCTTTCTTTTTTCCACTCTATCTTTCTTTCTCTCTCTTGCTCTCTCCTTTCCTTGCTGTGTGTTCACCTGAAGAGATCAGACAGCTTTCCTATGGAGCTTCTGTTTTTCATGGATTAATTTACCATAAAATGAGATCTGATCTTTCCAATTTAATATTCCCACAGTGATTCCTTCACGCAGGAGCTCCTGTGTTACCCTGCCTGATTGTTTATTCCTCAGATAAACTACAAAGCAGGACCGCAGAGTCGTGTGGAATAAAACTGTTCTGAAAAGCAACAGATTAGATTTGATCAGAGCTGAGGGAACCCCATGGTTTCGGAATGAAAGTCTGAGGCATCCAGAAACTCACCTGTTTATGTTTTCAGTCTCAGACAGACTCCCTGGGCCTCTGTGCAGACTTTAAACAAGTCTGTCCTCATTCTGAAACATACTGAAACACGAACTTCTACATCGTGTGTATGAAGAGTTTTGTGTTTCAAATAACCTCTAAAACTGATCATTGATCATTGTTAGTGGAGTTTAGGGGCTGCATGGAGGTGCAGTGGTGTGTGCTGTTGTCTCATAGCAAGAAGTTGCTTGGTTCGAACCCCTTGCTGGGCAGGTTCTTTTCTGTGTGGAGTTTGCATGTTCTCCCTATGCATGGGTGGGTACTCCCGCTTCCCAAGTCAACAACATGCTCATCAAGTTGATTGGTCACTCCTCTAAGTTGTCCATAGGTGTGACAGAGTGTGTGAGTGAAGGGTGTTTGTCTCTCCATGTTAGACCCGTGGTGGACAGGCAACCTGTCCAGGGAGTATCCCGCCCAATGACAGCTGGGAAAGGCTCCAGCCCTGCTGTGAGTCTGAAAGGGGTTAGCAGTGAAGTTAATGGATGGGTGGATAGATAGAAGTGTTTACTCAAGAAGAAAAATGTTCCAATCATGCAGCAGATATTACATTTATGAAAATGTAAAGTACTAATCTATTTCTTGTAGGTCTCAGTTTCGTAGTAAATTAAACATAGGCTTCAGTCAAGCTCATGTCAGTGTGATGTACACAAGAGTTGATGTTCTTGTGATTTACTTGCATTCTTAAGTTTGCCGAGATAACATCATGATGCAGGTTTGTGAAAAATAGTAATGCAGGCTTTGTCAGGCTTGTCCTCAAGAGGAGAGGAAAACAATGTTTTAAATGCTTGTTCGTTGAACAAAGGTCAGATAGATTATTTCCCTATCATCTCAGGTAACTTGCTACCATAGCCTGCTGATATTGGTCAATCCTATTCAAAGACAAATATTCTACCAAAGTACAAAGGGACGTCGGAACGCTTCTGAATCTGAAAATCCAGACCTCTATAGATTTTCATGTAGAATCTGTAAGCGGAGAAACAGTTCATGGATTCGTGACTGAACTTTTTTTGTTAAGCTGCACTGGTGTAGACGATGCAGTCTGTCTTTGGGGTCTCGCAGACAGTTTCAACTGTCTTTGTTCATGATTCTTGTTGTGTTCAAGAGACTCCACAGCATGCAGTTTCTTAAATGGAGTCTTTTTTCAATCAAATCATCACTCCACAAGGTTTATATACCCAACTGAAAACCACTGTTTTCTTTAGATGCATGATTATGACGTGATGAGGGAAAAAAGATTTTGAAAAGTCAGCCTGGTTCCTTTTATATCCCAGCATGCTTTGCACAGTGCAGCGGCTGCTTACAATACATAATGCATGGAGGTGGATTTTCAGGTCGCGTGTAGTGGGCGATGGTGGCGGCTACAGTGGTTGTCATGACAGTACTGTCTGTGACAAAGCTTAAGCTAGTATAGCCCTATCTTCTGGGTAAAAAACAGTTTAACAATAAAATACCTCTCTGCATTGTATCCCTTACATATTGGTTGCACTAATGTAGAAGACGCCAAACACTTTTTGAGTAAGTGTGCCTTTTACAATAAATTCTCAAGCATTTAATTTCTAGTACTCACTTTGGTAAAGCGCATAAAAGTAGAAACTTCATGAGAATGCATACGAGTTATGTGAGTGCTAAAGGAAACATATGGAGTTGTCTTTGGTTATTGCAACCCTGATTTAAAGAAAGACTCTTCCTCACTACTCAGTAAACACCTTCATCTACATCTACAGCATGGAAACCAATCAGAGGAAAGCTCAGCTGCAGTGTGCTCTGTCCGGACAGAAAATAATTCATCACACTGACCAAATAATAACATCTCGTCAGTCACAGCTCATTATCCTCCTTCCCCCGCCAGAAACACACACTTTGACACACACTGAATTAAGCTCTTTGCTTCAGACAGTTAATGTTAATGAATAATATCTGATGTACAAGTGTTGTTTCATTAGAGAAACAAATGATGCAATGATTCCAAACACGTGTATGAAAACAGCCAAGGGCACTCTCTCTAACACACGCCCACACATGCACACACGCACACGCACACGCATACACACACACACACACACACACACACACACACACACACACACACACACACACACACACACACACACACACACACACACAGGTCTGCCTCTGGGATTAGTGTTAATTAAGTCATGATAACAAGAGTGAGCTTCTGGTTATTCTCTCTTCCACCTTTCCTGCACCAACCCGGCCAAGTTCTCATCCCTCCATTCAGCCGGCTCCTTCCACCTGATCTCACTCACACTCTCACACAGAAACACACACAGAAACATACACACACACACACACACACACACACACACACACACACACACACACACACACACACACACACACTGTGATTACCAGCCTCACTTTTACGCTGCACCTCATAATTACACTGTCAGTGTGTAAAGCTAAGATTTACTGCTCTGGCTGTTGTATTATTATTTTTGATTTAAATCCTGCAAGAAAACAATAGCTGCTCGGAACGGACGGTCCCGAACTTTATTTGCTCAAAAATTATTATTCATGAGATTTACAATGGTGCATCTGCAGAGCGCTCAGTAAGTACCACTGCGTGTCCTCGTAGTATTGTGTTATACAGCATTGCATTGTTAGCCTCTCATCTATGGCTCTGTCTCATTTATGCAGACACAGCGGAGCCTGGACAATGGTGGTGTGGAGTACTATTAACCTCAGTGTGTGTCTGATTATATACACTGCCACACACACAATTACTGCGTCTATTTGAGGGACACGCAAGCAGGCACCTGCCAGCACTTGAACTGATAAGAGTGGACAAGCGTACGTGTACGAGGACACACAAATGCACACATGCAATTTTCCAGAAGCGAATTAGAGCTGCATCTTCACAAAAACAGACCAATTGAGTATTGGTGTGCTGCCACAGAGGACACAGACATGCACGCTTCATGCACACAAAGCACACACTGACACACATACACAAAGACGTCTGTACCTTTGGTTGAAGTGGTGCTTGTGGCTTAGGAGTGTTGACTGAGACAAGGACATGAAAGTGTTTAACCCTCAGTAACCCCAGTGTTTGTCCCTGGCTCCTGAGATGGTGAGATGAGAGGAGCAGAGAGGAGGAGGAGCGGAGGAACAGAGTGCACAGAGCAGTCCTCCTGCTCTTGAGTACTGTGATAAAAGTACAAAAAGATAGGAGGAAAAATACATTATTAAAATGTGTTGTAAAATCTATACAATATATGTTATTTTGAGGAAATGAAGATGAAAAACTGTCATTGGTTGTTGACTTTCACACCCTACAGAGACTATATCCCTTGAATTTGACTTGTGACCATTTGCTGCGTGTCATTCCCCACTCTCTACTCTCTCTACTTATAGTTCTATCCACTGTCCTATCCTCTGAATAAAGACATTAAAAGGCCAAAAGAGTTATCTTAAAAAGAAGCTCCTGTCATGCTTTCTGTATCTCTCTGACTGGGGGCAAGTCTTCCTCTGATAAAGGGCTCTGATAATGGGCAGAGGGATGCTGACAACTCTCCCTGCTGTCCCAGTTGTTTGTCTTGGCACTGTTTGGTGGCTAACTGAAACAGACTGAGTAAAAGCTGAGTAAACTCAGTATCACAGCTCCAGGGACAGGTTGCACCTCCTGAGCTGGTGCAGGAAGAACATCCTCTGTATGCCTTTTTGAGTCTAACAAAAGTTTTTTTTTTTTACAGAATTCAGCTGACTACGAAGCAGTTCCTGTAAATTTCATGTTTGGACCTCTCAGGGACATTTGGGACCTGGATTTTGATTTGCCATTGTTGTTATCTCCATGCCTGTAAACTTCTGTTAGAGGCCTTTACAAAGACATGATCCATGGACTCATCATTCAGATGCAACTTTAATGAAGGGTACATTGCTAATAAGACCATTGTAGAGTAAAGTTCTGTATTTACTGTGTCCTCTGAGAGACATTGGGACTGTAGTCCTATTGGATGGTGTTTTCTGCTTGATGTTGGCTTTGTTGGTTCTGTTGTTTTGTGGTTGCCATTGTGTTTTTGAATGACACGTTGCAGTGTCGACCTGTCAGTCAAACTGTGCAGTCAGTACTGTGGCTCTTTGTGTGATTAGTTGTCTTTGTCTTTAATAAGAACTGAAACGAAACCTGTTTTTCAGAGGATTTTCAGAGACCAGATACACTACGAGCTGAAGTGAATTAAAGAGGGATCATACAGTGTTTTTTAAACGGATAATATATGGTGCACATATCATTTTAATGTCACACTGTTGTGGTTGCAGAGTGTGATAATAACTGTTTTTGCCCTGGAGGTGAACTCTTTGTTTTGTAATCATAACTTAAAACTGAATCAGAAAGTGATGAACAGAGGCGGGGAGAACAGAGAGAGAAATACAGACAGGAAACCATAATAAAAAATTATCGTATGCTGGGATGTAAAACTGGAGAACACAGTGATCACATTGTTCCCTCGGGAAACAAAGCCTTAGGATTTCAACTCAATGAGGTGAATCAATAAAGGAGGCGAGGCTTTGCCAGGAACCTGCATTTTATCTTGTTTTTTCAGATCTGATATCTCATTGTGAGTTTTTTTAACTGTTCAATAGATTTAATTTATGAATGATCTTTTAACATTTTTAATAATGCATTACAACACAGGGTTCTCTTATATGGATTAATTACTTTACAACAATGTCATAACTCCTCTCCTTTATCTCTTGAAGCTCAGGGCACTTCATGAAGCTTTACTGTATGAAAAGTCAATTTCACATTAAAAATGTATTTCCATTTGTACACGAAAAAATTCTCCACTGGAGGCTGATCAGTAATAAGTAGGTTATATAGGTTGGGTGCTGGCAGCAGGCTGCTGCCAGAATGTCACAACTATTTATGTGTGCAACTAGTAAGCTGTAATTTACTGTCTTTGCATGATTTTATTGTAGTTCAGGTCTCTCAGTTTTGAGTTATGCTTAGTTTGCTTCAAGAGTGATTTTGCTGCGTACAGTTTTTTTTTTTCTAGTAAATTTTTTTCAAACCTACAGTACCTGCTCCTGTGTGCGAGTTTGCTTCTGGGTCCTCCAATCTACCTTGTGTCAGTTTGATCTGTGAGGGAAATTCAGCACTTCTTCTGCACCGTGCCCTGATAGTTCCTGGGTGAGCCATCAGATAGAAAACAGAGAGTGAAAGGACTCTCTTTGCTGCAGGATAAAGTTCATAAAATTATTATGGGCCCGTAGAAGTCAACTGTCGTCAACAGACACTGAGCTTAAACAGTTTTAAAATACCTAAAATAAAAAGCTCAAGTCAGTTGAACTCACTACTTGTAAAGGGTGTTTCACTCCACAATAGTAACAAATCCCATAGATCTGCACAGACATGTGGGTCAGCTGAAGTAGGTCTGGAGTAAAGCAGGACAAGGTTAATGCAGAGTCTGGGTTATCACCTCTTGGACAAAGATAACTGAGATAATTTGTGTTCTCTGTATCAGAAAGACAGACTGCAGGTTAGAGGATGGACATGTAGTGATTTCTCTCATATCTATAGGCTCCACCTGAGCTGCATGCTTCTGCCTGCAGTATGGATAAAACAGGGGAAAATATACACTTGGTAGTAGAGTGACGAAACAACACTAGCTCATGTCAATTAAATAGTGCTTTATTTGACATGACCACAGAGTAGTTCACTCTTTTGGACTGCCGACTTTGTTCGAAATATAAATTCATGGACATGAACCAAAGTTAATTTCAATCTGTCTAAACTGAACTTTGAGCCATCGCACTGTAAGTGTGGACTTTCACAACACTTGATGGACTGTTTTGTTTAACAGACCGATAAACAGAGAGCTGCATTAATCTATCCCGCTCATGAAAATGCCCAAAAGAAATATGGACTTTAAAAGTAAACTGTAAAAAGACAACCTTTGTAATGCTGCTGATGTGATCCTAAAAGCTGGCTTCACTATCCATGGACTAGTTTCTGCCCTAAATGGTTTTACTTTGTGTTGACTGTATATATTTAGCCCTGAATGATTGCCACATCAGTACAGAGTGTGACTATTCAATCATCATTGGCTCTGTGTGACTCTTCGAAATGGCTCTCAGTCTCAGTGTGGTGTGTTTGTGATGGTTGACCTGTCTTAAATGCAGCAGACTTAAACCTTTAAGGGAGAAGATAAGCCAAACCCATATTTATGTCCACAGTTTCTCTCAGTGTGACCTGGGCTGGCCCTCACATTACTCAGAGGACTGCTGTCTGTGTCTGTGTCAGCTCCTCCAGATAGAGGCATCCCAGAAAATTCTGTTCAGGCAGGAGGAAAGGGAACAGAGAGGAAATGAGGACAATGAATTACTGGGGTTGAATTCCCAAACTGATGCACTGATTGCAAAAGGAGTGCCACCCACTAACGATTTGCATAAATAAATATTCAGTAATTATGCAGAGGCCTTGTGTTCGGAGGTTCACAGCAATTTCGGAAAACATCCTCCTGACACTCTAAAATGGAAACTTCAGCATCCCTCAGAGATGCTGCTTTTTTTTTTTTTTTTAAGTTACACCTTCACACTTGTTTTCCTGATGGGGCCGTAAAGTACTGTATTAATATTTACTCTGTTAATCACATTTTGCAGGCTTTATTCAAGCCAAAGTTTGCATTTTTATTGTGTTTTTCCTCATTTGCAGGGATACACTGATTCAAAACTGTCAAACATCGTCCATTCTATAGTTTCACAGAGGTATTTAAGTTAGCAGAGCTATTGCAACAATTAAAGAAATTTAAGGATTAATAATTAATTAGAAAATTAGTATTTTGTTTTCTTTAAAGGTGACATATCACGCTTTTTTCATCAATATATATTGGTCTAAGAGGTCCCCAAAACATGTCTTTAAAGTTTATGCTCAAAAAAACACTTTGAAATCAGATTTTGGCATGCCTGAAAAACCCTGCTCAGAACGGTCGGTTTTCTCTCTGACCACGCCCCCTCAGGAAGTGGATGTGGCCTCGGTTGTCCAGCACGTTGATCTAATGTTTACATGTTGGCTGAATATACACGGCTGCTCACAGACCCGCGTTACTTCAACCCTCTGAAATTGATCCAGAATCTGATCCTGACGGAGAGGCGCCTGCAGCAGGACCTTTCTGAACGATTGGTCAGATTTTGTGTTTCTTGTTGTTTTATTTGTCAGTATGTCGACGTGTGTCTTGGTACACAGCTACAAACATGTAGCTATGTGGCTATGCTAACTAGCGCTAGCACTTTTCCATGAAAAATAAAAATCATCCACTAGATCTTCAAATCTGCAGACGTGGGGAGTAAAACCAAACTTTGTGTTTATTAAGACAGCCTACAACTAGCATGCCTCCCTCCTAAGCTCCTTGTTAGCACACATGTGTGCAGGTAATGAAAAACGGAGGAGAGTTGAGTTGTATTTTATACAGTCTATGAGCTGAACAAGCTCCGAGCTCTGACTCCGTGACAGACCGGATATTTTTGTGACGTAACAAAAACACGGAAGTCTGAAATGGCTCATTCCAGCACACATTTACAGAAAGGTGTAGAAATCAAAACAGGGGCAGAATGGATTTTTTTCATTTTCGGGGGGTTTGTAGACATGCCAGGGACACATACTTCAGGTAGAGAACCATCAAAAAGTCGATTTTGCATGATATGTCACCTGTAATCTTCAATGAAAATTAAATTAAAATAATTCTGACCTCATACATTTCAAAATGTCAGGCTGATGGACAACAGTCAAAAAGTACAAATGAAATACAACCAAATTATTATTTTCATATTTCTCAAATTAATTCATAAAATAAAAAGTTGAGAAACAAACCCTGGTCAAACTGTTGTTTCTCTTCATTCTAATGTATTATTTTCTTAATTTTGTCCTTTTTGTTTTCTTTATTTTGATTTAAACCTCCTTGTAAATTCACTTGTGCAGGTTTTTTTTTTCAGGAAAATGCAGGTTCAAGGAAGTATGTAGAGCAATTTCTAAATTTAAAATCAAGCACATTCGTGGATATAAAGAAATAAAAGTTAAATTCCAGCTTATTAGAGATATAACCACATCAGAGCACTGTTATGGCTTAGTGGTTAAATCATGTTCCCCATGTACAGAGGGTATAGTCCTTGAAATGGCCCTTTGCTGGTGGCCATTCCTCACTCTCTTTCCCAGTTTCCTGCTCTATCCGCTGTCCTATCTGCGTCACTGCAATGGTTTTAAGCATGGGAAACAATTATCTATGGTTGGACTATGACGAATAGAGCCGAAGACAATACCTCATTATCATAAGAATGTGAGGCCTACATGATTTAGTATGCAGGCTACAGGTTGTCTGTCAACAGTTCTGGTAGGATAGTAAGGGTTTATCTGTCATAACCACTGAATCTCATTAATACTGAATGAAATGCATTTCAGTAACTTTATTTGCCACAAATCTCAGGAAAAAAAGGTTAAATTTTGTGTAGTTTTGTATTTGCATCAGGTTTGTGTGTGTAGTTTTTTTGCATGATCGCTGCATACGCTTTGTCACGTAGTCCTTTTCCTAATGTGCTCATTTTGGCCTTTTGCTTGTATTTCCTGAAGTCGCAGTCTGTTGATCTCTCAGGGCTGCCATAAAAAAAACTAGGTCTGCTGATTTAGCAGAAAGGCTGAGGAAGTAACTCAGCAGGCAGAATGAAGGCAAGAGAAGGTGCTGATCGGATTTGTTTTCTGCCCAGTGGGGGTCCTGAGGCTAAAGTGTGCGGTCTTAAAGGGAAACGCCACCGAGGATAAGACCAGACCTGTAAAGATGAAAGTATGTTTAATCTGGACAGCCCAGCTTACATCTGTCATGAAAGATTAGGACATTCATACATTTTTAAAAACAAGTTCCCCTTTGAGAGTGAATCATATCAGTAACCATCAGAGCCACAGACTGGCCTGTGTATCACCATGCCTGTGTACAAAGAGCATTGTAGCATAGTGTAGCTCCAGGCAATGTTAGTCTGTTGGATTGAAGTCCTTCACTTTGACTGAACTGTTGGATAAGACTGAAACTGACAGAAAAAGAAACAAACCTGACCTTTTAATCTGAAAATTTAATCTACCCCAAATTTCACATGATCTAATACATTACTGTTCAAGAAATACCCCCAAATACTCACCTTCCCATCAGCCTGAATTTTAGATTGTGCTTTGTAATAAAAAGCAAATGCTAGCATGGTTAAATGATAAGCTAAGGTGTTGAATACTATTTATGTATTTACAGTTTGTATCTAACCTTGATTTAGGCAATTTATTAATATCAGAGATCTCCTTTCCAAGGGATGTCTGGCCATGGTTAACAGCTGCATACAATTTTAACAAAGCCTGAGTCTCAGCCTTTTGCTGCTTGTAAAAAACAACTTTAAAACAAAGATCAGCTAATGTGGGGTACATAGTACAACATAATCTGTAGGACTTTGGGAACCAATTCTCCTCTTCAAAAGCCAGAGAAATCCCAATTTTTTAAGACTTTATAGATTATCCTACCGGATTTACTCCCAGAAAGTTATTCTACCTCCCCCCCACAATGTCCTCCATCTGCTTTTAACCAATTCTTAACCTTGAAACCGCTTACTCTGAGAATTAAATTCAAAACCACAAAAGTTCACTGACATTGCTGAGCACAGCAGTTGCCTGTCTAACCTCTAAGGATCTTCACGGTTTAATTTTCCAGTCAAAGGCAGCTATACACCATATCCATGATTGGGTTTCAAAAGTTCAATGTATGTATGCCTTTGCATCTTGAAGAGCCTCCAGGCAGGTTGAGCAGTTCTCTTACTCTTTAAAAGATGGGACAGGGTTGTTACCTTCAGCTGATCAAACCCAAACTGTTGCTGAAAGAGAGCTAATAATGACTGGGTGATAAATCAATTGTATCAATAAATTCATGTTTGTAGTTTGAGACAATTTTTAAAACTGAAAATCTAGATTTTATCTTCCTCTGCCGCTTAGACTCTCGTAGTTCACACCCTCTCCCCATGTTTACTTCCTACAGAGACACACCACAACAACATGGCAACATTAGTGGGATCACTGAGTGTCTGCCTGCAAATAGTTTACTTCCCTGATGACCACAACAGTGAGCTAATTGCCCAGGGGTTAAAATATTGTTTTGAGTCATTTCTTTGTCATTTGTTGTTGTTTTTTTAAGGTAGGGGAAGAAAATTGATTGAAATCATAAATTGAAATTGGTGTGAAAAAAAATGATAGATTTTAATTGTAGGTCCAGAGTAAGTGCGTAAATGTCAACTGATCAATTGATCAGAAGAAAAACAGGTGAATAAAAAACATATACTGATTGTATCTGCATCTCAATGATAAACACCAAAAACTCAATGAGCCACAAATGTGACTGCACTGTTTATTCATTTAGAGCTGAAAGCCAGCTAGCATCTGTCAGCTCTAAAAAGAGGCTGAAAAACCACCAAACAACTTACAGTAGTCAGAGGTCCACAGAGGTCAAAATCATGAACATCATGGGCGTTGGCAAAATGCCAAAGGACTCAATGGAGCAAAAAAAGACATTCAAATACAGAGCAACTGCAGGCCAAACTCAACCTAAAGAAACCATAATATCTACACCTTACTAGAGTTCATTAGGGGTATTTATTATTATTATTATTATTATTATTATTTATTGTCCATGTTTTTTATGGTCTTGTTTTTCAGGCTCAGTCAGTAAGGGGTCAGCTAGAGAGAGAGGCAAAAACATGTAAAAGAGACCCACTGTGTGTCACCTTCAAACCTCTGGCTTCAGGGTCAGAAAACACATCAGATGTGCGAAAGTGTTCTCCATTCACATGTAGAACAAGGTTAACCCCAGGAAAACAGAGCTCCACAGCGGATGTGTTTTCAATCCCCTGTCAGATACCTCTGAAAGATAAAACTTTAACAGCTGGAACCTTCGTTGTTTTTGCAGCTGGATGCTAAGGCATTAGTATTTCATGTCATTGTGTGGTTTGAATATTGATTATGTTTAATTTTGGTGAAAACATAGTAACAGGGGGGTTTGGGTTCTGCTGCTAAAACATAGTTTCTAACAACGGTTTTTAATTTTCTTTGGAAAACTTGAATTTTGAATAAAAGCAAATATGAAGCATACAAAGAATTTCCCAAAAAGATTAAGCAGTCTCTGACAAGAGAAGCGAAAGTGCTGAAGGGCAGCTTTCATAATCAAGTAACAGTGAGAGCAATCTGAAATTAAGGTTGTAGACCCTGCTAGTGCAGAAAGTGCTGTTTGTGGACACAGGCCCTTACAGAGACACAACAAATGTTTGAAACCTGCTCAAAAGATAAGAATATTAAAAACACCTTTTGTAAAAAAAATATGTGATTACTGATGTTTTGTTTATTCATTCAGTTTTTTTCTGGATAAATTTGTGTGAAGTGTTTATCAGAAAAATATAAAGAAATGTGTTCCATATATGTACAGGACAATTTCATTCCCTTTTTCAGTTGAAAAGGTGAAGTGATTTACTTTATTTCCAAGATTAGGTTTTTCAAATTCTAGAGGTAAGCATGACAATGTTACATTCTGCAAGAAAAAATATATCACAATAATAAAAAAGGAAGAAAAAAATGATGAGGCACTGGTTGTTGGTATTCTGCAGATGGCTTTCTTAGGGTGAAGTTTGGCTCTCAAAGGTGAAGCTGTTGTGTGTAGTCTGCTGTCTTCAGCGTACAGAGTGTATAAAGTGTACAGATTTTTAAAAAATATTTGAATAACTATTCCAGAGTCTTTTAAGTCTTCAGTCACATTTCTGTTTGTAGGACACCTCATTTCTTCTCCTGTCACCATTTTCCTAATCAGGCTGATTAAATCTAGTCACAGCAGTCATTAATCTCCATCTCTGCTACATCAGGAGTATTTTGACTTCCCTCTGACTTTCTCATGCCTTTCTTCTCATTTAAAGCACAATTATTGCCTAAGAATGGAACACTCCTATGTTAAATGAATTTCATATCAGCCGTATCAAACTCATTAGATCCACTAATGCACTCTGTCATTTTCTGCTCTGATTATAATAGACTGATAATGTGTTTTTAATCCATAAATGACCTTCTTACCCCGTTTCTACCTTTGTCCCTCCTTGCCCTCCTCTTCTCTCTCCATCAGGATTCGCTGTGAACCTCCAGGTGATCCTTGCAAATCCACGGGCACAATTCAAACGTCGGGGCTCCCAGCCAGGGATGCAGGAGTCGGATTTCCTCAAACAGATCACCAAGGTCAATGAGCTGGAGCCCAAAGCCAACAACTGCACCCGGGTCAGTAAATGAAACTTGTTTACATTTAGGATTACAACCACAAAGGTCTTCATAGTTACGTAGATTTTTGAGGTTCATCCATAATAATTATCTCTCAGGTAAAACTGGGTCAGCTGTTCAGTGCAGCGGGAAGCTTGCAATTGATTGATGGTCCACAGGTTTTATTTTCATCTTGTGACCTGATACTGAAGCCTGGCTGTCTGCTCTGTTAGACTGCAGATTGGGAATAAATGGGTCGAACTGGGAACAGTCTTTGAATTGCATTCAAAATGGATTGTTCAGTTTTACAGATTATTGTATGGTAAGTATTTTTTAGACACTTTTCTTGCGTACAGATGCTCTCACTGCTTGCACACCTTCCAATTATTCAATTTAGCAGTAAAGCACAGAAAAAGGGAAATGAATGCAGCTTGATTTGGCTGTCTGAACTAAATTGCAGGCGTCACTCCATTACATTTCAGTCATTACTTCTAGTCAAAACATTTCCCCTTGTCAAACAGGAAATATTAACAAGGTTGTAAAAAGGGTCAAAATCGGTAAAGCAACATTTCGCTCTCAACACTTTTACTTGTGTAATATCTGGATTCTTTACCTCAGTTTAAAGATTGAGTCTAGACTCTCTCACATTGCAGTCCTGTGTGCTTTCTCTGCTGTTGTCTAACGTCAGGTTCACACCAGACTCAAACGGTCGAACTATTCATGCAATTACAAATGCAAGAATGTTTTGTGTTTACTTGCTATATTCATGCGAATGAATCGTTCAATTCGCGTGCAAAAACCACGTGTACACGAGTGCCCAAGACGCAAACTTTCGCAAGAGAGGGGGGGGTTCCCCACGCCACATTAGTCTGTTGTTATCAAACAAGGTTGAGCTCGCGGACATTGGATGGTTAAGCCAGTTATGCTAAATGGGGCCAGGCAAACTTCCTACTACAACCTATAGCTGGATTCAAGTGTCAGAAAGTTTTTCGCAACTCACCACATATTCCTCCTCACTCTCTGTCCTCTCAGTGAGCTCCTGTTTATTCCTGATCCCAAAGTGTCCAATATATTCTAGATTAATTAATTTCAGCTGGTCCATACGTCACACCTCACGTCACTGGGTGATCTGCATGCTGATTGGCTATCGCGGTGCGATAGATTTGCTGGAGTTCAGATTTTTCAACTCTCGCGAAAGAAATTGCGTCATTCGCGCGAATGATTCCTGTCATTTGTGAGAATTGCGCCATTCGCGCCGTCCAATTTGTGCGATTAACGCTGCCAGACCACTAGTCGAGTCTATTTGCATCTCTACATTGACTTTACATGTAATTCATGTGCGCGAATGATTTTATTCACGTTTGGTATGAATGTCTCATTAAGCAAAGGGCATTACACACAGATACAAGTGGTAGTGCTTCCTACTGCAAATCAAGAAAAAAACACTCTTTGGCCACTAATCTGAAGACTTCCATTGTATTTAGCATACTTCAGTTTCTATGCAGACGTCTAGCTCTTTCTAGCACCACCCTGCCAACTACCAGTATAGTAGTTGTGAGGTACATGACAGAGACTGATGCAGACCACCATAAGTATGCTTGTGCATAAGGTGTTGTCTTGAAGCCTGTATCACAATAAAGTTAAGGAATAATATGTGCATGAATTAACTTTTGGGAGAGCATGGGACTACAACCCTGTTCTACTGCCTGGAAGTGAAGTGTTTTCAGCCCATCTGTCACCCTGAAATGTCTAAACACCAACTCCCAAGTCCCCATGAAGGATTTTTGAGTTCTATGTGAAGTGTGAAACTGTTTTGTTTGAAAATGTTGTTTCAATGACACAAAAAAGGAAACTGATGCCCTTTAACAAAAACAACTTTGTTTCTGCCTGTTTAAAAACCTGCTGTAGGATCAAGTTGTTGGAGTTTGTAGTCTCCTTAAAATGAAAGTGATTTTTCACCTTTTCACTCCTGGCAGTCTGTGTTGTTTGTTTATGGCAGCAGGATTTATAAGTTGTTTTATAAGTGTTTTATCAGACTACTCTGACCTACAGATTGGGGGTGGATGGCACCGACTGGGGTTTAATAAAAGACAAATTTATAGCTTTACTTCTATTGCTCGTGCTTGTGGGTGTGTGTGTCTGTGCGTGTGTGTGTTTGTGTGTGGTGAAGTCATAATAATGGCTGCCATCACAGCAGTAACTAACCATGGGGGATCTCTCCCCACTGTTGACAGCATGACTCATGCTTTAAGCTGGTGGCTCAGGCTAAACTTAGACACACACAGCTCCACAGAAGTGGTGTTACAGCCCTATCAATTCTACTTGTGTGCTTAGACTGCCGAGATCGATGCAGCTCATCTCAAATCACCACGGCCCCTGTTGGCACTTGGTTTTATGAAGCCACTCATCCTCCTGACAACCATCACAGAGCTGCTTTAAAGACTCTTTGTATGAAATGGAGTTTTTTCATTTAAGGAGAAAATGTGAGCTTAAAGTTCCCAGTTGTTGCAAACCAGCGCCAACTCTTTTTTTTCCCACATTTTGATAGTGATACCAAACTTTTAGATGACTGGCTTTTCTGATGCTGTTTATTAGCACTTCGTTCCAGTCAGTCAGTCACAGCTTGTTATCATGGATTTATCCGAGTCTGTATTAAGTATGAGATGTCAGCTGACCATTTCCTGCGGGAGACAAAGGACTAGTTTACATTAGCTAATCAGATCCTGCCTCATCATACGCGTCATCATCATTTTTCAGTGAACATTTAAATCTTTTCAAATAAACACAAGATGCTCTAATGAAAAAGATAAGTGCTCAGTGAAGAAACCCACCCCATTGCACCCTCATCCCAACATTAATGCTCTAAGGATAAGTAAAATAACCTACTATATTGTCCCTAATGTCCCTCAACACCCAAGCATAAAGATAGATGGGGATCTAAAGGCTGCAAGAGCCAATACATCATAGGGATTATTGAATCCCCCCCTCCCTCACAGTTTTTCATCAGGTCCACAAAACCTTAGGGAGGCTCAACAGTTGGGCTCTGCATCCTGGAGCAACCTCCCTCCATGCTCACTCACCTCCCACCTCACCACAAAGAAAAGGAGAGATAAAAAGAATTCTAGAAAGAAGACAGAGAAGGTAGAGCTAGGGTAAGGCAGCCTGCTTGGGCCAACACTCACCATGCTACATCAGGCTGTACACTCTACCTTCACCTAAAGGCTGATTTATACATCTTTGCCGAAACGGCTGCGTAGCCTACAACGGAGGTCCGCGTAGCTCCTGTACCTACGCACAAAGCTGACATGCACCTCCTTTAAAATGTAACTACCCGTATAATTGATGCGGACCACAAGCCCTGTGATTGGTCCGCTCGGCGGCATTGTATTTCCCACATTTACAGCACTTCCGGGATTCCTGCACATCGGCCATGTATTTCATCTCCTCCTCCTCTATTCTTCTCTGAAATCATGTGGGTATGATAAGCAGCAACATGTATCAGCTGTAGATTAACATAACACGCTCTGAATCACTGTGGAAAAGTAAACAGAGCTCGAGTGGGGCCGGACCGCACTGCCTTCAAGCCTTCTTCGGAGAATTGCTGCGCGACACGGTCACATCCATGCACAAGTATGTGGCGCTCATGTCTGCGTTAGCCCCTGCTGCATAGGGTAGAGGTATAAATCAGCCTTTACTCCCCTATTTTTTATGGAAAAGAAGAAGAGAAAAGAGAGATAACAAAGAGAAGGGTCAGTGGAATAATGCAAAGGAAAGGACAAGGAAGGCAGAGCCTGTTCAGGTGAGAGCTCACTCCTGCCAGGTTAGGCTATATGCTCTACCTCCTTCACTTTAATGAGGAAAGAGAGGTGACAGAAGAGATGAAATGGAAACAGGAGATACAAATGTACAGAATACATGGAGCAGTGGTTTAACCACTATGAGCCAAATCAGCGTCCCTGTCCTTGAGGGTTTTTTTTCTTTCTTGAAACTCATTGAAAACTACAGACGCAAGTGCTTCATCAGGAATCTGCAAGTGTAAAAACTACATTAGCTGTTTCACAGTTTGCGTGCAGGTCACATTGATGCACCCTCAGTCCCTGGTGGGTTATGGGTAAATGTTCCCTACAGGGAATAGGATAAAGACTCCCAGAGCTGCTGGATCATCATTCACAGCTGCTGCTGCTTCTGCAGACAGCTCTGTGTTGAAACTATCATCATCATTACCAGCCCCATTACACTAATGGAGGTATACCCTGCCACTGATATTAATACAGGCCATTAGCAGGCTGTGACATCATCAGTCATCGCCCAGCACCGCACAGACAAGACTTGATTTCTGTATTTATCATGTCTAAGTTACAAAAGCAGCAGGAGGTGACACCATCACTCACAAAGTCCCGGCTGTGTTAGAAAATAAGACATGACTCAGACAGTTTAAGTATCATACAGTAACTCCTCTTGGCTATGACATCACTAATCATGCTTCATACAGCTGCAGATACAGGAAGGAGACATGAGCTTGAAACTCTTAACAAGTAGATACAGATACCAAAAATCTGTGGTCTGACCCTTCCTTCATTGTAGTGCAGACAGAATGAAGTCATTCAGAAAGTTCAGTAGAAACTGGTCAAATTTGTTAGTACCCTAGTGCTTTTAGCGAACGAATCAAGCAGTCAAAAGAGACAGTACAGGTAGACTTCTTTGTTCATTTTGAAAGCGAATGAAGCCTTCTGTGTTACAATTATACCTGCTGATGGTTAACAAAAGTTACCTTACTGAAGTTATAGCCTAAGATAAAAATAAAATGTCTTGGGCATTTCGCTAGAGTGGCGAAACAGGCAAACTAAGATAGAGTAAAGGTAGGTTCTGTATGAAACACTATCTTGAAAATAAATGTCAATCACTCTACACCTGAAGCCGCCTCCTGTTCCAAAAACTAAAGAGGCACTGGTAGCCTGACGTGTGTGTGTGTGTGTGTGTGTGTGTGTGTGTGTGTGTGTGTGTGTGTGTGTGTGTGTGTGTGTGTGTGTGTGTGTGTGTGTGTGTGTGTTAAAGCAACATAATGAAGTTTTGTTGGGGAGAGGAATGGGTTGTAAGAACTGTATTGGTCTGTGCTGGACCCTGATGATAAGTCAGCTCCTTTCTTGAGATTACTTTTTTTTTTTTAAACAGTTTTATTTATATTTCACGATAGAAGTAGAAACACACTGAAAAAGAGGCATGTTTTTAACACATTTAAAATAATGTCTCCATCTTTCATCCCCCTGGTGCTGTGGTTGTGAGTGACAGCTGGCCTCAGTCATGAGGGTAACATTTATTTTAGAGATCAGTGGCACTTGGCACTGTTATCAACGAACATTGGGCATTCAAAAGGTTGGATCCTTGATATATATAACAATTACACTATCAGATGTATTTCAAGGAAAAGACACATTTTATATCCAGATCAATGCAGTAACTTAGTATGATGAGTATGAGGAGCTACATTTTGATCATTTGGATGGAATGATCCACTGTAAAGGCTTTGAATGTTGAATTTAATGTGTAATTTATCCATTGGTTTGCTAACTACCTATAGTGTAATGCATGATCTTTGTGGTTTGAGCATGAAAGCTTTATGTGCATTGCATAAGGGCTTAATATGTTGATCCATGAATCAAATCTTTATGTTGCAATTTGTGAGGAGGCTTTTTGTTATTGTTGTTTTCCAGAGTGGCAAAATCAAGTGTGCAGGAGACATTTTTGTTGCAAACACATCCACTCATCAACCGCAACCAATGATAGTCCAGACCAGTCATTAATATGTGTCACTACCTCATCAAAATGTGTTAACGTAAGGAGAATAAATAGGACATTACATCACTGAAAGGCAGAGTGACATAAGTTATTGATCAGCATGTATCTGTGCCTCTACTCAATTTGCCTGAATGATTTTAGTATCATTAAAGCTTGTGGTTGGTCTGAGCATTCGAGACTGAAATGGTTTAGCATTGATTCCCTCCTGGCAGCAGTGACACACCCGTACTCCAGGCTCCATGCACTTCAGGGATGGTATCAGGATCAGATCACAGAGCCTGGATCCGACCTTCACAAAGGAGGGTAGAAATGCTCATCTGATGGCCGGGTCAGTATCTGCAGACGACTGACAGGATCTGTAATGTAGTTAGAGAGGGAGAGTAATGGCAACAGACAGCAGTGACAGGACAAGAGAGGAGGGGGAGGCAGGAACAGATGGAGACAGATGATAGCACAGGAGGAAGAGGAGATAGAGGAGGGAGAGGAAGAGCTCTGCAGAGAAGAGGGGGCTAGGTAGAAGAGTCGACTGGAGGTAGAGTTTAAAATGAAGACACAGGGGACAGAAAGAGGACACATGAACGTCTGCTGCCATAGACTGAGAGACTTAGCCGCTCTCTGTTTCATTTGCAGTGACTCTAAGGTTTCAGCTAAACTTCACTTTTATTATATTAAAGAGGCCAGATGCATCCCTGCCACCACAAGATCTGGTTTAGGTGATCTGATCCTAAAAGCACGATGAGTGCATTAATAATGGATTTGTCCTGTTAAAGGATACTTCTGCCCCATTATCGCTTGGTTCAAGAGTTTAGAAATATTTTTCTACAGTCCTTGAACACAGCAGCTGACAGAAAAGAGTCTCAAAACAGTGCATTATGGGCTCTGAAAACCAGAAATGAAAACAAACAAACAAACAAACTCAGAAAAATAATTCTCAGTGTTGTTCTACTTTAAACGAATGATAAACAAACTCCAGCAGGGGTTAATACAATTAAATATGGAGAAAATGGGGGCAACAAGAAACAGTACAGTGTTGATGTTTATAGGGGTGCCTACTGACAAGGAAAAGGGGGAAAGGCTTTGTATGGGGTATATGTATCTCAGATTAAATGCTCTGAAAGATATCTCTGGATTAAACAAATGAAAACAGAGGGGTTAGCTTGGCTAATATTAGACACTGGAGCATTCAGGCTAACACGGTAACAGTCAAGTCAAACTAGCTTGATTAACAAATTATTTGGACTGCTGCCCTTTCGCAGTATACTAGCACCTGGTGAAAATCAATTTATTGACAAAAGTATGTCCCCCTCCATTACCGTAGGTTGCAACATGCTTCCTTTCAGCCAGTGACTGTTTGTCGTTCTTCCACTTGACCTATTACCACACGTACCAAAACAATCAACAAACAAGTTAGCAAGAGGCTAACTGGTTTAATGTCAAACTGTGTAAACACGGACAACTAAACAGCTGTTTACCTTTCATATGTACAATACAATAGCTTTGTCTTGTTAACTTTCCTTCTTCTACTATTGAATTCCTACTCTACCAGGCTTCCTTCCACGCATTTGTCATTTGACATCCAGGTCAAAGCGTGGTGAGCACGAGTAGAACGCCTACACCAGTTTGGGGCAAATTGAGGTGTATACATGCAAGAGAAAATCGACCCCCAACTGCATGAACTAGGTATGAGTTTGACTCAGTGCCTTTTTGAACTAACATGTTTACATATTTCAAAAATCGAGTTTTAGTCAGACTGATGAAATGATTTGATTTTGTTAACATTTACATTCTGTATTATTCTGTTTGAAATTTAACAAAAGTCTAAACAGAGACATTTTAGCCCTTTTTACAAAAGCTCTGCACTTCTTAGGTTTTCCCTGGTGTAACCCAATGAGGCTGAATGTGCAAACAAAAACCTTTGATTTTCTTCAATCAGACTTTAAACAGTGTTTTTCCCACCAGCTCCCTGGTAAAAAGTCTGCATGAAGTTAGGGTGGACTGTGTGAACCCAGCAGGTCATAATTCAGTGTTGCTGCTCTTTTCTTTTTACCTCAGAAAGGACATGGTTTGTAATTTATTTGTCTCATTATTCAATCTATTGTTTTCCATTCTTATTTTGTGTACTTTTGCAGATCCTCTGTAACGTGTTGTATCAGTAATACCCCAGAAAAAGTCATCATGATATAGTAGTGAGAATTTGTCTAAAGAGAATATCTCCTGTTGTGTGGATCATATGTGAAAGAGAGTCTGGAAATGAAGTTCATAAGTTGAAGGGACCTATGATTTTAAATCCAGTGTCTATGGTTTTCAGTCTTTAATCAAAGCAGGAGAGTAAAGTAAGTTAAGTCGATCTTAGAAACACTTCAGGGCTTGTTGATGAAATGTCCGTGTTAGCTAGATTTGGTTTATCAAAGATGCTATGGAAGCAGCACAGTAGATTAAATCAAGTCAGCAGACAGGTCAGACCATCATTAAAGATATATTTCTGAGGTTATCTAAAAACCTTAAGAGCACAGACAACTTTCAAAGCCTGCACTTTACACATTGTGGTCATATCTTTGGTAACCATAATTTGAAAGGAGAGGTAGCTAAAAGAAGTGAAGATGATTTGTTACAACAGATGACGTGGTGATTAAGCCTTGTCAGAAAGTCTTAGATGCTTTGACTCTAGAGGGAGATAATTAAAGGGAACCTGCACTGAGAATCAGCAAGATGTAACCCCCCGTGGAGTCCAGACACTGGAAGTGGAGGTGTTGGCTGATGCATCTGAAGAAACTGATGATGCTGATGAAACCTTGGAAGTTTGGGCAGTGATGAGGAAATGGTGCGGTGCTCATTATGACAGCATGACTGAACTTAAGATGATAGCAGAAATATGACAGGCCAACAGTTTGGATGTGTGGCAGTGCTGCTGTGTGGATGTGACCAGCTGATATCTGATCTGACAGCAACAGACAACGATAGCAGGAAATTATGAGTGCCTCCCCTTCTGCCTCATCTCCCTGGAAGACTGAGCATTGCTGGGTGATCGACTCAACTTGTGATTTTCCGGGAAATGTTGGCCCCACACACAGTTAAAAATACCTGAGAATACTGAGAACGCTGCATGCATTTATGAGGGGTCCATGGACTCAAATAAAGCTGCCATCATCTATGCTATCACTGTAGAGCCTCTTTAAAATATGCACTCCTAAAATTTTCAATACATTTCTGCAGCTCTGCCTCTGAAATTCTCAAAAATTGCTTGCTCACACATCCCTCACAGTCTTTGACAGTCTCCCCTGTCAGAAAGTGCTGTGTGGGTGAGGGTCACGGGAAGCAAAGAAACAAGGATCTGCTGCGATGACAGTTTTGGCATAGATATCAATGCTAGATGTGTAGAAATGTCTAATTGAAAATGATTCTCCTTCTTTAACCTTAAATGTTCATCCTGATTCACACCAGTTGCACAATATAAACGTTATCACCCCTGCCCGCTCACTTGTGGCTGCCTTTCCTGAAATTTTTCTACTGCATTCTCACAATGGCTCACCTTGAATTCATGTGGACATTTAACTGGAGGTAGGCAAGATACAATACCAGTTAAAGGTTTGGACACACCTTCTCATGCAATGTTTTTTATTTATTTTAATTATTTTCAACATTGCAGTTTAATACTGAATCAAAACTATGAAATTATGAGTTTTACCATAATATGGATTACAACAGTAGTCAAATAGGGCTGTCCATTGTGTACTAACCCTACCTCTGAACAACACAACTGAGAGTCTCAAACACATTAAGAAGGCAAGTAATTCTACAAATGAACTTTTTTCATTTACTGAGTCTTTGCTGTTTTATGTGTTAAGAAAGTCTGTTTCTTCAAAGTGCTGCCGATGGTCTCACCTGACACCTACCCTGTACCTGCTGTTACATGCATTAATGTAACTTTGAATATAGAAATACTCAGGCTTGTTACTGATGGTCTTGTTTTGCTTTTGAAAGTCATGAAAAGAGGCATCAATATTAATTTGAGCCTCTTTCCCAACCACTAAAAACCGCTCACAGAGGATGAGTGAGTGCAGTGTTTTTGTAACTGATAAAAATGAAGGAAAAAGCAACAGAAGTTGGACCTGCTTTGCTGTGAACTGAATTCTAAGTACACTCATTTAAGATGGATGTTATTTAGAGGTAAATCTGGGGACTTTTGTACCCACTCGTCCTCCCGCTGCTCCTCCACATTTCCTCCTCCTGATGGAGAGAAACAGGCCTGTCCTCTCTTTATGCCATTAAGGGAGAAAAGCTCTAACCTGGTAAAGCTTTTTGTCTCCACGTTGCCTCAGGGAGGAGTAGAAAGATGGAGCAGGAGAGAGGACTGAGAGGTAAAAACAGGAGCAAAGCCATGAGAGGAAAAAGTGGGTGTGATGAATGAGGTAAAAGGAGAACAGACAAAGAAGGAGAGGGAGAGAGAGCGGTGTGTGCGAGTCCAGGAGGGTACTCTTACTGCGTAATTGGTGCGCGAACACCCCCACACACACACATACAGGTGCATACCCTCACACACACTCTGCAATGATTTCCCCACAGCTCTGGAGTGATGCTTTGGCGGCTGCTACATTAGCCTCGTTAGATATGCAAAGTGGGCCAATTAGCAGCCAAGTGTGCAGGAAGTGACATGTTCCACCTGAGGAGGTCCAGAAACACTGGCAGTGATCAAGGCAAGCTATAAATCATGCCTGTGTGTGCCTTTTTGTGAGCGTGTGTGTTGCTTTGGACACAGAAATGTCACACACCTGAATTATAAGCTCATTAGTAATTGGCTAAAAACAACTCTCTTAATTCAAATCACCTCACCTGATCCTCCACTCTGGGGTATTACATTCATCCCTCTCTTCAGGAAAATATCAATCTTTGCACGGCTGCAGTGTTTTCTCACCAACATATTGCTGTGAAATTGGCTGCAAACACAAATACAAACAGCTGCAGTGAGGTGTGTGCTGCTGTTGATTTGATCCATTTGGAGAGGTGTCTGACTGTTTCCTGAGTGCGGATCTCTCCTGGCACACTGCTGAGCATCACTTTCAACAGCAGGAGGATACAATGCAATCTCTGTTTCAAAGAACACAGCAGTGTCTTTTTTTTGACAGATATTTCATCAGAACATCATCAAGGGAAGATTCGTACCTCAAAGAGTCCTTTCAGCAAGAAAAATACAACTGCACAAGAGCTTTAGACAACACATAAGTTTTTTGGGTGCCAATCCTTAAAGCAGCTTTGCAGTGGGCTTCAAAAATCGTGCTCCTGATCTCTAGCTAAAGTAGATAATTGATCATTATAGCAAATTATTTTAATAATTGATTCATATGTTTGAATGATTTATTTATAAAATAAAGGTTTACACTGTCAGACTCCTGCTACGTCAGTTAAGCTACATGTGCTTCTTAGCAGGCATTACTATTCAAGTACCGTTCCACTCAATCTAATGCTTACATAAGCAATCAAACGTCAGCTTGGCATTCTGACCTTTCAGTGCTGACTTTGTATTGGTTGGTATTCTTCATTGTCACGTGACAGAGAGCTCAACTAGTGCATAAGAGAGAAGATGAAGAGTTGCTGAGAGATTTGTTTTGCACACCACCTGACGTTATTGAAAATGTAACTCCTGTAGTTGGTGATGTGGTGAATGTGGTTGCACCAGAGGCAAAGAAGGCTAATAGTTTACAGAGAGTGGCTGAAAGACTTAGAACAGTTTTACTATAAAGATGGCACAATGTAAAGCCTGTGGTACAGAGGTTATGGAAAACCCCACATTCACCACTGAAACAACAGTGAGAGGTTGACCTAACACAGAGAGTGCCAGACATAAGAGATGATGGGACAAGTGTGTAGCAAAGAAGGATTCAGAGTCAGATGTGACAGTTCAAGCTTTTCTGTGTCATGATGGCATGAAATGTTCATATGTTTATTGTAGTTCTGGTGCTCCTTGGGCTGGTGCAAAATTACAAAAAAATGCCTCTACAACCTGTGCATTGCCTCTAGCACTACATGTCAGCATCAACTGGATTTTAGGCAGTTAGTGTAAGTGGTCAGTCCCCTCTGTCTAAAGCCTTGCTCGTGTGTGTTTTTCTCACATTTGCGTCGCTTTGGACAAAAGCCTCTGCTAAATGAAACTTGACCATTGTACCACTTGTATAAGTAAACTGTCTGCTCATCAAAAAAGGTCAAAGGTGAATAAGAAAGCAGGTTGATTTTAAATCTACTGAGGATATTTCCAACTAGGACTGTGAATTGGCAACAGGCCATGGTTTTGATCATGGTACATGTGTTGCAATTCAATAGTTTATGCACTATGAAGTGTTGACCATATTACTAATCTTGTTTGAGGAAATCTGACCGTATAAAAGAACATACCGACTTAAATATGAAGTCATGTGAAAGAATAGGTAATTTCACATGTGATCAGAACAGTAGCTGTGTTTACATGGAGCATTATATTCAGATTATAAATGGTTTAAAAATGCTCAGAGGTAGTTTAATCTTTATCATAAACAGATCCAGATAAAAACAACATGTGCATTGTATTTCTGATTGTCTCACAGATTTGTTCTTGTTTGCCCAACGTCTTGATGTATGGTTCTTCTTCACTTATGGAGCAGTTTTATGTCAAACTGACAAGCAGCAGAGTTTATTTTTAGTAGAAACAACTAAAGAACTTAGCGGAATTCAATGCTTTTAACCCTGTGTTGGAACACTGAAATGTTTTTTGAACTGGTACAGAGAATAACAGACTACAATTAGAAAAGTGTGGAGTCATCTACAGAAGTGTGTGCATCACCTTTGTATTTGCATGAGTAAATATAGTATACAGTTGTGCTCATAAGTTTACATACCCTGGCAGAATTTATGGTTCCTTGGGTAGTTTCTGTTGTATTTATGATATAAAAAGAGTGAACAGTTGTTTGATAAATATTTTGCTTCACCCAACCACTAACCATGAGTGAAATTTTTTTTCTCTTATTCATATTCTTTGAGAAATGGCCAAAAAAAAAAAAAAAAAAATCACAAATTCTGCCAGGGTATGTCAGTTTTGAGCACAACTGTATATATATCAAAAGATAGCAACACATTTATTAAAACATTACTCTACAGTGCTACAAACTCAAAATCCTACACATGGTACCTTTAACTCTGAGTTCAAACTCATCACGACTGATTAGAAAGATGGCCATTCAAAGAAACCAGAACTAGAGTGTATGTATATGTTTCACTGTCTTCCAAAACATTTTGTGATGAGATAGAAAAAACACTTTCCCAAAAAAGTATCAGGTATCAGCTGATGAATACTAAAAATATTGTGCAGTATCAGTCTTAGGTGTTACGCAGTGTCAATTGAGCGCTACCATTCACCTGTGCTGTATTCATCCAGGCATACCAGCCTGTTCAGTCTTTATTTAAAGCCAAGTTTTTCCACTGTCAGCAGATTTTCTCATCCTTCTCCCTCTCTGTTTTTCAGGTGCTGGTTTGGCACACTCGCACAGAGAAACCACATCTTGCAAATGAGCCCAAACACCGTAAAGACACTGTGGTCATTGAGGTGTGAGAGAGTCTGAAGTGCTGGAAAGAGGATCCAAAAACCAGATGATGATGATTGCTACTGGTCATCATCTCTTGACTGGGACTGATGACAGCACCCTGCTGTTTCTCCTTATCGGGATTATACAATCTGTTCATGACAGACATGGACTCTGAAGAGCTGCATGATTCAAGACTTTTGGCTTTCTGTCAAACATGCTCTGAGAGAGCTGGACGACTGAATATGCTTTTACAAGATGGACTGACTGGGACTGTTTATTCTCCTCTCAACAGCCTGCTAATGTAAAAAAAAAAAAAAGAAGAAAAGAACCATAAATGTATGAAACATCATGTCCCTGGATTGAAAAGTTGCCATGTGAATAATAACTTCATTTTGAGTCAAACTGACCGTGATGCTGGTAATTTCACCAAGTCTTGTAGACCTGTGTCAATATTTGAAAGTGTGATTGTAATGTTTTAAAACTGTGCATTAAAAAAGGTACTGCCCACATTTTCAAACCTGGGCCCTATTTAGTACATGCTTAACGGTCAAAATCACTGACTATTACAAAAAGAAACTGCTCCTGCACATTGCGTCAGCCAGCAGCCACAAAACCAGCAATCTCTTACATCCATCCATCCAATAAAAGCTCCCGTTTTTTGCCAGACAGGCTCAGATTGTTCTTGGAGATGTTCTGCTGCATTTAATGAAGTATTTCTAAACAAATATACCTTTTTGTTAAAGATTAATATGCTCTTTAAACCAGCAAACATTGGTTAGGTGGCGCTGGTTTAGTTCAGCCAATAAAGCAGAGGGGTATACTACGAAACCTGATTTGCGGTTATCGAGGTAACTTCAGGGTTAACACTGGATTTTCAGTACTACGAAGGTGGTTCCCGTCTTACCAAGGTAGATCACTACGGTTACTCATGCTGAACTCCTAACTTGCTCCGAAGCAGGTTATGCTCAAGATCAGAGATCAGTTTGAAGAAAACTCCGCCCACTGACCAATCAGCTAATTTGTATTAGTCCTTTAACCACAGCGCTCAGTTTGATGCCGCCAGGATTTGATGCAGCTGAAATATTACGTCTAAAACTTACACACACAAGACAAGATTAAATCAGAGAGAGAGAGAGAGAGAGAGAGAGAGAGAGAGAGAGAGAGAGAGAGAGAGAGAGAGAGAGAGAGAGAGAGAGAGAGAGAGAGAGAGAGAGAGAGAGAGAGAGAGAGAGAGAGAGAGAGAGAGAGAGAGAGAACAGAGTTATTATAGTCAGATCTATCTGCACTAAGTGATGAGAAATAAGTTGTAAATAAGTTTGTCTGATCCCTCAGTTCTTCCTTCTTGTTTCAAACTCAGCTGTGTTGAAGTTAATCTGGATTATGTGTTTAACTTCTTCATATTTTTCTAATATCAGTGCAGTGTTTGAAAATCATGTCGATGTGCTGACAGCAGACTGTCTGTGTCTGTGATTGGTCACATGCCTTATCTGCCCCGTTCATGTGAACACGCTCGGGGTAATTCTGGATTGATTCATCATGTTGATAACCAGCTTCGTGTGACAGTTTAGCGCGATCTTCTTTGTCAGGTTCAGTGAAGCCGGATCAGGAGAAGATATCTAGGATATGCTGGACTCGCTTCATAGTATACCCCTCAGTTGTCTAATCTGTAGAAGCCTCTGAGCCATATTTCTCTCCTCAGTCATCCTATTAATATAGGTAAGCCAAAAAATTATCTTTACAATAAAACAAAAATGAGTGTCACATGTCTGCAAGCTGCATGACATGAAGGACAGAGGTCATGGACAGGGACACTAACAAAAATAAACTTAAAACCCTAACATACAAAAAATAAGTAAGGCCTTTGGGGTCTAAAAGGTGGAGTGGAGGTGTAAAGCTCCACAGCCACCCACTAATTCTGCCACAAAGAGTAGACAAACTAAGGAAATGGCCTAAACAAACTGTAATCTGCAAAAACTCTCCTGAGAGATCAATCCTCATTTTAATTATCCTTTTGCCACCCTCCTTCCCACCACAATACCTCCACAAACACACACACTCCCTCAACAACAACACTCTTCAAACAAAACCCAGAGAAAACAACTGAAGGTGTTGTCTTCTCTGTTGCACACCCCTAACTGAGGGAAAGGAGCTCCTTTTATTGAGCAGCCAGGCTGATGAGCTCAAGCTGGGTGCAATGAGGGCAGGTGCTCTCCATGAAGGGCTCGTTAGGAGCCATGGAGGTCACCAACTACCTCTATCTGTAACATGAGGCTCTCTCAGAAACCCTAAACTACCTTACTTTGCAAAATTCAGGAGTTGCTTACCATCACGGGGTCCGTTGGTTAGATATGCTGTCATTGTGGGTACCGATAAATCATCTAAAACAAACAATTAAAAAATCTTGAAGATGTTGCAATAGAGAAAATCAAAATATGCTCCCAATGCATTACACTTCGGTGCTGTTTGGTAAAACCCCCAAATGAGCACAAACAGCCAAGTACTGGTATTCCCCATTGAGTTAAAAGCAAGGGTTCGGTAAGCATAATAGCTAGCTTCATATGAAGACTGGAAAAACATTTCTCACCAAAGTTCAAAATTATTTCCATCATCCTATACTTTCAACCTGACGATAATCAAATGTTTGAAACTGAAAAATTGTGGTTTTAATGGAAGCTACATTAACTGTCCAGTCAAATGTAAGGCTAAAATAATCCAACATAAAACACTGTAATATTAATCATTTTTAATTTTTGACATTACAATAAAACCTGCTTTAAATAAACTAAGTAGACTGGGTGAATCATAATGGCAAATCCTAATGCACTGTGAGTACTTGGATTGTTTGCCTCCAAATGTTTCAGCAGGTGTTACAGACATGTCATAGGCACAAATGGTAGCTGTCATGTAGATACACACTGATCTGCCTTAACCTGATCACTATCTGCCTGATATTGGGTAGCACCGCCTCCCACTTGACCTGACATGAGACATGGACTAGACCTCTGAAGGTGTGCGGTGGTATCTGGCACCAAATCCTTAATGGCAGATCTTTTAAGTCATTTAAGCTGCGACTCGGTTGTCCAGAACATCCCACAGATGCTTGATTAGATTGAGTTCTGGGGAATTTTGAAGCCAAGTCTACACTGTCATGTTTCATCAGGCCACCTTCCTCTGTAGGTGCTTTTAGTGGAGGACAGGGATCAGTATGGGCATGCTGACCTCCATACACAAAAAACTGTGATGCATTGTGTGTTCCGAAATCTATCAGAACCAGCATGAACTTTTCAGCAGTTTTCGCCCAGGCAGCTCTCCTGTTGGATGGGACCACACAGGCCAGCTTGGCTGTCCATGACCCTGTCTCCAGTTCACCTGTTTTCCTTCTTGTTACACTTTTGGTAGGTGGTGACCACTGCAGACCAGGAACACCCCAAAAGAGCTGAGGCTTTGGAGGTGATCTAACCTAGTCGTTGAACCATCACAAGTTGGTGCTTGTCAAAATCGCTCACATCCTCTTGCACATTTTTCCTGCTTCCAACACATCAACTTTGAGGACAAAATGTTCACCCTGCCTTACATATCCCACCCACTGACAGGTGCCATAGAGGTAATCAACGGTTTTCACTGGGTGGTAATTTTATGGCTAGTCGGTGTACACTAAAAGCCACAATAGATCTAACAGTATTGACAGCATGTTCATTTTTGATGAGGTTTAATTGGCAGGAAAGTGAACAGACAAGTCATGTTGTATGAAAGGTTGGGGATCAAACAAAAAAGAAGATAAAGCAGTCAGATGTTGTCCCCTTCATATACCATGTATCAATTAGTCAGTATAGTGAGACAGTCTTCTCCCTACACTTGGCTATTTTTAACAGACATGAATTTTAAATGGACTTCCTCTTCTGAATTTCAAAAGAAGGCAAGTTGATGTACTTTCAACAACTGTTTAAAGTTATACTTCGCCAAAATATGAAGTAAAAAAATGTTGGATACGATTTTCTTTTCTTTGCATTAGTTTCCACTCCTTTTATCACCTGCCAAAAAGTCTGTTTATTCTGAAAATAACTGCACCTTCTTCATCTTGTCCTCATGCTGGCTCTTACCTGTAACATGCCCTCTAAAAATCAGTGTTTGTTTGATTGAATTTATCACATTAATGTCTGGGAGTTATGATTTATTGATGCATCCATAACGTCACCCTGCACTGATCATGTGCAATGAACTGGAGACATGTTTGCCGTCCTTTCACTTCATCTGTACGTGATCATGTTTGGAAATGGTCCACAGGATGTGAAATAACAAGTGACATCTCTACTGACAAGCCACCATCAATAATGTAGAGTCTGTGGGCGGACAACAAAGACACCTCACCCCACAAACAAACGCACCCGCCAGCGGAGGAACAAAAAGAAATGAACTGAGCAGACGGGTGTAAACAGCACATCAGACGGGATGTTTTCTTCTTCTGTCCTGATCACTGGAGTTAGGAGGGGACTGTGCTGTGTCTGATGTAAACACAGGAAATAAAAACAGAATCAAATCCAGGATTCAATAGCCTTTATTTAAATGACCCTCCCGTAAAACTTGGAACAGAAAAAAAGGAGCAAACAAATCAAATCCAGAAAGTTCAAACAGTACATTTACAGTTAAGAGTCAAAGACACACATGAACACAGACCTGGATATTTACTTTAATGCACGGAAACCACTTTTTTTTCCTCTTTACTAGGCACCAGATATTGTAAACACATTGGAAATAAACCTGGAGGACTCTATTGAATATGTAGTGTGTCATTCACACTAATCATGTGTGTGTGAGTGCTACAGTTATTGCATGGCAGAGGGACCCTGTGTGTACGGACATGAATCTCTGCTTTAGCACTCGGCAGTGGGTTTTAAACTCTGTGCATTGACATGTGTGTGTTTGTATGTTCTGTTGTTCATTGCTCCTTTGTTTCCACTTCCAACTTGTCAGATACAGCAGCTTTTTTCAGTGGATTAATGCTTCAAAGTCTGATATTGTAGACTTATCTCTAGCACCGTTTCTAGACTCCTCACGTTTTGATGTGCTTTTCAAGTCAGGCAGTGCAGTATGACGACAAACGTATGTTAAGGATGTAAGGTAGAGTGATGACGATGAAGGGTTCTAAACATAGACAAAATAGAAACAATGACGAGATGTCACCCTCATGAAATTAAGCCAATTTTTTGTTGAGCTCCCTCTACTGGCTGACTGTGGTATAGCTCATTAACTCTGCCTCCTCTATGTTAACAGATGGGAAATGGGCTGAATTTTAAAATAAAAAATACATGTCTCAAACATCGTCTTTGTTATAAGAGTTACTTCTCATCATGCTGGTTTATGTCAAGTGTTCAGTTTCTGCAACTCGTGGCTTGAACTAGTTATTTGATGCCATAAAGTGCAGTATAATGCCATGATTCACAGCACTGTTGACAAATGTGCGTCCTGCAGCCCTGTGTAGCAGAGTAGAGCAGGAAGAGATGAACACCTATTACGTCATTGAACTATCCATAACTATGCATGTCTTCTTCAAACAGATAAAAGAATCCGCTCTGACTTTAGCCTCAAGGATCTTTGCTGTTTTATTGGCAGATGGATTCTGGTCAGTGGAAGGGCCTCAACATCAATCCTGTTGCTTCACCAGCCACACCAGAGCTGAAGATATTTGTCCGTCCCCGAACCCGACCCAACCCGACCGTCGGGTCTGGTTCGGTCATAATTTCTACCATTTTACATGGGCTCGGGCTGGGCTCGGGCTTGCGCGGTAAATGAACGGTCAGGTGATTCTGGACTCCCCTCAGCAAGCAGTCGTGCGTCAACAGTACGAGCACTGGCTCGCGCGTAAAGTGATAATACAGGACCTCTATAAGATCGCATCATTCCATGGTCAAAATTTAACCAGCTGAGAATGTTGTCACACTCAGACAGGGAGGCCGTACATGCTCATGCCCGCACTATTCTGAAAGCTATGCATGGTGCTGCAGGTGCACGACGAGATGTGGAGACTTGAGACCCAGAGCTCTCCAGAGACGAGCACACTCATCCTCCAGCCAAAAAGAGCGAATTTTGAGGAGTGGGAAAATGTACAGCGAGCTGACTGGGAAGACGACGAGGTATCTCTCTACATTAAAACGACTGTCATGGAAGATTAAACCGATGTTCTTGGCTGGTGGAAGACAGACCATCCTACCCAAAACTTGCAAAATTAGCCACACCAGTAATGAATAATGTCGGGGCAGTCGGGCTGTATACGGGTTTGGGCTATAAAAAAATCTAGGTCATTCGGGTTCGGACAGGATCGGGCAGAATTCTGTCGGGCTCGGGTCAGGTCTAACTTTTAAGGCCCGACTACAGCTCTAAGCCACACTGCTACCACTGAAGTACCAGCACCTATAGCTGCTGTAATTTGGCTTCATTGTACAATGGGAAAAGAAGGAGATACTTTGACCATATTTATACACAGTCCATGTGTGAAATCAAGATGCAATTTCGACTACTGGTTACAAGTTTACTTCTTTTTCACATATATAAATATCTGAAAGGGATGAAACATCACAACAACATGGCAGTACTTCATTTTATCAGAATATATTTAACAAAAACCCTTTATTGTCAGGACATATGTGGAGAGAGAGGTGGATTACATTCACCACATCGTGTTGGGGCAGAGAACTGAGCCTGCGACCAGTGCAGCAAAGATAACATATGACTGATCAAAACATGCCAACCTGAGGACATCTGAGTCTTTCACAGTGTTGACTGACCGGCAGTCAACTGCCATCCATTAATTGCTCTGCCGGCTTTTGTGATGCGGTTGCCCACTGACATCAATCTGATAAGCTGCACTTGTATGCTTAGCTCGTTGGTGGCAGTGTGACACTTTGCTCAGCAAGCACTTTGTTGAAAGCCTAGCAGCCCAGTGCTTATTCAGTATCACTAAGCTAACTCTCTCATCTTATAAGTCAAACACGATGCTGAACATTTATTATTGCTAGTCCTACATGTGCTCAATTGACTGTCGAGTGATACCTAGATTGTCATATTTTGAAGCTTCAGGCCTTTGATAAAGCTGCTGTATAAGACAGGAGAATGTTTAGGTCTGTACAGAGTGTTTGTTTATGAATACTTATGTTTCTTTGCTCTTACTATATATGAACAAACAAGGACTGGACAGTGTTAACAGGACCCATCCAGAGTTTTCATTCAGGTCCTCTTTTACTATCACTGTCCAATCCTGTGCCTCGTCCTGCCAGTCTGGCTCTCTGATTGGTCATCCAGGTTTATTTGCTTCAGACTAACTGTGCTTCTCTTGAACTGCACACAACAAAACACCACAATAAAGATGGCGGATGGCAGAACACAGTAATCAGGGATACACATGAAGAGAGCAACATCATGGGTGTCACATTGGTCCAGTTAAAAAAAAAAAAAAAAAAAAAAAAAAAAAAAAAAAAAGCTGGATTTCCTGTGCTGCAGTGGGACGTGAAGTAACAGTTCACATTTTTCTGCTGCTCCCTGAACACTGCCTGTATCCACAGCCCCAGCCCGAGATACAGACAGAACCTGCTCTGCTATTTAAAGTGCAGTAAAGACAAACCGCTGTGATTCCAGTCGAGCTTTAATTCGCCTCGGGGAGTGCTGGGGAAACGGCTCATTTGAAAAACAAGGAACATCTTAACTGGGTCGGAGCACAGTTTCCAATGAAGCCAGCTAGTTTGGTTTTAAAGACATCAAAACAGCACAGCGTGGCTCCCAAAGACACCCAGGGGACCCGGGGCCGCCCAGTAATTACTGAGACTTAAAGGGAATTCTTGACATTTGAGTTCTGGGATGTTTATAATGAGCTAGCAGGATTAGAAACAGGGCTGGACCAATATATTCACTTACTGATACGAGAACTGATACTGTACATTTAAAGTTGGATCACAGCCGGTGTTACTGATATATACCAGTGATGTAGTTGTTTTTGACCTTTTCAGTGAATCAATGAGTTCTTCCAGCCAGACTGCTTAAGTTTTGGTAAGTACTGGGTAAAAAAAGATCCAGCATAACATTTTATTTCCAGCTGTTCCCCGGTCTTACACACAGGAGCAAAAACAGTTTAAATAAAACATAGAACATGGATCACCAGAGATATCTTCCTCACTTTCCCCTCAGGGCTTCTGCACCTACTACTACTTGTGACCCATAAACATTGTCACAGTTTGAATATGTCAACGATTTTAGGGGCATTCAACTCTTTGAATGTTGCTGTTTTTTAAAAAGCAAAAATTTTGATTAGAGACCATTTTTAACAATCAAGAAATGTTATTTTATGTCCTCATATCCTGTACTGAATCAAGTTTAGGAACCACCTTTGTGTGCGCAAGTTTGAAATGAGACAGTCTTTGACTTCATGATCACAAGCTTTTAGAAATCTTTGAAGGAAAATTGTTGAATGATGTAACACTGATTGTGTAATCAATGAATGTGAACATCAGCTGTCTCCGGCTGGGCTCAGACTACAGGAGCTTTGTGACGACCTATACCAAATTCACACCTCTGACAATCCAGTTTGGACCCTTGATCATTGTTTGGCTCAGATGATCTGGTAAGTCACAGCAGATGGCTGTTCACCATGAGTCTGGTTCTGTCCAAGGTCTCTGTCTGTTAAAGAGAAGTTTCTACTTGCTGATGTTACATTGATGTTGGGTATCTGTATATAGTAAGGATGTGGCTGTCTTGGTGGTAGTAGAGTAGACTCCAGGCAGAAACCAGGTGCCCTTGGAGGTTACAAGTTACCATGAGAAGAGGGGCGGTCAAGACTCTACCTAGCCACACCTGAAAGATGACCCAGTGTGGTTGAAACCAGTTGGCGTGTTTCCCATAGTCTATGTCTTTACAATTAATGCCTTATTGAAAAAAATACATTTTAACCACATTCTTTTCTTTAGCGAGAGCCGATGATAGCCCTGCGGCTTCCCTCCTTGTATGACAAACATTTGGGCCCTGATGCAAGCTTGGGCTACCTTAATAATAGGTGAAATATGACCTTCAGTTTTTGTTTATGTATAAAGGATAAGGACCACCTTGTCTCAACAACCCTTTTCTAATCAAGAACTATAGTAATATATCGATTAATGACTAAGTACAATAGTCACACCTCAAGATATGTAATGTCTGTTAAATTAGACACGACATGATGCTCCTTCTTGCTGCTTGATGCAAAAGAAAAGCTCACTTGTGAATCATCTTCATTGACCATTCTCAAAGAGAAGTCTGTGATGTTACTTCAGTGCAGACCTTCACCTGAGCACACAGTGGACTGATCACTGTGTATATGGAGACTGTGTGTCAGCTGCTTTTACACCATAAACAAAAGAGAGATTGTAATCCTCTCACAGACAGTATTGCAAGGATGGTTAAGTAGATGTCTGGTTTACACTGAGGCCATGTATGTGAACCTATCACACAGACTGTATGCTGCATTATATATCCTCTTGTGGCTACACCTGCAGTGCATGTACGTGTCAAGTTGAGTAAGCAGACAGGTAACAGGAGATGAGCTTTCTTTCAAAAGTCCCCCTCACAGGGCTGGGTGTGCAAAGTAAATATCTTAAACCTGTTAGACCACTCAATATGATTATATTACATTTATAAACACTGCTCCCTCTGGCACACATAACAACCTCAACATTAGAGATGATGAAAACAAACATCTGAGAAGTTCCTCCTTCTACGTGTGATGCAGTGCTAATTTCAAATCAGTCAGGATTTCAACTCCTGTAGTCTGAGCCCAGCTTTAGCAGCATCACGTCAATGTCAGCTATGCTAAAACTTGCTTCAAAGTAAACAAAGAGTGTGTGTCACATGATGAAGAGAACACAAACCAAACAAAGTCGGTGAGAGTCGAAGCAGCCTCTCTTTCTTATGGCTCTGAAAACAGTGTCAGGTTCACATCTTATTCACATAGATACAGTACTGCTCAGACGACTATCTGCTACAAGGCTCTGCTCGCCCTGCAGAGAGGAAGAGAGGAAGGAGGGGAGGGAGCTACAATATACACAGCAAAGAGAAGACGGGAGAGGAGAGGGTAGCATAGACCAACCACGAGATAGCCATATCTACGGTAGGTATTGAAATACTATTCACTAACTACTCATTTTGGTAATGATATAATATTACTAGATCAGACACTCAGAGTTTTCAGTCCAGCAGCTTTCTTTTCTGTCGATCTGCTGTTTTTGTCTCTTTCTTCAGACAACAACAAAAGAAAATCAAGAAGGAGTAAGAGGAATAAAAGACACAAAACAACAGCTGCCAGTCTGTCTTTTTTTTCTTCACTCCATCCTGTGTGATGTCATCTTTTAAAGGAGCCAAGGTAAAGGTGTATTAGGATTAAGGAGGGGGATTGAGGGGTAGTTTAACGACCCCACTTGTGCGTTTTTTTTTTCATTTCTGAGCTGTGAGTAGATGGAGGAGGAAGTATCAGCCATGTTGTTTTCATGTGACCTCCCCTTCCCCGCCCGTACTCATCCTCTGGACGTCCTGCTCCTCACTTCCACAGCTGAGTGCTGAGGGTCTGGCCTGACGCCGCTGGTGCAGCTGCGGGCCAACCAGCCGCTGGGGCCCCTGATTGGCTGAAAGTGGTCAGCGCTGGAACTCCGCCACTCACGGCCATGCCTGACATCTGCTGGGTCATCTGAGGGAGAGGAGAAAGGGGGAGAGAGAGAGAGGAGAAAGGGGGAGAGAAAGAGAAGAGGGGGTCAGTGAGAGTAAAAAAAAAAAACAGCTACTCCCTCATCCCGCAAGATGGGGGGACTCCATCTTTTAGCCGGACTCCCCTGCCTCCAGTTCTATTCCTTTATACCTCAACCTCCACTCTTAAAAGGCTTCTGGCTCTCCCCTGATCACCTCCCAACTCCTCCCCCCCTCATATACCTAGTCTGCTCCCTCCGCTCTCCCCCCGTCCTGTCTTATCTATTATGAATGTGCTTTGGTGCACTGCTACTCACTTATCTGGTCATCTGAGAGCTGTGACTGTAAGTACGTGTGTGTGTGTGTGTCTGTGAGTGCATGTGATGTGTGCTTTTGTGCGTGTGCATGTGTGCGTTGGCCAAGCCTTGACATATGTGCAACCATGCGGTCATCCATCAACTCACCATTCCATTACATACTGTATGTCTGCACAATACACACACACACACACACACACACACACACACACACAAACACACACACACACATACACACACACACACCTCTTTAACTGTTCAAAGGCAGCAGTGTGTGTGTGTGTGTGTGTTTCAGTTTTGGGTGCAACAACACACACCTACACACCCACGCACTCATACATACACGCTTCCACACGCACCTACAGACACGCGCACGCACGCACACACATACATAAAAACACACACATGTGTTGACAGTTTGTGTCCTTTTCTCAGTTTTGATCCTCCGCAGTTATTTCACACTGATTTCACATGCAGAGATCATATCTGTTGCTTTATGATCTGGTCTTTAAAGTAATTTTTTAGAGCTTTTTGGCCAAAACATCCGAAGAGAGACAGGAAATGTGTGGAGTAGCCAGCTGTTAGGATTTTGGAGTCTTATAAAGGGTTGAGGCAGGGATCAATCAAGCGCCACTGTGGTTAGGATTGAAGCCTCTGTACATGAGGAGCATGCTTAAACTGTTAAGCCATAGCTGCGCCCCTTTTTGTGGTCCTTTTGATGATTTAAAAGAGAAAAAAGCATAGCATGCAAATGATGAGGTTAGAGTTCAGAATGCCTACCTGTAAACATGCTCCATAAGAGGATGTTTGAGGCTACCTGGCTGGCAAACCTTTGGTTAAGTATTGATTATTTTGTGGGTGTGTTAAATACTTTATTCTGATAGCTGTCAGGACATGAATCACCTCTGTGATGCGGTTTTGACTTAAGTGGTGTCAGGAACAAATGATCCCACACATAAAACTGATCCAGTCTTCGCCTCTGCCTGTTGACACTGTGGCAAAAACCTGAGTTTCTGTTAGCATTGATCAACTACAAGAGATATGTTTTAAACATTACTCCCTATTTATTTTCTCTGCTAACTAATGTTTTACATCACCTCCACTTTTTTTGCACTCTTTGAAAAATCATGTTTACAAATCAGCTTCAAGATCAATTTAATTTATAGAACTAATCTCAGCTCAATAATGTTCAGTAAGCAAACACTTTCAGTCACTGGCTTTGGTCAAATGTTAAATTACAGTCAATGAAACCAAAACTCTAAATATAATTTTGACCAAATCACATGTTGATTGAAAATGATAAAAACAGATGACATTCTGTTATCGAACATTATTTTACTTCAACTCTTACGTGTCGTTTCTGGCTTGTTTTGAGTTTTGATTATTTCCAGCACTCTACCTTCATCAAAGTATCCCACATATGTATATGGTCATGTGCTTTCTGCAAATGTCATCATGCTGTGCTGTACTTAAGGATGAGACAGTGACTTGACAGAATTAAAGAAAAAATATAAATTATTACTATTGAACCTTGGGTGAAAAAGACTGAAGAGTTCATCAAAGCTGCTCTTTTGGGATTTTTTGAGGTAATGAACAACTGGGGTCATCACTGCCTACATTGAAGCAGAACACTGTGTGAGGCTGTATATAAAGATTAAGGACCATGATAACAGATCTTTCATAGATGGCGTGGAGAAATACATTTATGACATTTTCAAAGATTTTACAAAAAATACAGTAAACATGTAACTGTGCTTCTTAAAAGCTTAACACTGTAGAGTTACATCCATCTTCAACATCAAATTAATAAAGCACCATCAGTCTGTGTGGGAGGTGTTATGTCGCTAACATGTATTTTAGTATTACCTGGCTCATGTTCCACTGTCCTTGCTGCTGTCCTTGCTGCACACTGTACATGTTCTGTCCTTGGTTAGCTGGCATGGTGCCCTGCTGCTGCTGCTGCTGCATGCCCATGTAGCCTCCATTAGGCATCATGGCTCCTCCAACCATGGGAGGGACTGCTCCACCCATCCCTGGAGCGAAACCCTGTGGAGCGAACTGCATCTGAGGCTGGCCCATGTACATCCCTCCTGGAGCAAAGAATAAACACACACAGAGTTTGGTTTAATGACCGAGTCCACTGCTGAGCTGACTTTCAGCTAAACATAAGAGAGATCAGTCACCCTGACAGAAAAAGGTCTCATCTCACACATGTAACACTTTAGTTTTGCCTTGACTACTACAAGACATGAAACAAGAAAGAGTAAAGGAAGACATTCTAGATATATAGTATAAGTGGTTAGTTAGTCTACTAGTAGTCTTGTTATTGTAATATTAAACCTCTTTGTCTGGATAACTCTTTCTAACCCGTTCTTCAGCAATGACTGAAACAGGTTTCACACAATGTGATGAAAAAAAAAAAATCTTTGACTGCTTTTTTAGACACTGATAATCAAATTTCCATCACCACTAACTGCCTATCAATACATAAATAGAACTGAATGAAAGTTGCAGTGTGTAGTATTTATGTTGAAAAGCTGTTATGAGTACCCTCTATGGACCAAAGGGTCTAAATGCACTGCTTCATATGAACTTACAATGCTATAGGATAAGGTATACATAAGAGGAAACAAAACCAACTGTAGTAACAGCTGTACCAGTGGTTCCCAAAGTGGGGGTCTGGACCCCTTGGGGGGTTGCGAGACAATGATTGGGGGGTTGCAAGATGCCTTCCAAAAATCAATAAAAACTTAGAATGATCTAAAATTGTATCTTTTATCCTTTTGTTGTAAAAACATATACAACATTTGTAGCCTAAGGAAATTATCCTGCTATAGCCTTCTTTAAATCAAAAAGATATCTGTAGGTTTTTGGATTGGCCTACTAGTTTTGTGAGCAACATTTAACCACATCAAGACAGTGGGGGTCTCCAGTCTCTGGCATTTTTGGGGTCACAGAATAAAAAGTTTGGGAACCCCTGAGCCATGCAAAGACTGATTATGGTATCTACATTGCAACACGCACATATAACACACACATGCATGCACACAGTATTACCTCTATATTATGTTAATAGGTATATATGAAGTCTCTGTTTTATATTAAAAAAGGTGAATAAATACTTTACCATACAAGAGTAGAAAATGAAAGGACTTCACTAGATGACTTTTAAAAGCCATAAAAATAAGAATTTTAAGACAACATGAGACTTCAAAGTTTCCCATGATTGTGGGCAATGTATTTAAAAACTAAAATCCTCCTCACAAAAGGTAAAACGCAATTGACCTTGTAGAAGTGTGAGTGCGTGTGGTAAAATGTCGTTGTACAACTTCCCAGTTTGTACAAACATTCTAGAATTTTCTGCGACAGCTGTTAAATGTATTTATACTTATTAATATATAGTAATTTGGAAATAAGCACCATCTAATTCAAAGTTGTTCACAATTTAATTTCAGTGATACAAGTCTCAGTGTTAACTTTGAAATTTCCTTTAATGCTAAGAGGCTGTTGTTAAAATGCAGTTAGACTAGTACGTAAAAACACCACTGAACAGAAATCTGAGGGATGGCAGCTTTGAAGTCAGCATGTAAATGCTCGGACTGATTTCATAAACTTGAATGTGATAATAAAACACGAGACATGAGGTTAGCAGCAGGAACACTTTTCTAACTGCCTCTGAAAGTGAACCTGAAGCTGCAGGATATCATTTCATCCTGAAAATATATCACCTATTAGTTTATTTGCCCATCAGGGCTGTGTGTGTCCACTGTGGGAATTTGATAAGAGGAAAAATAAAACATGAATTTATTAGACCTGGAGGAGCAGAGAGATGATTACTTCTCTACACAGAACATTTATCATCTAATATTAGTCAGCTATGATAACTGCATGTACAGAGGACTGGATCTGCAACTGATAGCTAAATAAAGCGCTTTGGCACAATACCTCCTGAGTTTGAAGCCTTTGAATCCTAAGTGGTTAAGCTAAAAGGACCCATACACTAATCAGCCTTGCCGTTATGACCACTGACAGATGAAAGGAGTAACAATGATTACCTCTCTACAATGGCACCCATCAGTGTGTGGGATATGTTAGCAAGCAAGTGAACATTTGGTCCTCAAAGTTGATGAACTGGAGGCAGAAAAAAATGGACAAGCGCAAGGATGTGGGAACTTTGGCTAAAGCCAAACAGTGATGGCTAGATGACTGGGTCAGAGCATCTCCAAAACTGCAGCTTGTGTGGTGTTCCCGGTCTGCAGTGGTCAACCTACCAAAGGTGGTCAGAGAGATTAAAAAAACCCAGGGAAACCAAACTCATGAGTGGCCAAGGCTCGTTGCTGTGCATTTGGAGTGGAGGCTGGCCCACGTGATATACTGGACCACAGAGCAATGGAAGAAAGTGGCCTGGAGAAACACAGCAGTGAGTTCAAGGTGTTGACTTGGTCTCCAAATTCTCCAGATCTCAATCCAATCAAGCATCTGTGGGATGTGCTGGACAACCAAGCCTGATCCACTGAGGACCCCCTTCACAGCTCACAGGACTTAAAAAGATCTGCTGCTCACATCTCTGAGCCAGATACCACGGCACATCTTCAGAGGTCTAGTGGAGTCCATGTCTCATCAGGTCAGGGCTGTTTCAGGCAGGATGGAAGTGAGTGATTTGGGCATTATCCTGGCTCAGTTCCTCTCGGCTTTGATCTCCATCAGCATTTATTTGGATTCGGGGAGGACAATAAGACAGCAGAAAAACCTTCATCCGGATTTCCACTTCTAATCCTGTATACATCAGCGTAATCACTCAGCATAATAATCAATATGCACATGTGCCTGCTGCTTGTTATCCTCCACCATTCAGAAAACACACTAACACTTTCCCACACAATCCAACCATGCCCAGGCTGATCTGTGTGTGTGTAAAAACATCCGCCTACATACAAACACACACTCATAAACAGTGTTAGCAGTTCAGTCTGCACTAATGAGTGTGAGATGAATGTGAATGCGCAGACACTTCTCTATTTTTACTGCTGCAGTAGGATTCTGGTAATCGCAGTGTTGAGTGGACCTGCCCGCTGACCTTTCATCTGCCTCCACTCCCTTCCATTTTTATGATGCATCTTCCCTCTGATGCGTGTGTGTGTGAAAGTGTGTGGGTGTGATTCTCTGTTCATGTGCAAACCTGCATCTGAGTGTGCCTATGATACAGTATGTTCTCTGTATAGGAATACAATATATAAGGGCTGTTTGTTTGTTCCACAGGTAGAGCTCATGTAAGTGAAGAGGCTGTCCATAGATGTAGAGAAAAAGGAGGTGCTGTGGATCCAAACCTCAACAACTATTATTTATTTGCCTGAAGCAGGGCAGGTATCACAGTGATATATATCATTTTAACATAAAAATGACAAAATGGATGTCTGCCCGAGATCCGTCAGATCCACTAAAGGGGAAAATCTGGGAAAATGGCATCATACTCATGAACTCTGGTATAATCTATTCTAACAGCATTCATTTAAAAATGTTTTACATAATTAACCGTTGATGACTATCTACTAAATTAAATATGTTAAGGAAAAATCCTACAAAATGTCCCTGTTGAAGGTAAAAAGTTATAATGGGACTCAAAAAGCACAGGGCCACACAAAACAAAAATGTGATTTTCTATATCGTAGATTTATGGTGGCTTTATTGGCAGACTTATTTGTGTTGAAAAAAGGGAAAAAATAGAATAATTACATTAACATTGATTTGCCATGCTGAATATCAAACTTACACAAAATGTTTGCATATAATTTAGCATTTAAGTTGTTCTGATTCCAGCGTTACCATTTGAAATAACCTTCTACAGCAGTTGAAACTTCTGTAACACTACGTATACATACTTGATAGACACAAGGGTAGTCAGCCTTTCTTAAAGGTCTCATATGATGAAAAACCTAACCTGAACATATAAACTCAAGTCATCCTGAAGTCATCCGGCAAACCTGAGAAAGTATAAGTGAAACAGGCTCCGCTTTAAACTTATTCCAAAAGGAATAACCACAAAAATCGCAAGCGATCAAAGGGAGGGGGGGAAACCAAAATAAAGACGACTAAAACAAAGAGACTCCAAAACCTAAACCAAGCTTTACAATAAGAGAGAAACTAAATCACAGCTGCTAGAGATACCTTAGAAAAAAAACAAAAGACTGGGTTAAAGACCCACCCAACTATCAACTAAGTATTTTCGTAGACCTAAACAGAGAGGGAAACATTTCCAGAAAGGCCTGTTGCACCAGCTGTGCGCAAGTTCAAACGTAGCCTAGTTTGAATGTAATATCTCATTTAGGATGGAGTTTACTTACTAACGTTTTGGGCGTCGCACCAGCTGAGATAGTTCCAACTTTAGCCTAAGTTCCAACTTCATTCTTATACTTGGTCCCTAGTAGGTGTAAAGTCCTCCGTAGAGTACCGGTTGCCATCGAGTGTCGTTTTGAAAGGTGGGATCATTTGGAGGATGAGGAGATACAGAGGGTTCTCCCAGCTATATTACTTCGGCAACTAGTTATCCGCAAGGGATTACATTCTTTGTAAAAATATGATGAGCAAGATTTGCGCTCTAGAATATTAATGTATGTTGTCGTTGATAATTCTACCACTCAATGTCACTGTTATACACACCGTAGATTAAGGATTTAGGCTATAGTTATCACCTTACTATGACACTTTATGAAGATTTACATGCCTTCTGTTGTTCTGTGACAGTAACGTAAGTTTGCTTCAGCTGTCGGTCAGTTCTGAGACGATTGGGCACGAAAGATAAAAATGTAACAACCCCTGAATCAAAATTGGTGCTTTCCTCTGATTGGCTGCAGGAAGTGTAAACATCATATTTGCGACAATGTTTTGATTAGTTTGGACGTTACGGTCTACTAGTTAAGATGAACCTTATGTCTCCGTGGTGCAACCAAACAATGACCCAACTTAAGTTACAAACTAACTAGTATCAACGATTGGTTTAGTAAGGACTTTACACCCTAACTTGGGACACAACTTACGCACAGCTGGTGCAACAGGCTGCAGGAGTACATATAAGCTTCCCACACTTGCTACAGATCAGGGGCAATCAGACACACACATCTGACCCTGCACTATGATGTTTGGTTCACCACACTCAGAGTTGCAAAACTGAGTGCCCCTCACACAGACACGCCATCTGCCCTGTTGTTGGTTGCCAACCAAACTAAGACAAATGTCTGTATTCTGCCTCAGCAGCGAAGGACCGAAGAAAACAGTGGAGGAGAAAAATGAACAGATTATCATAAATATTTTTAGAAATACAACAGAACATTGTTCACAATGTAAAGATCACAAATTATTCACTTTTTGTTTTAGAGCTTTTCCTTTGAAAAAACAAAACGCATCTGTGAAAGCATCTGCTTTCATAAATTTTAATTTCCAATTTGTTCATAGCTCAAGTGCTGTCAAATTCCACTGTGCATATTTATGGGTTATTTGTTTATTCATATCTTTAATCAATGATGTTTTATGAGCTTCACCAATATTGATTTCTCTATGGATACTGTATGTGATATGTAAGCTTGTGATGTGTGTGTGGATGTTGTTGAGTATGTGAGCTAAATAAAGGTCCTTAGTGATAAATACAGTTTTCTGAATTCAATTACTCATTGAAATACTCTTAAATACTGAGATGTAAAACTGCAGTTACTCTCAAAAACAATGCACAGATCTATGATTAAAAGTTTTCATTCATATATTCCTGGTACTGTTTTTTGGTTTGTAAACTTTGAAATGAAACATCACACCTCTTTCTTTGATATCCACTGTGGAAAGAGAGAGAGAGAGAGAGAGAGAGAGAGAGAGAGAGAGAGGGGCAATGTGAGAAGAGAGTAGGGGATGACATTCACTAAATCCTGTCAGGGACGGGGATTGATCTTGTGATCTCTGTACTGAGGACTGTAGCCTCTGTAGATATTAACACATCTGAAATAATGAGGAAGACAAAAGATAGTGTGCTGAAAATGTCAAAGTAAACAACACGTTTATGTTTGAACCCCCTGTAAGAAGCTTTTATCTAGCAGAGAAAAAACAAGAAAAAACAGGGAGACCTCTTTATGACCTAAAGATGACAATGATAATCTTCAACAAGATTAACATCCTACAAGGTGTGTAACTCATGTGAGGGGGGAGTGTCAGACCAGACAGCATGCTGAAGAATTTTTTTTTTTTTTTTTTAATTTTCATGTCAAATATTCACAGTGTGTGACAATTTGACCATTAAAAGAGAGAAGCGGGAGGATTTTTGTTTTTGTTTTTGTTTGCAGAAATCACCTCTTACACACAGACAGGACAAAATCAGCAAAAGGATGAGGTCTCACTTTCTCCACAGGGGGCGCCAAAACTAACAATAGTAGTTACTCATAGGAGCTTTAAATGAGCCATGTACTGAATAATTGAAGATGTGCTGATGGTAGTTGACTTTTAACTAAAATCTACAACCATGAAGTCAGGCATTGGTATGTGGGCTATGTTTTATGTGACTCATCAGAGAGTGACATAGCACGTCTCAGCTCTGTCCCAGAAGCATCTCCCCTTGTATTTCGATACTGGTGCAAGGCATTGTGAAGTTCATGCGTGATCTTGTGATCTTGTGAGTCCAGCTGCTGCTTTAAACACACTTCCTGTAGCGCAGGGCATTATTGATTAAAACTTTTAACTACTAGTTGAACAAAAACTCACAGGGAAAATGGTAACCAAGGTCGTAAATGATATGAAATTATTCATTTTCAGTAGACAGTATTATTAGTATCTCACTTCTCTTTGCATCCAGTGGAGTGGATCCTCAACTCAGTATTAACTTGCTTAGTTTCCTAACGTAGAGTCTCTGATTTTTACCTATATTGCATTGTATTTTGGCCACTTGGAGGCATTTCAACAAACTCCTAACAAAAGACTTTTAGCTTTACACCATAATAAAGTTGATTTGGCAAACATGTTTGCAAACAGTTAATTATTTACACACACCACATAAAGCAAAATTTACTGGTCATTAAGATATGTGTATCTTGGGTGTTATTTCATAATACTTAATAAGATTCTTAAGCAGCTCAATGTATTTAACATTTTAATTTAACAGCCAGATACTAACTTAATTTTCTTACTTTTCTGAAAACAGCTGCTTGCTTCTTATAAAGAGGCTTATAAGAGTGACGAGAGAGGAGTAAAGCAGAGCAGTGAGCTACAAGATGCCAAACGCACTTTAGGATTAAGAGAAACTGTGGATTTGATTCAGTTTTTGTCTCAATTGATTACATACAAAAAAATAGTTAGCAAACTTCTGTTTGTTGTACATCAGATTTTGTGTATCAGACTTAATAGTAAGTTCTGTAAAGTTGAAGTATAGGACACACTTTTAATACCTCTTTAGTCATCTCTAAGATGAGCTGCATCCTGACGACCGATTCCAATAAAATGCAGAGAGGTATTTTAGTCTGAGGAAGAAAGTGACCGCTTAGCTGCTGAAGCGTGCTGGATACACAGGGATGAAGACAAGTCCAGCAATGTCACTTTACAGCACCTCTCTCCCTCTTTAGGTCATAATAATGTCAGTGGTATAATAATAATCCAAACTGAGGCTACACTTTTACTTAATAAATCTCATGGAGTGCTGGTTTGATTGAAAAGGCTCCTCCATTTAAGACGACAAATTACCAGCCGAGAGGGGTGACGTGAGTCTCAGTCAATTGCTTGCACATGGGGTACGTCCATACCTCACAAATACCAACGCTATTTCCACTACGCTCAACTACCGCACCTAGCAAAAACAGATACAGAACAAAAAACGGTACTAGAAGGGCTACACAGTTGCAGAACGTGTACATTGTGAATGGGATTTTTCATTCAGGAAGACAAACCTTTTTCCCTCTGGGACACATCAGGAAACAGATACCGGTTTGACTTAATTTCTGTATTTCAGGGTAAATACTGTGTGTCAGAGTGTTGGTACACCCTTCCTGACAATCACTTTCAATCAAGATGAGACTATAGTCCATGTGACAGGAAAGTATGAGCAACAGTTGGGTGCAGTCAAGGCGAAAAGGTGAAGATCAGACTGAGTACAATCAATGTTGCAAACACACAAACGGAGAGCTATGGTGTTACCTAGTGTGAGGACTGATTTTTTGTAAAAGCGATGAAGCCTGGCTGACTCAATGTGGGGTTAACACTGACACTGTGGATGTGTGTGTGTGTGTGAGAGTGTGTGTGAGAGTGTGTGTGTGATACCTTGTCCAGGAGCAGGCTGTTGCTGGCTCTGGGGCTGACTGCCCACTGAGGTGCTGGCATACAGAGACAGGATGGAGTCTTTAGATAAAAGTTTCTTCTGCTCCGCCTTTGTGGTTGTGGAGGTGGAGGTAGAGGAGGAGGCCGAGGAGGAGGTGGAGGGGTCTGCCGCTGAAGGTGCTGCTGTACTGGAACCAGACTGTGATGGACAGGAGGAGATATAGGGAGAGGGAAAAGTCATGAAATATGTATAGTATCAGCCAAACATATTTACTGTCTCATGTTGTGATGTGTGCCTGCTCCTGGTCACTTTACACATGCATTCATAAAACAGGGAGAGAGCAGCTGAATGCACCAAGAGAGGGCTGGATACCTTTTGCATGCTTGTGCAGATTAGTCTAACTCAGTTGTTCTTGAAATGGGGGTCCGCGAACCATAGCGTGGGGGTCCGTGAAATAATTTGAATACATTTCTAATAAATTATAAAATTGTGCTGTGTCATTACAAAACAGCATACACCATTGTTATGATACCATTTGGTGGCTCGAAGGGATATGTGAGTCTTCCTACTGTTAATTTTCTGAAAGCGTTTAAGATCAATTACTTGAAAAGTATAAGTGTTGTCATGTTGAGTCCACAAGGAATTAAATGAATGACTTGGCTCCCAAAGAAGAGCCGGCTCTTTCGACTCCCGAACGGCTCTTAATTTAGGATCTTTTGTAGCCGTTTGTTTTACCTTAACTTTGCAAAAAATAATGGTTTGTGTTGAAAACCCTTTTACGTACAGTGTTTTTATGAGAAGCCTTATAATTGCCCAATTTTGTGCATTTATTCTGTTACAAAACCATTCTTACCCTGATCCTAGGGTTAGAATTATGGATAGGGTTGTGATTAGGGTTAGGGTTAGGATAGAGGTAGGGTTAGGGTTAGGGTTGGGGTTAGGGTTGGGGTTAGGGTTTGGGTAAGGGTCAGGGTTAGGGTTAGCGTTACAACCAGAACTAAACTATAGCAAATAGAACCAGAACCAGACTCAAGCAAACAGAACCAGAACCAAACACAACCAGAACCAAACACAACCAGAACCAAACCAGAACCGAGCCATAACCGAGCAAAAGCCGAACCAGAACCGAACCAGAACAGAACACAACCAAACACAACCAGAACCACACAGAACCAGAACCAAACCGAACCAGAACCGAACCAGATCTGAAGCAGAACCGAACCAGAACCAAAGAGGGAACCGAACCCGAACCGAGCCAAATCCGAACCAGAACCGAACCAGAACCAAAGGTTTAGGGTAATGGTTAGGGTTGTTTGCTTGAGTTTGGTTCTGGTTTTGGTTCAGTTTGTTTGAGTTCTGTTCTGGTTCGTTTCTGGTTCTGTTCTGGTATGGTTCTGGTTTGGTTCTGTTCTGGTTCGATTCTGGTTCAAGTATGGTTCGGTTCTGGTTTGTTTCAGGTATGGTTCTGGTTCGGTTCGGTTCCGGTTCGGTTCTGGTTCAGTTCTGGTTCAGTTCTGGTTCAGTTCTGGTATGGTTCTGGTTCTGGTTCGGTTCGGTTCTGGTTTGGTTCTGGTTCAAGTCTGGTTCGGTTCTGGTTCGGTTCTGGTACGGTTCTGGTTCGGTTCGGTTCTGGTTCAGTTCTGGTACGGTTGTGGTTCGGTTCGGTTCTGGTTCGGTTCTGGTACGGTTCTGGTTCGGTTCGGTTCTGGTTCGGTTCTGGTTCGGTTCTGGTTCGGTTCTGGTTCGGTTCCAGTTCGGTTCTGGTACGGTTCTGGTTCGGTTCTGGTTCGGGTCTGGTTTGGTTCGGGTTCGGTTCAGGTTCGGTTCTGGTGCGATTCCAGTTCGGTTCCGGTTCGGTTCCGGTTCGGTTGTGGTGCGATTCCAGTTCGGTTCCGGTTCAGTTCTGGTAGAGTTTGATTCTGGTTCTGTGTGCTTAAGTTAAGTTCTGGTTCTAACCCTAACCCTAACTCTAATCCTAACCCTAACCCTAATCCTAACCCTAACCCTAACCCTAACCCTAATCCTAACCCTAACCCTAACCCTAATCCTAACCCTAACCCTAATCCTACCCTAACCCTAATCACAACCCTAACCCTAATCCTAACCCTAATCCTACCCTAACCCTAATCACAACCCTAACCCTAACCCTAACCCTAACCCTAACCCTATACTAACCCTAACCCTAGTCCTAATCCTAACCCTAACCCTAATTACAACCCTAATCCTAACCCTAACCCTAATCCTAACCCTAAACCTAACCCTAACCCTAATCCTAACCCTAACCCTAAACCTAACACTAACCCTAATCACAACCCTAACCCTAATCCTAACCCTAACCCTAACCCTAACCCTAATCACAACCCTAACCCTAATCCTAACCCTAATCCTAACCCTATTCACAACCCTAACCCTAACCCTAATCCTAACCCTATTCACAACCCTAACCCTAACCCTAACCCTAACCCTAACCCTAATCCTAACCCTAACCACAACCCTAACCCTAACCCTAACCCTAATCCTAACCCTAACCCTATTCACAACCCTAACCCTAACCCTAATCCTAACCCTAATCCTAACCCTAATCCTAACCCTATTCACAACCCTATTCACAACCCTAATCGTAACCCCAACCCCAACCCTAATCCTAACCCTAATCCTAACCCTAACCCTAATCCTAACCCTAATCACAACCCTAACCCTATTCACAACCCTAACCCTAACCCTAACCCTAATCCTAACCCTAACCCTAATCCTAACCCTAACCCTAATCACAACCCTAACCCTAACCCTAATCCTAACCCTAACCCTAATCCCAACCCTAACCCTAATCACAACCCTAATCCTAACCCTAACCCTAATCCTAACCCTAACCCTAATCACAACCCTAATCCTAACCCTAACCCTAATCACAACCCTAACCCTATTCACAACCCTAACCCTAACCCTAACCCTAATCACAACCCTAATCCTAACCCTAACCCTAATCACAACCCTAACCCTATTCACAACCCTAACCCTAACCCTAACCCTAATCCTAACCCTAACCCTAATCCTAACCCTAATCCTAACCCTATTCACAACCCTAACCCTAACCCTAACCCTAACCCTAATCCTAACCCTAACCCTAACCCTAACCCTAATCCTAACCCTAACCCTAACCCTAATCATAACCCTAGGATCAGGGTGAGAATGATTTTGTAACAGAATAAATGCACACAATTGGTCAGTTATAAGGCTTCTCATAAAAACACTGTTAAAGGGTTTTCAACACAAACCATTAGTTTTTGTAAAGTTAAGGTAAACCATACGGCTACAAGAGATCCTAAATGAAGAGCCGTTTGGGAGTCAAAAGAGCCGGCTCTGCTTTGGGAGCCGAGTTAAAAGAGCCGGCTCTCTGAAAAGAGCTGAACTTCCCATCACTAAAGCACATGCTTACTACCATTTGCACTCTTAGTTTCCCTTGGAACTTTTTGTATTGTAAAACGTATCAATGTAAATCCTTCAGACCTGTACCATAGTGATAAACAGATAACACTTCAATTTGAATCAAGTAAATACCACTTGTATACTTTAAAACAGAGGGTCATTTCATTCCTTGTGGACTCAACATGACAGCATTTATACTTTTCAAGTAATTGATCTTAAACGCTTTCAGAAAATTAACAGTAACAAGACTCACATATCCCTTCAGACACCAAATGGTATCAGAACAATGGTGGATATGCTGTTTGTAATGACACAACACAATTTATCATTTATTAGAAATGTATTGAAATTATTTCACGGACCCCCATGCTATGGTTCGTGGACCCCCAGGGGTCCCAGGACCCCACTTTGAGAACAACTGAGCTAGAGTACGGTAATTGAGCCAAATGTACCATAAAACAGAAACAATATACCCGTTTTCTGTGAATGCATGATTATGAAGAGAAGGAGAAAAGATGTGTCTTTTCCAGCACAGAGTGAACTCAACTTTCAATGAATGGGGATGTGTTTTGTTAATAGGGTCAGGTCACATGCAGCCATGTTGGAATAATTTTCCAGGACTATATGTGATTTTCCAGGACATTTTACTTTTTCTCCCATTTTCCAGGTGTTTTCCAGCACTGGAAAACTGGTCAACTGTTTTCCAGGTTTTCCAGGTTTTCCAGGACGCGTGGGAACCCTGCAGGGGTTCCCAAACTTTTCGGCCCGCGACACCATAAATATTGGTGCCAAAGATTTGCGACCCCAACTGTCCCTCAAAGTGATTTAATGTGGCTACATTTAGCTGGTCTTCAGAAAATTAGCCTACCTACATGAGCATGTGGCTGTGTGTCCTGTGCTGTTATGAATTAACCTGCTGCTACTGATGCTTTTGATAATTAACTGTTCACTAACTCTAAACTTAGGAGTCATCTAGAAAAAAAGAAAGGCAGGAAACTCATTACATTTTCTATTTTCAAGGCTTTATTTCAAGTTTAGCTACTCTTTTTATTTATATTTTTTACTATAAAAGGGTAAAATGTACTATTTTTAGATAACTTAAAAAAAATAAAATAAAAAACATTCTGGAAGACATCTCACAACACCCAATTTGTGTTTCACAACCCCCAAGGGGGTCCCGACCCACACTTTTGGAACCTCTGGGTTAAAGGATATAACTCATCTCAATTCTATGAGTCTTTAATGTTAAACAAGGAAGTGACAAGAGTAAAGATGATTCCAATATTAACAAAGTTACACCACAAGTTGTTCATTAAGAGAATTTCAACTAAATGTAAAATGCTGTTAAAAAAGAGGCAGCTGCATTAGTACATTAAATAATTGACCACAACTTCATTAAATTCTTACAGAGGGGGTATTGTGCTCATTTTTTAGGCTTTATTTGGTCCCTCTTTAGCTTTGTAGTGGCTTTATATGACTTACAACTGAATACAACTCTACTTATCTCGAGCTGGTGTCATTGAAACCTCTCATTTCAGAGTCTTTCTGAAAGACTTCATATCAGCTATTGTTCCTTAAACATGTATGAAAATTGCAGCAGTTTCGCTTTAACATATCACATATATTTAGCGTCTAGTTAACATTTTTTGTCTTTAGCCCATAATTGTAAAAAAAAAAAAAATCTTACACAGTAAATATCAAGGTGGAAATACTGGAAAACAGTGACAAAAGGGATTAAAAATGGAGGAGAAGAGCTGGAGTTGAACAAAAGAAAGTAGAGAACAGAGGAGACAATGAGGGAAAGTATTGTCACTGATAGTGAGACAGATGACATTAATTAGGCCGATGCAGAGAGAGGTAGACATGGAGTATTTCAGACATGGACAGACACACAAACACATCCGGCTGCTTTACTCACACACACCATTTCATTTTTTTCATAAAACCTTTCACACCCATTATTTCTAATGGATGAAGCTGCCAAAAAAAGTAACACCTGCTTAAGAGCTCCACATAAGTGAGGTTGTGTGTGTGTGAATGTTTGTGTGTGTTTGTGAGTATATGTGTGTGAGTGAGAGGGGAGAGTGGAGAGAGTGGGGAGGTGATAGTCAGCTGGAGTTCATGCATAAGATAAGGGGAGACAACGTGATAAACACCCACACATGCATGCACGCACGCACACACACACACACACACACACACACACACACACACACACACACACACACACACACACACACACACACACACACACACACACACACACACACACACACACACAAAGATGATCTTGAGTCTGTTGTGCTCAACTGCTTAGCAGACAGTGCTGCTCCCCTCTGTCTCTCCCTGCTGACTTCCTTTAAATGCAGCGAGGAAGGAGAGAAGAGGTGGAACACAAAAAGAAAAGCTAGAGGAAGGACAGAGAAGAAGGAGAGAGTGTAAGAGTGGAGAAGAGAAAGGACAAGTCAAGGAAAGTTGAGCAGAAGGGAGAAAGAAGAGAAAAAAAGTATGGGGGTGGAATGGGCTGAAAGAAATAGGAGTAGAGAGAAAGGTTAGGATAAAGGTGAGGAAGGATAGAACAAGTTAGAAAAGGGAAAGAAAAAAAGACAAAAGATGCAGAGAGGGGAGAGAGGAAAAAAAGGAAACGGGAGGGGGGATGAGCAGAAAAGATGGATAACTTGTCATGCACGCACACACACAGACACAGAAACACACCAACACACACACAGACACAGAAACACACCAACACACACACACACACACACACACACACACACACACACACACACACACACACACACACACACACACACACACACATACACAAACACACTCAGGGTCCATTTTTCTCTCAAGTGAAGCCAATTAAGGTGAGTCAGGTGTTGAAGGCGGCAGGATGGAGCATCCATTCCATTAATAGCAGCAGCACATTAGCATGATACCTGCTCCTGAACAGAGAGTGAACAGAAGGTGAGAAGAGGCAGCAAAGTGTCCTCACCTGATCCGTGTGATGTCAGACAGCTATATTACACGACTCAATGAGACACCTAAGCCTATTTGCTGCAAAGCTTATTCGTAGAGCCGAAAAATACACTTAACAGACTTCAAATCCCTTAAAAACTGCAGTAATCACCATCCATTCAGCTCTGTCTTCAGGACATGTTTGTGGAACGGACAGTGTGACTCAGACAGACTGAACCGGCTCTGAACTTGTGTGATAAGAACATTACCTACAATGATTTAAGAAGGGGGCAACATGTGGAATTTTATCCAGAGAAAAGTGCTCGGAGGTGGGCTGAGTTTAATTAACTTTGAACTGAGATATGGTCAACAACTTTTCACTGCACATTTGCAGACGTATGGCCTTTTCAGTGTGAGCAGATATTGAAAACCCCAATAGAGAATTAATATCACACCCTGCAGTTTCTCTCACAGTTAAAGTGACTTTGAGCTCGTTTTTTTCTGAAACCCTACTGATTAGCTTCACTCTCACTGCTCTCATCAGGGCTGTTGGACGTTAACCTGTCTCTGATTCAACGGTTTATATGATATCATGAAGGTACCCAAAAGCAGCCTCTTAAAATGCACTAAGCAACTGTTTTCTGGAAATCTTAATGCATTCAACAGTACTCTGGAGTTTAACTTCCAAAGACATATTATTAAGTATTTGCTTTAATGGACCCTTTAGCAGTTCCTTTTAGTGTCAGCAACCCTTAGTGTCAATACAACATATTGTGTCTGCTTCGAGTTCCTCTCCTGATTTGTTTTGAGCTACACTTAAGCATCTTCTTTAATGTATCATTTAGTATCTGTTTCTTAAGTACCTTTTTAGTCCATTTTGAGGTAACCTTGGCTACAATTTTACCATCAATTTGGAAGAAACCCTAAGCATATTGTTAAATGCAATGTAAAAGTATCTTTTAGCAAATTTTCAAAGTACCTGTAAGTCCATTTCATCAAGGTTCCATTTAGCATCTTCTTTGATACGACTTAATACTATTACCTTTATGAACCTGTTTCAAGGTACCATCTGTTGTCTTATTTGAGTTTCTATTAAGTGTCTACATTATGGTACCCATTAGTGTTTGCACAAAAGTAGCCTTAATGTGTGTTTTTAGTTAGCCAAAATAGGCTGCTTCATGGTACCTTTTTGTCTATTTGAAGGAACGTAGAGTGTCTTTTTGGGAAAACAGTTTCTTGAAGCACTTTAAGCGTCTCTTTGATAGATTCTTTAACATATTTATTAAGTTACAATCTTTAATCTGCATCAAGATACCAATTTGAGTCAGTTTTAACATACCCTTGATAATCCATTCCAAGGTACCCTGTATTGGCTGGTTCAAGGTATTTAGAACTCATCTTTAGGTATCCTACAATGTCTGCTTCAAGGTACTTTTATTACAGTTCAAGAGAACCTTAAGCATCTGTTTCAAGGTACCATTGAGAATTTGCATCTCAGGTACTTTTCCTTGAAATGTTCTTGTAGTGTGTTTAGATATAAAGCTTTGCTTTAGTTTTTTTAATGAATACTTAAGCACATTTTTTAAGGCATCATATACTGTAGCATCCATCTCAAGATACCTTTGGTCCCAATTTTCTGGTACCATCGAGCATCTAGTTTAACATACCCTCTATTGTCTAATTTAAAGTAGATTTTAGCCTCTTTTATTTTTTTCAACACACACTTTGGATCAAACAATTACTAAGGGTTGTCAGTTTTACACGTGACTGAAACATGGTTTCTCGAGTGAAGTCTTGTATTGTTTTGCATCTATGTCTGACAACCATGCCATGCTCACAATTTGTTTGCTATGTCTATGTAAGGTAAGACTTCCAAATTGTCTGACAACTAGTCGGTCTATCTTAGTTACAGTGCATTTCTTTTCATAAGCATACAGAGTAAGAAAACAGCCTGTAGGGACAGAGACAACCAGTAAAGTATTGATTTGATACATTTTATTACATTACATAGATTTAGTGGCAATCTGTCCAGTGTTTGATTCTCTGGTAGCCTTGCAGGACGAGATCTTAATTTAGTGTTTCTTAACTACATATGGATCAAACCACCGAATGTACAATTAATGTCTGGCCTGCCCTACAACACAGGACACATGCTCAATGAAACTGTGTTCTTGGAGCCATGGGCTGTGTTCCTGTAGCTTCTGAAAACATCCATTAAGTATTGTGACTGTATGTGTTTTAGTAATACTGTGAGGCAAATGAGACTGCAAACCGGTGCATGTGTTTCAAGAAATTCAAGCCTCTTTAAGCACAAATGAAATTGCTTAACACTTCACATTTCCCACCAGCCTCTCAGATCTCTTGCCATCTGTGACTGCCAAACACTCTAGGAGTATTAGCTCCACTTTCACTGAAAGAATAGCGATGCAATCCAGCAGATATCCTGTGAAAAGCCAAACAGGTGGCACAAGATGTAAAACCAAGACATACATCAGTCTGACGTCACTTCTCAGGAAATGGAAAAAAAAGGAAAGTATGTCACATGTGCATCCACCCTTTAGTTTGTGTCTTTCTGAGTCTCTCACACACACAAACATCGTCCACATAGTGTGTGGAGTGTTGCTGGGCTCCTAGCAGCACATTGTGTAACAGAAAGCCTCTTCAACAAGGCTCCATTCTTCTTCACAGCCAATGTTGGTGTTGATGGGAGCAGCCAGAGCTCTGAATTACCACTCTGACAGCCTTTTCCTCACTGTCTCTATTCATAGACCTCTAAAGCCAACACACACACACACACACACACACACACACACAAACACACACACAAACACACACACACACACACACACACACACACACACACACACACACACACACACATACAAACACATACATGGGGACACATACGTGGGAACACACTCTACGCTATTGCCCTCCCTACGGTTTCCCATCAATGCTTCAAATGCTCATATACTCCCCTCTGATAGACCATCTGTGGCTTTAAACCACACTGGGATCTCTCTCTCTCTCTCTCTCTCTCTCTCTCTCTCTCTCTCTCTCTCTCTCTCTCTCCCTCTCTCCATCTCCCTCTCTCTCTCTCTCTCTCTCGCTCTCTCTCTCTCTCTCTCTCTCTGTGTGTGTGTGTGTGTGTGTGTGTGTGTTGTGTGTGTGTGTGTGTGTGTGTGTGTGTGTGTGTGTGTGTGTGTGTGTGTGTGTGTGTGTGTGTGTGTGTGTGTGTTGCAGGATTTGTGCTAATTTACTGAAAACAAAAGCAAAGCTTGCCTCGGAAATCTGAATTCAAGTGAGAGACCGAGCAAGGAACAGGATGGAGGAAAGTAAAGAAGGAAAACAATTGGGAGGAAGGATAAGAAGCTGATCACTTCATTACCTCATCTTTAATCCCTCAACTATGTTTCTCACCCCTTATCCCATCCCTGGATTCAACTACATTTCCTTGCTTTTTTTATTCCTTCTTCAGTTCACTCCACCTCCATGCTTCACGACTTTCTCTTGTCCTGTTTCCTACATCCTCTTCTTTCATCTCTCTCCAGCTCATTCTTGTTCCCTCTCACTTTGCTCCCGCTTAGTCCCAAAATACAAAGTACTGCTAGAAACTTTCACTTTAAGTTATAGGATATTAAAGGGTGTTTCATGTGGATGTCCAGTCAGTGTTTATGGAAATTACAGCCAACTAAATCAATAAGCTACATACTTCTAAGGTGAAATTGAAGTTCTCCTCTTGCTGAGTCATGCCTAAAGTGCCTAGTTGCAGGACAGGATGTTGTTCCGTTTTTCCCTTTCAGAGATGGTTGGGGTTCAGTAGCTTCTCAGGCTGCTCTCACACCTGTGCCCACTAACTGTCATTATTTACCTACTCTCAAGTCCAGTCTGAGACAGAAATGAATGTTTTTGCCACATTGTCAACAGGCAGAGGTGAAATATGTCTGACTCCTTTCTGTGGATTGATCTGATAAGATGTGTGATTAAGTTGTCCTTAGATTCACTTTTGTTGTTGACAATTAATTACCTTTCTTACAGGTCTTTGTCCAATCAGAAACAAGGTATCTCACACAGCTTGGTAATAAATAAGAAAGCAGGGTAATAATGTCAAAAGATACCATCATTTCAGAGGAACAACTGTTTTTTGCAGCAGTGTTAAGCCTCTCCAAGAGAAAAGGGATTCAGAGAACATCTGCAGTCTAGTTCTGCAACCTCTGCAAGTCGGCTCCTGGACTCATTCCTGGAGTGAAGGAGAACAGCTCAGTCACAGAATTTATTTGAGAGCAGTCAGAGCTCTTGATTTGAGGATTTTCTGTCCACCAAGTGCTCAAAAACTAAAACAAAACCACATCTATCACTCATAACAGTGTTACATAATAGTCTTAATACAAGAGAAAAAAGAAAGGGAGCATGAGCAGACAAAGCAAAGATATAGAAAGTATACACGAGGCACAGACAGCAGTGCAAACAGAGAACAAAGAGAGCAGATGGAGGTGGGAAAGTTGATGCTGTCTGAGTTCAATGCAGCCAAACTCCCACAAAAAACAGTCTTCAGAAAACAAAGAGTAATATAAAGCTGCAGTGCTTTTGCAGTTCAATGATCATCAACTTGAATAACGACTGTGATGAAGACAGATTGAACCTCTGGGTAAAATGCTCCGTTTTGAGACAGTGATCAGACAATTCTTCCATTAGTGGGTTAATTGCTTCGTTTTTGTTCTCATCTCATACTCATTGCATATTTATTTACAGGTGTATCACCTCAACCTTCTTTGACTGCTGCAAATTCCCTCTGAGCTCTTCTAATACTTTCTGTTTGGGAGGGAAAACACTACCACTTGAAGATTACCTGACCTCAGTAAATCCAGCTGAATGTAAAACCATCCTCAGTAAACATGTCTCCTAAGTGCACAATCCTCTCATACACACACAGATGCACCATGCAGTCACAAAATGAATGTAAAAATGTGACTCCTGTGTAATGCACAGGCAGAATCAAATCATAACAAAACTTAGTTAATCTGGTCCTGGGGGCTCCTATTGATTACTCACAAAGCAGTAATCTCTGTGAGCTTGGCAGCTTAAGGGTAAAAATACAGAAACAGGATTGGTGGTGGAGCGTCCAGCCTGTGCTCCTGGTGTGTCTGTGCCATTGCTCAGGGCTTCTGGGTCATCATGCTCCATCTCTCATGTGTCCCTCACTTTTCCAATAATCGTTCACTTCTGGCCTGCTGCTCTAAAAAATATTTTTCTTCTTACTCGCTCTTTGTCTCATCTATCACTCTTTCTCCCATTTTTAATCCCCCTATCCTCCTTCACTACTTTCAGTTCTATATTTATGGCATTTCAATGCCTTACTTTTTCCTTATTTTTTACATTCTTAAGACGTCTTGGAACAACCCCTGTAGTAAGCACACTTTCACAGAGTGGGAAATGAATGGAAACAGAGGACAAGACGAAGAGAGAGACGGCGTGTGTGAAAGAGAGAAAGAGAGAAGAGGGAAAGCTGGGGATAACACAAATCCTCCCCCTCCTACAAGGCTGTAATCGTATTTTTATAATTGACGTATTTGCAGATAGGCGAGAGCTCCCCAATGCCGGTTAATAGCTGCACGAATCAGCAGGCTGCCAGCTTCCTATTTCTTCCCGCATCCAGCTAATCACAGCTGTAAAGCAATATCCGCCTGCTAGATCCCAAATTCATCACCCTGAAAGAGTGTGAGTATGTATGTGTGTGTGCGCGTATGTGTGTAAGGTTAGGTAGATGGGCTCTGACTTTTGAAGCAGTCTTCTTGTACGTAAAGTTTACACATAGGAGAGGAAAATGAACTGACAATGGCATTGTTGGGACAGTGAAGATTCATACAGTTGAAGTTTAAGCAAGTGTAACTTCCAAGCTGCAAAATATCAAAACTTTGTGACGATCTTTGGTCTCTCATAAAGAGGAAACCTTTAGTGCTCAAACCTGATGGTTCAGCTTTCACCTTCCTAAATGTCAACTCATTGAGGTGCTGGTTTAGCTCTGTGGTTTAAACTTGCACCCAATGCACAGAGGCAATATTCCTCGCTGCAGCGGACTCTAGTTTTAACTCGCAATGACCCTCTGCTGTCGTAGCTCACTCACTCTCCTCCCCACATCCAACAAAAGCAAAAATAACCCAAAATAACATTTTAAAAAATGTAAACCTGTCTTGCGAAGAGCAACAGCTTTGGCCGTCAAGCTTAGGGAGGTCAGGTAAACAGACCTTGTAGATGAGGCCACAGGGTATCCTGAAGTAGACGCTGAACAGGCACTACCATGTGCATCTGAATGAGACACTGAGAAGAGGCCGTGACAAAGCATTGTGATTTAAAAACCTGTGATGAGGACACGCTCCAAAGTTAGGCCTGATGGTCGCCCACCATGAAAAGTCCTCTTCATTGAAATTATTTTTTCCTTATACAGAAGCTATAGTTTGTCAGACCTGTTAGTTACAGACAGACAAACACACAGAGGCAACTGCAAGCTAACCTTCAAACTGAAACAGAGGCACTGTGAGATATCTGTACTTCTTTTCAATACTGCTGGAAATGTCAGTGAAAGTCATTCTACAGGATGTAGTTTAGACACAGATAAAGACACGAAACATCACTCCTGGTGAGTCTAAATCAAAACTTGGGGCCCTTTGTGGTGTATGTGTTAATGTGCTATTTGTAATCTCTACACAGAGCCCTTATCAAGACAGTCACACATTCTATTTTTTACAAATGTTGATCCAAAATTTCAAATGTGCTGTTTTAAGACCCTCTGCATGACTTTTATTTAAACCATGTTGTTGTTGTTGACTTCATTATTGGCTTTCATTTTTCAAGATCAGCTTCAAAAGCCTTAACAGTTCATCACTTGCTTTATAGTTTCTACTGTGATAAAATAATAATATACCCCGTACGAGCACAGCTTTTGCTGTATTTAAAGTTTAAGCATTAATTCAAGTTCATTCAAAGAACAGGCTTGTAAATGTGAGGCTGGTTGAAGCATATATTTGTACATGTCTCAAATTGATTAATAAGACCCCAGGAGTGGATAGATAAGTAAGGGAATAGAGGACTATAAAGGAAAGATGCATGGAGTGAAAAAGAGAGTACCTAAGGAGAGGACACATGAAGGACATAGAGGAGAACAGGAGCAGCACTTTATGTGCAGAATGAAAGGTGAGTGATAGCAGAGAGACAGGAAAATGGAAGGACAGAGGAAGGAGAAAAGATATAGAGGGGATAATTGAGTATAAACACAGTGGGGGAAGAAATAGAATACAACACGGAAAGAGGGTAGACCATGACAGGGAGGGTATAAAAACATACAGTGAGGCAGTTTTAACAACCATAACCATGAAACACACATGCATACTTTCAAATATTTGTCTTCAACATCAAGTCATGTAAATAAGGGCCTGTAGTATTATTATTACTGCTGACAGCGCCCACACCTTCATTTTCAGAGCACTTCTCACTGACGCTAAGTGTTGCTCGGGTACAAAAGTTTCATCACGCCACTCCCCCTTCCATTAGAAGTGACATTTCAGTCTGTTCTATTGCTCTGTATGCTTCATATTTATCTTTATTGAAGGACATTTCAAGAAGAAAATGTATGAACAGTGTAAAATACTTGTGCCTTGATGTTAGGCAACTCTAGACCTGGGAGTTGTAACTTTGAAAAAACACTCAGTTTAGTTTCTACTTCACCATTGTTGTGGACAAAGTTGATATCAGCAGTTTGACCCCTGCTTGATTTTGATTGGTTGGTGAGGGGGAGGCACACTGATGAGTTTAACTGCTACTGAAAGCACTGTGAGGACAGTAATAAAAAAATAAAAAACAACAGCTGATTTTTTGGAAAAAAAATGTTCTTTGTCTTGGAAATGAAGGGTGAACTTGCTGTCATATGCAAACATTAATAAGTTAGATTAATATTAGCTAAACACAGCTTAATCCAGCTCTTCAGTTGAGCACTGAAAAACAAACAAACAAAATATATATACATCTATATATTGGTTCAAGTTATATTTCAGATTTTAGGTAGTGTATTTTTTATCTGGGCTAACAACACATTTTATTAATCATGATTAATGGCTGAATTTTAATAATCATTTTTTGATCGCATGTTTCAATTTCCCAATTTGCATTTCAAAACAGTTTTGGAGTTCATATAAGCTATGTAAAGCAATCCTTAAGGGTGTCTTGAAAAGGGAATCAAATGAATGCAATGAAATGTTCTTTATGGTCTTGACTTTGAGATTTTTATTCATGCTACACTGCTACGACAGACTGTTCCAAAACCATGACTGACCCGGGGAGTCTACAGGATGCGTGTGCGCCGTGTTACGGCTGCGCAGCGTGTTTGCTCCGTCCGAGGGCTCCAGCCCTGGTCTACAGGATGCGTGTTGGGAGCGTAGCGCAGCTCAGAGCAGCCAGGATCAGCTGGGTCCAGCATAGAGAGAACCACATACCAACAGCAGGCTTTCTGTGGTTTTAATTTATGTTCATTTGGACAGTATTCCATTACTTTTGTGCTTTAGTCATCACTGAGTATGCTTCATAACTGTAAAGTTTTGTTTTTGCAGGTTTAGATGAGTTTAATAATAATAATTATGCTCTATTTTGCTGTCCTGTTACCTTCTGACACAGTCATCTTAAAGTCCTGTTGTATCAACCTGGATCACAGATATGTGGCTGTTTGTAGCTTACATCCATAATCGATGAGTATTTCTGATCTATACGATCTCTAAACGGTCGGGAATCCGTATATGATGTTTTATTTTGAGATTGGTGGATGTTGCATGCGATCCTCTGGCCTGACTTCCTGTCCAGGTTGATCTTTTCTGTGCATATTGACACGTGCTGGGTGCGGGCTCTGTCGAAAATAGACTTGAAGCGTATCTGTGGCGAAGAGGCGCGGGGACACGCTCCCGAGACGGAGCTGAGGCGCGCCACAGCGCGCCCTGTGGACCCTAGAACATTGACTAGAATGAGAATGCCATAACATAACGCCACACATCCTTTGGACCCGAGGCTTTAGAGACAGAAGAAAGCTTCATGGTGCTTTTTCTGTGAAATAGTGTTTTTTTTTTCTTCAGGACAGCACTGTTTTGCTATCAGTGCATGTATATATGAACATGCAGTAATGCATGTACAATGCTTTAGTTTTATCAACAGGTCTGCAGCGATTTGAACACCTCAAATTGTGCTCTGTTGGCCTTAGTGTAGTTGCTCACTGACTCCAGTCTGATTAGCTGAACCTGTAAGCTTAGCTCCTCAGTGGTAGATCAAACTCAAAAAATGTTGGTGATATTTTAGTTCTATGTGACACAAAGTGTATATTACTTTTGACTTGTCAACTGAGCCTCCTGGGAATTTTATAAATTCAAATGTGCCATAAGCAGAGTGGTGGTGTTTTCCATTACAGTAGCAGCAGGAGGCAGAAGACACCAGGCCGAAAGGGACAAAAAGGCATACAATGAAAAAAAATAACGTGTTAACCCTGGACCTTAATCACATTAATGAATGCACTTCTGCTTACAGCACTGTTTTTAATGTTTGGTGCTTGTACATAAAGAAAAGTTTAACCAGAGTCAAATGTCTTGTCTATTTAAACATACCAGGTTCCTATGATTGTTATCATATGGCATAAAGGCTGCATGGAGTCATCACCTGAGACCAGGGTCTTCACAGAGGATTTAGGCTGAATGCATACATGGAGGGGAGTGGAGGGATGAGGCAGAAACAGAGCTGCAGTAGATGGAGTATGGAGTCATAAAGGAGGTGAGCATGGAGGGGAGATTAGAGGGTAAGTGAGGGCTGGTAGTGGCAGAGGGGAAGCTTGCAGTTACAGCAGCCCATAATTGTTCTTCATGCCTAGGTCTCCGGCAAACCACTGCCTGGTCTAGTCCCAGGTGGCTTGGTGGTGTGTGTGCGTGCGTGCGTGCGTGCATGCGTGTATGTGTGCGTGTGTGTGTGTGTGTGTTTGTGTGTGTGTGAGTGTGACAAATTGAGATATTCAATTGGAAACCTAGGAAAAGGTCAGAGAGTTGAAGAATTTTTAACCCAGGAAAGAGTCACTGTGAATTTGTATTTAGTATAAGATCACATGTTTTTGTTTTTTCTGTTTCTCTATTAGGTGAATAAGAGCATGTATGCATTCTGTGACAAATTAGTATGTGAAAAAAGGAGTTTAAAGGAAACACATTCTGCATGAATGTGTGTGTCCTCATTTCCTGCCTTGCAGAGGTCAAAGGCCAGGCTTGAGGGACCACAGCGGCATTTCAAACTTCCCACTTCTCCTTGAAAATGTTTAATTCAACCCGCCTCACTCAATCCCCTGAGACCAGTTGGTGAAGGAATGAGAGACCTCAGAGGGAGAAATATCTGAAATCTACTGCCAAGAGTGTCATCTTTTTTGTCTCTCCTTTCTTTTTATTTTTGTTTTGTTTGCCCAGAAACTGAAAACAATCCACTACAGCTGCAGACACTCTGTGGCAACACAGCTCTATCTGTCTTTTTATTCACGTCTTCTATTTGTTTTAATATCTATTATTTGTTTTGACGGATGATGAGATAAACATTAGTTAGCAAAATTTGTGTCAGCTGTCATTATATCTTTCATAACCAAGAGTTGGCAAGTACAGATTTCGCTCTTTCAGCTCTGAAATAAGTTTGAATTAAATTTGCATCATCTGCATTGAACCCTGTTCATATCCCAAATAATTAATAGTTCAGCCAAACTCGTATCTATCATATTACTTTGTCGACCAACAAGCTGCAACTGCCTGTACGTGTACAGTCCTCATTTAGAAAAATATGCTTCAAATGCTCAAACAATGCAAATTCAAAACACGTGCACAACTTCAACATAAACGCAGCAGTGGAAATTAACTGCAAATGAAAGAACGTGCTGCAAAAAGCAAAATAACTGCATTAACAGCAAATGCGCTACAAATACAAAAACAGTTCAAACCCAAAAACACACAAATACAAAAATAAACTGCAAATGATAAAAGCTGCAAATCAAGACATAATAATGGAAGTGCTCAATGCTTGTCAAGTAAACAAGCTTCATTGTTGGCAGGACAGAGAAGAAGGCTAGACACTGAACTTAACATTTAGGTGGGCAAGTCGCATAGTTTGATATCAGGTGGTAACGTTAGAGTTATTGTAGCCAGGAGATTTCAAGAGAGACTCGGTGAGGACATGTTGGGGATGGGAGAGGAATGAGAGGGATGTCAGGCATCATTTTCTCCACATCTCAGGAGACCAGTTGTTCTATGAAGCTGCACGGGAATGCCTGAAGCTAATGCTAACTGCAAGGCTAACAGAGCTTTGTATCCAACATATCCATGTTCTCAGAGCCAGACTCCGGGCAGAGTCAGCTAATTGTACTGCTAGCTGCGCAGCTGACTGAGAGGAAACTAGAATGTTTCTGCAGGAAGCTGCACTCAGCTGCACAGAGGAATCTGTGTAGCTAAGTGGGTTTGGCTCCAAGCAATCAAGGACTGCTCCCATCAAAACCCTGGTAGACATCTGTAGATATAGAAGTAATTTTGCCTGACATCCCCTTACTCCTCCCCCATCAGTGCATTCTTCATCCCCAGTGACAGTCCAGAACAGACAGTAACTTAAACATTACTCTCTTACTGAACTTTGCCACCATCACACCCTCGTACTCACAGCTTGACACCAGGTAGCTAAGGGTGCCGCTAGTTGCATGGTCAGCTGAGATCTGTAATGGACAACTGGCATTTGCAGCACTATTCTCCTGGTGAAGATCACTCTGTCTGTTGCAGATCATCTGTCCTTGTTGGCCACCATCTATGACTCCATCTCAAGTCTCCCCTTCCCTTAAAACTTGCCTTGTTTGACTTATTTCTTTTGAAACATTTTCAGTTTGATGCTATTTTGGGGAAGCTTTGAAGAAAAGCAAATGTAAACTGACGTATTTTGGCACTCATGAATATAAATGTCTGTAACATTGACCTGTAATCAGGTATTTGTTAAGCTGTATCACCTGTGAACAATATGAATACAGCAGGTTTTAAAACATTTAATTGCATGTCTGTATTCAATGTTGGGATTGTTCATTCCAATCCAGCCTTGGATCTTTCAAGTACCGGACCAACTCACTGAAGACATTTGTTGCAATATTTTAAAAATGAAAGTAGTATTATTTCTATATCTGTACCACTCCCAGCTGCTCTCTTCACTGCAGCACTTCTCTGTGTCTCTTTCTTTGAAGGACACGGCTCAAATTAAATCAATGAAAGAGAGTCAGTGACAGTTCCCTTTGATATGATCCTCAGAGAGTGTGTGTCTGCACGTATAGAGGACATGGCATGTTTGTGAATATGCCTGTGTTTGTGTGTGTTGCGTCATGGGAGTCTCTTCAGCATCCCTCTGTTGCCGTCTGCCTGTGGTGATAAGCAGATGATGAAAGCCTGAGACTGAGGGAGTGTGTGTGTGTGTGTGTGTGTGTGTGTGTGTGTGTGTGTGTGTGTGTGTGTGTGTGTGTGTGTGTGTGTGTGTGTGTGTGTGTGTGTGTGTGTGTGTGTGCGCGTTTGTGCGTATATGCATGTGTGTGTTACCTGGGCCTGCTGTGGGTTCCCGGACGAAGGGAGAGGGTTGGACACCATTGGTCCAAAGATGTCTAGTTCATCACCCGAGTTCTTCCCTCCCTCTGGAGCGTCTGAGAAATAAAAAAAGATTGAACATTGAGGTGCTGTACATTTTTACAACACTTATCACTCAAGTCACAGATTTATGATAAAAATTAACCTGCTGACGAAGACCATATGTTCATGGGCTTCACCAGTACTTCCAAATGGACCTTGTGATAAGCTAGTTTTACAGACAGATGTTTGAAAATATTGTGCAGCCAGTGGACTTTGTTGTTTGATTAATTCAGTTTTATCTGATAATAGATAAAGAGCTGGCATATCTAAAGTATTTGTTCGTTTTTTGCAGTGTAAAGAAAACACTTTTATCTTTGGAGTTATTACTCTGTAAGTCCTTCATGACAACTAGACATTGGCTGCAAATTGGGAGAAGGAATCTGAGTTGTGAATTATTTAGTTGAAGTTCAAACTTAAATCAAAATTTAAACAAGTATAGCCCATTCTTTGTTGCGTTGGTGAATTAAGACTTGAGTCCAAGACAAAGGGGAAAATCAAATGCTTTGTGCTGTTTTTTAAATTCATATCACATCATATCATACTGTACCATACCGTACCCTACCGTACTGTACTGTACCGTACTGTAGCATATCACATCGTATTATTTTGCATTGCATCACATCGCATTTTATCAAATTGAATGGCTTCGTATCGTATCATATCTTGATGTATAGTCTGGTATGGTATGGTATGACTTCCATCTTTCAGTATTCACCTGGTGGGGTCAATAAAGGCCCCATATGGTGATTTAAGTTGGTAATGAAAAAAACAAGATTACAAAAACAATAAGAGTATTGATACCTGGACCTACACAACTAAACAAGACCACCAGGATCAAGGCACATTATTTCTTAGTGTACAGGACGAGATCAGCAAAGAGACAACATGTGTCAATTTGTCCACAGGGAGCGCTAAACCAAAACAAACCAAAAAATGGTACGATCATTGATTATGAGTGTAAAATCTAGTGAAGTCAAGAAAGCTGCCTCTATCTGTCCGAGGATTGTCGTTCTTTGCATTGTATTTAAATTGATCTATCATGAGAATTGTTTCAAATTAAAAGAAAAGGTGAAAAACGTACATAACCGTAAGGTTGTTTGGATTTGATGAGTATGAGGCAATTAGGACTTCACAATAAGATACATACCAATGATGTTTCTACGGTCAAAAATGTTTTGGGTCAATTTGTTTTGCCGGCTTATTAATTAAAACATAGTTAAAGATGTGCAACTTTGTTGTGTTGTTTCGAATTATGAAATAAATGCAATACTGTAAACAGTATTATTATTAATTGATGTACAACATTCATAACATTTTAGCTTTCGTTGTGCAGGTTCTTGGGATATGAAGCAGGATACTCAAAGAAGAGACATACCAACAAGTCAAAGTAGAAATGCAATGGTGGATGATTTCTTTTGCAGACTTTTAAGTGTTCACATTGAAGACATGAACATAACTTGCTATAATTAATTAAAACAGTGTTAGACGTCTAATGAACCAGTGTGCAGACAGGGGTTAGAAGACAAACAATTAAAGAACAGACATATAAAGAGCGATTAACGGAGACAGGAACACAGAAACGTGAAGGCAGTGTCACTAATGAGAACAATTCGACACGACCTTGTAAATATGAAGGGTATTTCCAAAACAACTCACACAGTTCAATTTACAATTAGCCTGCTTGTTAACTGGAAAATCCTCAAGAAATTTCTAATAAGTGCCCTCCTTCAGTCGTTAGGATTTAATTCATACTTCTCCTTCTGCCCTTGGAAAAATGCTTACTTAATAACACTGTAATTGCAAATGTTTTTGAAATGGTGTCAAACAGCTGGTTTAGTTTTGGTGTTCAGCTGAGAGACTGATATTGTACAATTCAGAAATACAAATTGTTTTAATCATCAGGCTGAAAACCTTCAGAAATATGAGTATTCAGTGGATTGTTTTTTCACATAGTTGAGAACTTTTGGATCCTCATTTTTACGAGTCAAATAAATGTTCCTTAATATACACTCTGAAAGGGACTGCTATCATACTTGCTCACTGGCATGGTTCACCATGAAATACAAATGGAACAGAGGCGTTGATGGTGTAATTAGGACCATTTTTGATGTTTTTGCAACAATGAATGTTGTGAAAAAGCACTGTTTAAACTCTGCCAATAATCTGTTGTGGTTACACGGAGACTTGTTAGTCATCAAGTCCTGTAAAATACACAATTTTTTTCATTCTAAAAGAGATAGTTGTCATGTGTTGCTTTTGTTTAGTTTGATTGTTTTTGTGTTGTTTGATTTCCTGTTTTAGATGTAGATGTATCTTGTGTTTCATCCCTGTTTATATTCTTGTGTTGTATTCCTTGTGTGTGTATTTTCACCTGTGTTCCTGGTCTATTGTGTTTATTGTTTTATTTTGTAGTTCTTGATCCCTGTGTGTCTGGTTTAGTTTACTTCCTGCCCTTGTGTTTCCCTCCAGTTTGATTGCACTCATTTGTTTGACCTGTGTCTTGTGTCACACCTGTGTTGATTACCCTGTGTATTTAGTTTCTCTGTTCCTCCTCACCTGTGGTGGTTCATTACGTTGACTTTTGTGCTCCCTGGGTTTTTTGTTTGAACCGTTTTGGAATTTGTTTATGGACGTTTTTCTAGTAAGTTTTAGTTTTATCTTTTGCCTTTTTTGTTATGTGATGATTAAACTTTCACTATTCTGCACATGGGTCATCCTTCTCGTTTGTACAAACGTTACAATAGTTGTTTTTTTGAAGAGGGATTGTATGAAATACTTGTCATTTGTGAGTAAATTACCCACAGGGTATGCTGGTCAGCTTAGCCTCTTTGTCGGGAAACCAGGCGGAGAACTGTTCAGCAGGGAAGTTAAACAGGGTAATTTGTGCCACAACATGTAGCCCAGAAGTGGAGGAACACAAATGTTGCATCCACAATTTAGTACTCTTTCACTGACATAGGTGTTTCGGTTGGACTTAAGGATACACCAATCCAACCTGTTAAAGTCCTGATACAATATAAATGTTAAAATAAATAACAGTATTTCTCTTTGTGAGGAGGGGATAATTTGTGTGCATGGTAACATCAGGCTTTTCGAACTCTTTAAAACCAAATGAAATGGATCGGCTCCATGAATCAACCCATTGACACAATATCTGATCTAGCTATTTCATCCAGTATTGAACTGATATCTGATGTCTGAACTGGGTCAGACTTTCTTCAAACTAGCCAAACTGTGTTGTACAAATGGCCCCATCTACAGCGGTGTATTACCTGTGCCAGTGCTCTCGCCAGTTGCTTTTTTTCCCACTTTTTTTTAAGAACACATTATATATTGATTGCCATCGGGACATAAAGATCATTTTAACCAGTATAACAAAAAGTGTATCTAAATCTGACTACAAACCCCAGCTTTAACAGAATGACACACATGTTAAACATATATGTACCTTTTTTGATCCATATGTCCAGTAACACAACTAGCTTAACTCAATACCTTGACTTTAACTTAAAAATGAAACCACAAAAAAAGTTTTTTTTTTTTTTACTATGTCAAGGATTGGCTTGTGAGTTGTAATTCTGAGAATTACTTGAAATAAACATGAAACTGGAAAACAAGGGATGTGACAACTGAACCTAGACTTCAAATAAAACAAGCCATGAGCTCATTATGGCATCAGTGTAAATTTAGGGCACTGCAACGGTGGTGTTGATTAAAATAATAGTCCAATATTTGGAAATAAATGTTGTATAGTGTTTTTTATTTGAAATACCCATCCTTTATTTGACCAAAGGCAGTGGTACTTTGTCTTTCTGCTGAGCTGGGCTGACCACATATTGAATCCAGCTTTGTTTTATCAGAGACTGATGATTATACCTCAGACTTATAGAAAATGGAGATCTTCATGTCATCAGAAAACTAAGAGCCTTTTAGTTGCCTTTTTCTTCTAAGCAAAGAAAGAAATCAGCTAATTTGAAAGTATATGGTGCCAAAGTTGTGTATGGTCAGAGACACACTGTGCTGTGCACAGAGAGACCTGTTTCCCTGGAGTTTAGAGAACGACTCCCAGCAGAACACAATGTACAGTCATCTAACAGAAATAGAAGACACTGATGGAGAGGCTGAAAGGAGGAGGAGAGAGTGAACTGTGTGTGAAAGTGAGCAGCAGAGGTCATTTATATAACCACAGAGATGAAACATCCATAATTCAGCCCTTTCAAAGTCTGAACAGAGAGAGCTACTCTACCTCAACAGCAGGGCACAAGAAAGCCAGAAAAACACCTCCAGAGCACTTACAACTCATTCTCAAAGAATGACTCTGATTATAAAATGGTACATGCTGCTATTTGAACTTCTGATATCCGCCTGCTGCTTTATGCTGTGCTACCTTATGAACAAGATTGTTGACTGTAATGTCACTTTGTGAATTGCTGTAAAACTGCTTGAAGAATAAACTCTCTTATGACCATTAATGCTGCTCACAGGGCTCATTTGACGGACAGGTGTGAGTTACCTTGTTACATATTGAAGTAGAAACGAGAAAAATACAATTTCATGAGCACTTAAATCCCCCCGAAGCACTTAAATCCCCCCGCTCTTAACAAATAGTCCTTCACCCAGTGCAATGGAAATGAGCCTCATGGTGAAAAGGGCACATCATCATCATCATCATCATCATCATCATCATCATCATCATCATCATCATCATCATCATGCCAGCAATGTCGGGCAGTGTGCCCATCACCCTTTATGAGGCGATGGAGCTGCTTCTAGTGAGCACTCTCAACTTCACCATGGAAACAGACCAATAGTTCAATAGGCTGGAGGTGTGTTTTATAATCACCCTGAACCCCTTTAACCCAAGTACACACACACACACACACACACACACACACACACACACACACACACACACACACACACACACACACACACACACACACACACACACACACACACACACACACACACACACACACACACACACACACACACAGAGATAGTCACTGAATACACTCTTTAATGAATGCAGCTACTACCTCATTCAGCATTCAGGGCTTTTATCTAAAGATGATGTCCACCACAGTCTAGCTGGATTAAAGGAGCATTTCCGTATTTTAAACACTATTTTAAACATAGACAGCATGTGCGTATAGTCTCAGTGGTGTCACCCGCTGGTTCTTGAAGAGGTATTAAGAAACCAAAAGATTGCGGCATATTGGAAATTCTGTCTCCAACTGACTTCCAATTGCTCAAGAAACCAACAGAGTGGTTGGTACAATGGTCGTGAATAATTCAATGTGGTACAGAGACCAAATCTATGTTTTGTTTGAGGCCGTAAACATGTTTCATTTTGCTGTTAAAATGGCCATTTTAATAAGGGATCTAATAGAGCTTTCAGGTCTTTTGGAGCCAGCCTCAAATGGACACTCAAGAAGATGCATTTTAAATGACCAAGAGGAACACAGAACTTTGAATTAGCTTTGGATTGCAGTGGACTGCATACGCCACAAAACTGGCTGCAATGACTTCACAGTTACCCCCATGGGTAACCTAATCTGATCAAAGTGCTAACAGTGCTTGTTTTTCTGCTGACAGACAACAGTATATTGTCCGAGGTGTTTGACAGCAAAATGAAAACGATCCCTGCAGAGATACACCTTCAGGCAAAACAGAATCAGTCAGACCCACTAGTCTCACAGACCTGTAATTTTGCCACACAGAACACAGAAGTTGGTCTACTGCTGCTTCTTCTGGTAAGTGTCTTTGTAACATTGTGTGACTTTGTCTTAAGCTAAATAACTACAGTGTTTAAAGAAGTAAAGTCACTATTTCTGTCAACAAGGTCTAAATACATCCCAATGGGGATCTTTTCCTACATTGAAAGGGTATGTTTGCCTCCAGGATTACTTGGTAGCCATGATGCAGTATCAAAAACCTCTGGTGCATTTAAACAAATTTAGCACCCAATAAAATGCCCAGGTTTAAAGGAAATGTAAATCCCCCTTAAGTGCTGCGGTATTTTTAACCCAATATGCTGATTAGATTTCAGTCTAATAAATGCATGTGTGTTCCCAGTGGTCAAATGCTTTTCTATGCTGTCTATAATAATATTAACTCAGTCACAGTCTTTGAAGTGTTGGTAAAGCTATAAACCCAATGTATGTAAATTCAACCCACTTTTCCCCAAACAGGATTCGCAAGTAGGGCATGAAATGAAGCTCTGGGAGCAAGTTAGTCCAGAATAAAGAAACACGAGTCCATCATTACAGAGAAGGAAATGTGGACGTGTACAAAAAACAATACTGTATTCCACATATTTCCTGTCCCTGTTCACTGCTCCAAGAACGCAGGCATAAAATTGCCCCAAAACATATCTTAAAAATGTATTCATAACTCATCAGTCTGCCTCCATTGTCATCATTATATTTGTTATTGCTAATATGAAAACTTTTACCGTTATTATTTGCATGTTGAAATGAGTCTGTTTACCTGGACTTGCTGTAGTTGTTGTTCTGTATGTTTGTTAGTCTTACAAAGAGTACACTCTAGACCTGCTTCTTTTGTAAAGTATTTTGAAACAGCATTTATGATAAATTGGTACTGTACAAGTTCCTTGATTGCTTGATTTTTGGAAGCAGTATGTGCCTACAATTTTCAAATTTTGAGATCTTAGCTTTTGCACCCAGACTGATGAAAACAATCATCAGCAAAAAATATTGTGTACTCACTTTGATTTAACAGTATAAGTCCACTGCATGCACATTTGAATCAATAAAGGTGTGGTCTGCACTATCTTTCCTTAACTTATGTCCCTCTCTTGTCGAGGGGTCCTGAATCAAATTCTGTGTCCTACCAAAAAGCAAACTCCTGAACTGAATATTGAAGAAAGAAGTGCAGCAAACTGCAATCTGTCTAATCTGTCTAACAGGTGAGCTCAGCTAATTTGAGCTAAAAAGCCATTTGTTTGAGGTGTTAAAAACTGTTGGACAATTGTCAACTAAAACATCAGACAAATAACATCACGATGCTGTTCTTTGTATTTACAGGCCACACAAAAAAGCCTGTTCCAGATTTTTAATGACTGATATTCCACTGCTATTTTATTAACATGGTACTGACCTGAATATAAGACAGTTTGGTTTTTACCATAAAATACATTTTTGAAAAGTGGATTGTCTTACATGCCAGGTTAAGTAATTGAATGCCAACATGGCTTCACTGATCAGTAAAGTGAGTCTACCCCTCATGACTGAGGCCAGCTGTCACTCACAACTACAGCACCAGGAGGATGAAAGATGGAGAGACACAGTGATTGTCAAAGCTGGACAACCATGAACTGAGATGGAGCTATGATGTTGATTTTGAGATCATGGTTATAATTGAGGAGGAACACAAAACTACTGTCTCACGGAGTGAACTGTCCGATGATTGTTAGCACATGAATACTGTCTTAAACTGTGTGTGAGTATGTGTTTACTGAAAAACTGAACAAATGAATGCTTATTAGCAGACATGTCATCAATCAGATAGACTGCAGGTTATATTGTGTGAAGAACAGTTAACCCAGTTTTATTCAATGGGCTTTGATTATTATTTTCAGTTCAATCTATTTCTTTATAAAAAACAATTTTCTGTCTTCAAAGATTCTTTTTCTAAAATTAGTCTTAAAAATGGGAGTCATCTTATAATCAGGGACGTCTTATACTTGGGCTAGTACAGTGTATTAGTTCCAATAGGTAGGTATTAGTGTCTGAATTCACCACCATTGGTGTGTGAAACACCAGTTGTTTGTGGTAACATCTTCACGTGGGTTAGAGTGTTTGCTCTTTGCTGCAGAGACAACAGTTATTCGTTTTAAAAAGAAGAGACCCCATTATTAAGTATCTTTCATTTCCCCACGCTAAAAGCTTTTTGGCTTCATTGGTCTACTGAATGAGTAAATCTGGTCACTTTTAGATACCACCACAGTGGTAACTTTCTGTTGGAAACACTGTCCTTAAATATCACATAGCAGGATGCTGAATTCAATTTGGCCAAATACTGGACGATTATAACTTTGATAACTTGGTGTTTGCCAACCATTACCACCTCTCCAGTGCCATCCTCCTCCAAATATGGTCACTTCTGGTGGCAGCTCAAAAATCCCAAATCAATTCTTTATAAAGGTAGTCCACAAACAGATGGTTAAAGTCAAGGTTGCTTCTTCCATTTCTTTAAACAGTCTTTGATTATTCTCCAAAAGATCTATTTTCCTGGCTCATGCATAAAAAGCAGTACAGTGTTATAATTCATCCGCTCTGAGGCTGTGGCTTGTTAGTGACTTGGTTTTGTTGAGAGCCAAGAACATAAAAAATAGCGATTCTTTTTCAAATTTAGGCCACTTTTTTTAGTCTTAGTGTGATGAAGCTTGTAGAATATAATGATGATCTTCAAATTGAAGCAAATAATGACAGTTTCAGAGAACCCAGCTGTGCATATCCACTCCCATTTGTCTCTCTTTTTTTGCGTCTCTCTAGAGTTAAGAAGCCTGCGGCGTCTGACAGAACAATCAATATGTTAATCGTGCATTTAGAAAAGGTTTGAACTCAAACTAAATGAATGAAAAGAAAACTAAGCAGGAGGATGCTTTATCCCTGGTCGAATCATCAGAATGTGGGTTTCTCCAAATCACTAATGCAGGAAAAGAATACCCTAAACATTTCTACAAGAGGTAGTTAAACATGGCTGCTAGAACAGAGGATACAACGTGGAGGAAGAATCCTGTTAATCTCTCTGAACACAAGTGTCAATTTGGTGTGACAGGACTATTAAAGCAGTGACAGAGACTGATGGAGAAGTGAAGGGATGCAGCGATAGAAAAAGCAAAAAACAAACAGACAGGGATGCTTCATCAATAAAAGTTTGTGAAATTGATTCAGTGACTCTTGGGGAGATCTACTTTTGGCTGGATTAAGCATCTCTGAGAGCATTTATCACCATGGGCCAGCAAAGATATCCAACAAAACCTGAAATAAACAGACAAATATATATTTCATGTTGGCTGTAGCCTAAAGAGAAGCCTTATTTTATAACATTTGTGATTATCAAGCAAAAACTGGCTTATTGATTTGGCAAAAAGCAAAGATGGCAGGGGACGTTGTGTTAAATTCTTCTATGAAAATCCTCTCTTATTGCATTTTCTTTCATTCAGCACTGAGCTCCAAACTGAGTAAAACTGAACGGAGGAATAATCAAAAACACGGAAATAAAAGCAGAGAGTGACTCACTGACAGCTGCAGAGTAAGGTAACCAGAGACACGGAGGCCAGGATGGAATAATAGGGGGGATGTGTGGAAGCTAGAGGCATACTGCCACCTATTTGACTTATTGATTATGTGTGAAATCTCATCCACTCAACATGGCTGCAAGGTGTGTAGCATTGGTTATTTATAGCAGGGTGTTCTCTCCCCATGCTGCGGTTGGGAATGTTTGATCAATGCTGGACCCGCTGGCTCTTTCTTCTGTCAGCGCAGCTTTCCTTCAGCTATTACAGGCTTGTACTGGGAAAACACAGGGTGATTGCATATTACACATTTATGATGAAAACTCTGAATCAACCCTGACTTTTTTCTGCTGGGCTTTCACTCTTCAGGTCAATGAGCATGAAGCTGAATCTCCATCCCGTTAACGGGCCAATACAAATACTGTGATCTCAAAATGTCATAGGTTTGGATCCAGCTTGTGACCTTTATTGAATGTCATATCCTCAGTGCAGTCAATCTTTGCAGCTACTCTGCTATTAATACCATTTCAATTCATGCATGGACACGTGTGGTGCAGAACATGTAAGCAGTTCCCACGACAAATCAAACAGTTTGGTAATCCATGCTTGTTTCAAAAAATCCTGTTCAGTTATTACTTTACTTCAAGATCCTTTTACTTACTACACATACATTGGTAGTTATATCTGAGACTGCCATAATATAGTTATAGCTTTGTGGAGCCAGTTGGAGTTTTGTCCAACAATTGTCCCATTTTTGATTTTGAAGGGTTGCTCCTCAATCTTTCTCTCCCTGTTTGATTTTACTCGATTAAATGAGATTAAAGCTGATGTCCAAGGACTTCTTGAAAATAAACCAGCTATAACCTGAGTAGGTTCTTTTTGCCCAGTCTAATTTCCACAATTTTCTCTTTTAGCTCAGACCACTGTTATCATACATGAAACTCAAAAGAATTCCTGGACTCAATGAGGAAAAATATTTTTCTGTTGCAAAGATTATAATGTTACATATGTTGATGTATTTTCTAATAATATATTTTAATATAATAGTTATGCTGACTCAGCAGTCCATCTAATTAGAAAAATACAATAATGTAAAAATTCATCAGGTTTGGTCTTGTTAGCCTTGCCTTAAATGTCTTGTAGTGGATTGTGGGCACTACTAGCCCGATTTGTGCATCATTTGACCCTGATATCTGCTCTATCCAAGGGTCTAATTCACAAAACATATTGCCTCGGTGAGAGTGCAGTTTGCTCCTGTTTTGCATCTGATTGTGGATCTGAGCTGTCAGCATTTCCACCTTTTGCTTCTTGGAGCTGTGCTGTGTACTCTCATCCTGACGTTGCTGAATCTTATCCACATATAGACGATGAGCTGCATGAGTGAAGAACACCTCTAACCAGTTTATCATGGAGCCATTTAATGTTGGATGCTTCCTGGATTGAGTTAGCAAAAAGCAGCATGTTCAAACAAAAAAAAAAAAAAAAAAAAAAAAATATATATATATATATATATATATATATATATATATAGTAGTATGTGCGCAATGGAGCCACAGACAGCCCCTGAATGACTTAAACTTAGATAACTGCCAAAATAGAAGTGTCAAATTAATTTTAACAGAATAAATGTACAGGTTTATCATTTCTACATCTTCCAGAAGTGTAATTGTTGACATGATCACCGTTAAGTACAGGACAATTACAAATACTGTGGCACAGTTACCACTGGCAGTGAATTAGGTTTAATTTGCATAAACAGGGGCATATTTAGCAGGTGCTTCATAAATAAGTTTAAGCGGGCAAAAAAACCACACAATTCTTTTGTGAATTCATGAATATTTTTACCTACTTTTCTCTCCTTCTCCTCATCTGTATTTAATTTGAGGTTTGTTTCCTATTCAATTGCCCCTTTCTCCCTCTCTTTCCTTGAATTGATAAAATAGGACTGCACTGCACATTCAAAGAGAATGACCCTCCCATTCACCTGATTAGTGTTGCTCAACAGCCTTGATGAAGACCTGAATAGGCTGAAATGGGTTGGCTATTTTTAACTGTATTTTGCAGTGAAAAATGATGGTAGTTTAATTCCACAAAGATACAGCTTGCCTTGGAGTTTTATTTTTTGATTGAGTTTACTGTACCCATGGAACCTCTCTTTTACAGGAACATTAAGCACAGCATGCCTGAGGTATCCACCTGTATGGTATTATCACACAGCAGCGCTTCTACTCCTTTGTCTGCTCTGCACAAAAAAGTTTGCTAAATGCAAAAATGTGTAGTGAAGACTGTTGTTTTCATCTGCTTGCAGAAAGCTGCTGCAAGATTTTTGACTAGGCACATATGAATAAACCCATCACTGCATCTTTGTTCATGTCTGGTCCTATGCGTTATTGTTTTTCTTCTTTCTTGTTCCATTTTCTAACTGGATACACTTTAGTCAGCATGTGGTGTTTTAAATGTGCCATACTTCTTTTCTCACATCTCTCACATGAAAGCATGAACCAATGCTTCAACACTAATAAATCATGATGAATCTAATCTTTTGTAGGCATATCTTTATCCTGATATAGGTCAACAGAAAATCTACCAAAAATAAAGAGCCAAGAATCTAACAAATAAACTCCAAATTAAAGATAGCAAAAACAATAAAAAGTAAGAGGTTCTGTTTGTTTCAAAGTTCAATTTCCAAAATCTTTTCTGAGTAAACCCTCCTCCCAAAAAAGAAAATCAATAAAGGATCTGTGGCAGTGTTAACAGTTCCGTTCAGCTCGGTTGTTGCCGCGTGAGTAAATCCTCTTTTGAAACAAATCAATAAAAGATCTCTGAAGTAGAAAACAAACCTAACATCTCCCATGCTTTCTGAGTTTCCTCCTGCTCAGAATTAAAAAGTGTATACAATCAAGTTCACCTGAATAAGAAGCTGATTACACAGCTCTGCAGCTTCACACTGCAAGATGACGACTAACCTGACACTTACAAAAGCAAATATCTTCAAATAATGCTTTAAAAACCCATGTCAGTGTGCAACGACAACACACAGGAGCATGCATGACAAATTTAAAGAAACATGCAAGGAGATTTTATCTCCCTCTCCCATCACAACCTTAAACTCTATAGAACGTGCACACAGGTTTTATGAAACTTCTGATACATGATACAAAAAGTAAAGTTTCTTAGTTTTCTCACCTAATCATTACAAAATCATATTTTTTACTGAAATAAGTAAAATGAGGATCAAAAATGTGTTTTCACAACAAGACAAACTTGTATCAGCTAATGTCCCGAAATAACTAAATTCCATAACACATCAACCCGTTACTCCACTAAATGAGTATCAGGTGCATTAAACTGATTTGTGCTCACAGTCGTTTCAGACATGTCGGTCTGAGGCCAACAGTGAGGTATAAACTGCCAGATGGTATAATGAGTCTGTGTTCATGACTCGAATAAAGCCTGACAGCATTAAGTCATTCCCTTTATAATGTCACACACTGCTGGACCTGCAATTATCACAATATCAGTCTTTAAATGTTATCACATCACTTAGAGTAATTGGTTGTATTTACATATCTGGAAAATTAGGCAGACAGGCCATCAGGATAGGAAGTGTGTATCAGGGCTCCCTCTATATCTTATATTCCGAAACTTCCAACTTTATGAGACTTCCTGAAATAAACTAGTCTACATGTTAAATGATAGGTGGGATAAAACAGCTATGAGCCATCAATTTGAAATCCACTGCCCCTTTACTGCTGTCAGAAATAAACAAAAAAACATGTTGTGCATGAGCACTTCAATCCTGCTCTCTACAACATTTTAACATAGATGAGCAGGGATCTACTGGTCCTCACTACATAAGCATTTAAAGACAGAATTAGCTTGTGTCACATCACTGTTGGATTTGAATGGCACTACATAAACATTAAAGCCTATTTCCTTGTAGCTAACTTAAATCCAGTCAGTATCAATTCCTTCCTGAGGGCTGCAAAGCGTATTAAACACAGATTGGATTTTCAGAGGAAGAGGGGAATAAAGCTAAGAGTGAGGGCTATTCCAGACTTAACCAGCCATCACAAACATCAGGCCAGAGAAGTGTACTGTTTGGTGTAGTGTTTTTAAACAGGCTGGTATCAGAGAGAAGAGTGGCTGTTCTGTGTGGTTCTGCTAGCACTCAGCACCTGTACTTCTCTTCCTACAGGTGCTTCTAACAAGCCACACCAAGCATGAAAGCAGCTACTGCGATCTGAACAAACACCCTGCAGAGCTTTGGCTGTGTATGAAAAGTCATCAGTGCACATGTAGTGTAAGATAACGCTGGAAACCAAAGTGAACTGAAGGTCTCTGAGAGCAAATTTTATGCTGTAACTAATGTGTTTACAAGGAGGAAATGAATGGATTTTTAGCAGCCTGAGTCTTTAGACTGGTTAGTGAGTGAGATACTTTTCAATAGAGCTGAGTTGTGTGGATCAATTGTTGCTTCTTGAATGCAAATCATGAACATAATCAGTCGCTTTACAGTAATAAATAAAAGAGGGTAGCTATCTCCTGCTGAATTTGAGCCACTGGTGTGAAAAGTATCTCAGTCAGTCTGTAGCTGTGTCTCAATTCAGGGACTTCAACCTTCGAAGGCTGCATTTGAAGACCAAACTCGTTACTGTGGCACATCGCGACTCCTCAAAATGTGGCCAACAAATGTGTACGTTTCCTGGTTGCAGAGAATACAACAGGAGCATCCTTCTTGGCCCAACATATCCCATAATTATTTGCATGCCAATTCAAACAAAATGGTAGTGTTTGGTTTCAACTCAATAGCAAGGTGTACAAATGCTATAAAAGACAAACACAATAAGACTTGAAATTAACCTTGAATGGTTGTTGATGGTTGTATTAGTAACGTGACGCTAGCAGTGCCAGGTAGTTAGCCACATTAGCCAGCTACCTACCCATTGCAAGGCAACAGGGGCGGCACTATGTGACGCCGGTTTACGGCAGGAACGGTTGGTGACCTAAACAGAGAATCCATCATAGACCAGACCCTCTACATTCAGTTCAACCTGACATGTCTATGCAGGCTATGAAGGCTGGCTCCTCTTAAGACTACAGTCTCTGGATTGGGACACAGCTATTATGTGGAACTGCTGAATGTGATTCCTGTGTCATGGTAACTGATAAGAATTAGATATTGATTTGTACTAGTGCATGTGATTGAAGTTAGAATAAACAAGAAGAGTGTTTAAATCCTCCCTGCGTGTGAGTTATTATGTTGGATCGTTATTAAACTGGATGTATGTAGAAGCTCGGTCGTGTCTTACCCAGGCCCAGCAGGTCCACAGCCGGCTCTGTGCCATCCTTTATGTCGGCTCTGCTCTCTGACTGCAGAGGAAAGAGAAGACAAAGGAAAACAATAAACAATCAATAAGATAAAGTCCAACCTGTGACATCTAAGATGTGATCATGGTTTGAAGTTCTTTCAGCATACGCAAGCATATGCATGGATGGAAGGAAAATCTGTGTAAACAATAGTATATATGTGAGTGCAAACATACAATTTAAGCCAAAGACAATCTGAGTGCAAAGAGACAACAGGTGTGTTACGGCAAGGTTAGAGGGGAAAAGCATTACAAAAAACAGGAATCAATAAGACTATCAAACTTGGGTGAAGAAAGGAAACCCACTGCCTTCGGTGAAAGACTATAAATGTTGAAAGATTTAGAGCCAAACTAACCAGAATAAGGTATAAATGAGACAAACCACCGGATATCAACAACAGAATTTTGTTGATGTAATCCCCTGGAGCCAACTGCAACAACTGGACGTACACCTTGTACACCAAGACTTAAACCGTGTTTGTGTTGCACCTGGGTGTATATTTTACATCTAGGGCAGAGCCGGTGTAAGTTTAGAAAGTCAGACTAGTAAAAAAACAATAACGGTCAGCAAACTTAAAAGAAAAATCTTATAATTGCCTGTCTTGTTTGCAGGATGATTAATGAAAGGGCATTAGGATGAGAGTGAGCTAATTTCAAGGTTTCTGTTTGAAGCAGTTAAAGGACTCTCTCTTCAAACACGGCATGTGTTAGACAGAAATGCAGCGCTATCCCCCAACCTGCAGGACACGAGCTGACTGCTCTCAGGTTTGATGCAAATGAGGTTGTCCGCTCTGGGCTTTCAATGGCGTTCAGTCTTGCTAGGGCAGGTGTTTCCAAAGTATGAGTCGGGACCCCTTGGGGGGTCGCCAGATACAAATGGGGGGGTTGTAAGAGGTCTTCCAGAAGGTTTCTTTTTAAAGTTATATAAAAATAGTACATTTTACCCATTAAAGTAAAAAAATATCAACAAAAATAGTAGCTAAATTTGAAATAAAACCTTGAAAATAGAAAATCCGCCTTTCTTTTTGCCAGATGACTCCTGCGCTTTGGGTTAGTGAAAAATTAATTTTCCCAAGCATCAGTACCAGCTAAACGAAGCCACATGAAATCATTTTGAGTGACAGTTGGGCTCCGGAGTCTTTGGCACCTATATTTTGGGGGTTGCGGGCTGAAAAGTTTGGGAACCCCTGTGCAAGAGTTTCCCCTCCAAATCTGTCAATGATCACACTGCTGTAAAATTACAGTATTGATTTCCATGTTGATAGCTTTGACTCTGTTGTTGTTCAGTGGGAACATTTTTATCTTATGAGTAAACCTTTTTGAGTTTCCATGTTTCCCTTGAGTTTCCATTTTTCTTTTGGTCTATGTTGTCTTTAACTTCTGCAGAGAGACAGAAGGACAGAGAAGTTTGCAATTTCTCATATGAACGTACATCAGAAGACTTGGTGCGGCCATGACTGTTGTCAGTCAGGCTTGGTGCACTCTGTAAATTTCTGTCAACAGATGGGTTGTAGCTAAGCCAGGTGTGAAGAGAAGACCTTCTCTCTGGCTGTGGGCCATGGTGCACTCAGGTCCTGATGTTTGAAGTCATAAATGCACTAAATAAACCAAATGTTTGATGTTCACACCTGTCAGCTGTCTGTCAGTGGTAAACTGTTTTGCCAATGCTGTTTCTGATAAGCCATCATGCTGATTTAGCTTTTAAAAAGACAGATGGAGGGGAAGAAAAAGAGAAAGGGATTACAAGTCAAAGGCTGGGAGAATGAGACAAGAATGACATGAGGAGGATGGGGATAGAGTGAGTGATACTAGAGAGAAAAATGTGGTGAGAGAAGGAGAGAGAAGAAAAGGTTAACACGTGGGCCAGGAGAGATGTACAACGCTAGTAACAAACCCAATTTCCCCCCGACAAAAGATCGATGGAGCACATTAAATTCAATGTCGTTCCAATCCAAGGCAATGAAAACAATTACCGTGTCCACGCCTAATCAAGAATGCATTGGTTGTTATTTGATGTGTGTTGGGAGGGACTGCAGCAAAGCTTGCACTGAGGCTGAGGCACAGCAGGAAGGTCGTGTGTGTACAGCAGCCAGAGGTTGGTTTGTGCTGTGCAGTCACTGACAGTTAAGTGCTGCTTTACGGGAGCTTTCTCAGGAAAACACAGCTGGGTAGAGAAAAAGTGCCTCCCTGTTATTTTGACTTGATTAACATAAAAGCACAGAAAGACTTCTTGCAGACCAAGTATTATACGTAATTCTTATTTGTCTTTCTATATCTTATCCAGTTTAATTATTGAACTTTGATAGTCAAATAACCATCAATTATTTACATGCTTTATCAGCTAATCAGATAATGAACTGCACAAAAAACAAAATGATTTGCATGCCATCCACCAATCTCTCCCTCTCTCAAGCTGTCCTGTCCAATAAAGCTAAAAGCCTGAAGGAAAAATGATGCCTCCACATCACCAACTTGCTCCCATGATAAGCAAGGTCTGCTTCACAAATTTTGAAGGCAGCTCTTACTTTTTTCAGCACAACGGGTAAAACACTCCTGTGCTTTTTGAAGTTCTCTAATGCAGTGGTGTTGTATCAGCCGCCACCATCTTGCTATGTTTTCTCTGTCACTCCCTGGCCCCTGTTAGCATCTGTCACACTCAGCAGAGATAGTTAGGATGCAAGATGGCTCATTCCTCAGCAACTCCACTCCAGAAAGTGATGTTCTCTCTGCTCATAGCTTGATAAACATGCGTGATGACCAGACTGACTTGTTATCAACAATCAAATTTGTTGGCAACTGATTTTGTTGTTGATGTTTCTCCACACTGTGACTAGTTGTTGCACCATACTGATTGGCACAACAAAAAACCTCTGCGCTAGCACTCAACATGGAGAAAATGGGGGATTTTTAAGTCTTGTATTGCACAGTCAGACAGGCCCCACGTCTCCTAACCTACTGTTGCATGAGTCTTTTTATGTTTTATGAATACATTTGTGGGGATTTATTGAATTTAATCCCACTTCTTGCCTTCCTACCAGCAAATGTTCCATGAAAAAGTTCCCTCCCAACAATCTTTTCCTTGGAGTGTCACCCAGTTCAGCCAAAGACAATCAATAAAAAAGATACAAACTGCCCCAAGACCTTTTTCGCACTTGGTGCAGAATGATAATGGGTTAAGCTTAACCTACTCTTGCACAGTCACATTTTACTGTGAATATATGAGTTGCTTAAGGATGCAGGACTATTGCATTCATTTTTATATTTCGAAACCTGTGAATCTAAATTCCTAAATCACTGTCAACCACGTCTTATCACGTCCCACGTCTCAGTCAAACTCTGAGAGCAAATTCTCTTCAGAGGAAAACGTTTTATTCTAAGTCTACCTATTTGATTTCAGAAGTTGCAGACCAAGCAGAGCATTGAAATAAAATTACAGAGCTTTTCAAAGCTTCTTCCCACACAACTTCTGGGACAATGAAGAAAGAAGTGAGAAATACCTAAATGCCTCGTTGCATAGAAAGCTTAAATTCCTCACTGTGTTGGGAAAGATTTGGATCGACATGCTGCCAATTCTCTCCTGAAACTCGGTTGGACGAGTTGGCTTTTCGAGTGCTTATCTAGGATGACACCCAGTGATGCAGCTGACAGATGGCTAGCGACAGACCGTGATTGGGTGTCAGGGTCAGTTGTGTTTGAAGGGAGAGAAAGTAGAATTGGGAGGGCAGCAATCGATAACCACCCACACATCCCAAAACAGGTGAATAGAGTCTTTCTGATGAAGGCGCCGCTAGTTTGAAAGAAAACCACAGAGCAAACCAAACCCCCTGACGACTGCTGTCACTGCAGATCGCTGTCAAAGACACACCAGACAAAGCCATCAGCTGACGGCTGTCACATCCAGCGTCAGAGTGGGGGCAAAGTCTACAGCTTGTCCCTCCTGTATTCAACATCTTCTGCTCAAGCAAAGGCAGAATAAAAGACAGGAAAGCACACTGACTTTCCTCTATCATTTTTATCATTTTTTACCTTTTCCGGTGACAAGTTATCTCTGGTGCTGTAACTGAAGTTTTGTTGGTCAAATCCATTTTGGATGTTTAATACAAAGATTCAACCATTTGTTCCTTATACCTTTAGTTTAACTACACAAACTCCAGGTGTCCCCTATTTTACATGTGGGAGGCAAATGTATCAGTATTCCATGTGAATCATGTAAGATTCAGAAATATAGCCACTTCATACAAAAATTGTGTGAATTGTTTCAAAATTAACTTGAAAAAGAATGGTGATAAAATAGAAATCCCAGTTATGCCCCCAAAAATTGTGGTGACATATTTTTGCCATATCCCCAGCCCCTACAAGAGTAGTTTTTTGTTATTGTTTTTTGGGACATTCAACATTTTTTATTCTTACTTTTCCTCTTATCTCCCCAAACTTTGCTGCTTTTCCCTTAAACTATCAGTTCATTCTGCCTTAATCAGATGTGGCAGTTCATCGAGGATCCCCTTGAGGCTGGCTCCGGAAGGACCAGAAACCACATACACACCAATTCAAAAAAGCAGATCTTTACAGCAGAAATAAAAATGTTTACAGTCTGGTACAAAAGACAAGTGCAGACTGGATAGCTCATTTCTCGATCGGCACACTCTGTACGGGGGTGTATTTTTTTCTAACGCGGCAATTTCGAAGATATTGAGATTACAAGTCTTCCAATGAGAGGCACAGCTGACTTGATTGACAGGCGGGAACACTGTAGCTGTTAGCTAGGAGGCTCAAAGCCCGCCTCTTTACGTCACAATCGTCGATTGGCCACAAAACAGCGCTTCAGGCACAGATGGGTGACGTCACGGATACTATGTCCATATTCTATACAGTCTATGGATCAGACAAGAGACGTTCCTGTGGCCTTATGATGATGACCAAATCACAGCAGTGCAAACAGTCAGTACAACATCACTTCCTTTCATCTGACAAAGGTGTTTTTAAAAGGGACTAAATTCTCCTTTGACTAAATGTAAATTAAAATTCAGACTATTTCACCACTCTAAGGGTTAAAAAAAACAACAACAACAATTTATTTACAATTCATAACCATTGTCCAAAACTGTTCTCAAAAATGAAATTGACGATGGTTAATCTAAATACCACTGTAAAATGTGACACTATGAAACATGCAGCATTATTGACATTTCAGCTTTAAAGCAAGACAGCAAATAACAAAATAAAATTCATTCTTAACATTTAAAACACTAAGAATGAGAAAAACTACTAATAATAGACCTCCCATTTAGCAACTGTGTTCTGTTGTCTATCAACTTAAAACAGTCTACACACAGTGCACATGACATAGTTCTTAATTTTTTTTCCTCACTGAAATCAACATTTCAGCATGCTCTGGGTGAAAGTCAAGACCTCAGTCTGATAACTATAAGTTCAGCAGCTGAAGAAAATCCTGTCAGCCAGCACAGATGTCACAGGCACACAGAGATAGTGAGAGACATGCAAGCCGGCATAGTTTTGGAAAGCGCTGCATTGAGTGGGATGCAGGTTCCCAGCCAGAAGCTCTTCAGCCCGTCTTCACTCAGCTAGCGGGGGGTTGCTTGTGTTTCTTCTCTCAGCTCATTAAATGCTGCTAACTATCTGTCCAGGTTAATTTGTTTTCCAAAACAGAAGAGGAGATTGTTTATATTTATTCATACACATACACACACTATACCCTCCAAGCACCTCCTGCGGAACATAAACTATCAAACACACTGCTTACCCGTCAGCCCACCTTCTCAAAGGAACAGTTAATAATTAATTTCAGCTTAGACACAACATTTAATCGACACTGTGTAGATTAAATGCACTGTGTATCCCGTTTGGTGTCTGGAGTCCAGCTGTCATTGGGCAAAAGGTGGAGTACACCCTGAATCGGTCGCTATAGTCCATCACAGGGCCAACACGTAGGGACAAACAAGCATCCACTCACATACTCAGACTTTTGGGCAATTTTAGAGTGACCAGTCAACCTGACAAGCATGTTTTTGGACTGTGGGAGTAAGCCAGAGCACCCAGAGAGAGACAATTGTGACATGACATCCCCTTTTCAAAGCACGAATGCTGTGGGTTTATGAAGCTTGTAAGCGCCCCGGTCAAACTTTGCAGGCTGTGTTTCTCTTTTTCCTCTTTCCCAAACAAAGTACCATTGTAGAAGCTAACACAGCTGACACAGACAGAGAGACTGCAGCATAAATTGTTTTTGTATGAATAGGTGAATGATAAGGAAATGGTAAAGTGCTTCCTTTGTGCACTACATAAATGGATTTCTTTTCCCATTTCTGTAACACTTCCTGCAGACATTTCACATTAAAAACCTTCCAGCATCTCAGAGTGCACAATACCAAGGTCAAGGATGAACTTCAAAGCTCGGTGAGAACGACAATTCTGTTTGAAAGAGACACTCAGTCACAGAGAGGTGAGCTTGAGCTGATGCACCGATGGAACACATTCTGTTGAAAAATATATGATGTTTGATTTATGATGTGTACCTCTAATGGAGTCCCTTCATTATGAAAATCCTTTTGAAATATTTTTGTCACGACCAGCACAAAAACAAACACCACAGGACCCATGAGGGGAAGAATTAATCAAGATAAAAAAAGCTAGCTGCCAGAAATGCTAATAGTCACTATAAATATTCATGAGATACATGAAACTGGACCTTAGTTCCCTCTGGTACCTGTGGAATCCTAATTACATCAAAGCATGCAATAATGCTATTATAAAAGCTCCTGATGAGACGATAAGCAGCACTTTGGAAGAATGCAACAGCTCGTGTAACTGACATTTATGTCTCTGAAAGCAGCTCATGTCAGGTGGACAGTAGAGACTGAGATCACAAAAGGAAAAAAACAACATACTGAACATTAACACAAAGGTTTGACATTTGTAGATGTCTGCCATCTTCAGAACAAAAACAGGTCAAACATTGAGAGAGAAGGAACATCAAGCTGCTGTCAAGGAAGCTGAATCAAAACACAACAATGAGCGAATAATGTGGCTTTCATGGTTGTTTTAAAGGGCAGGTTTCTTAAAGAGGAATTACCCTGAGCTCAGTCTGAAACAAAGGATGGCTATAAAATGATGTTTTCAAGATAAAGGACACAAAAAATAATTCAAATTTGACAAAATATGAGCATAAATGTAGTAATAGGCTCTTAAAAGTAGGGCTGTCCAACTGTCCATTATTTTGCATTCCAAGACAGTTCATTTCAATTATGTGAAACAATTCTTATCAGTTTATTGATTTAGGAGTCAAATGAATGAGTGGCATTGGCCTAACAGTCTGAGCATGTGCCCTATACACAGAGGCTAAAGTCCTCATTGCAGCAGTTACAGGTTTGAATCCCGGCCTCAACCATTTTTTGGGGCGGCAGTTGCTCAGTCCATAGGGACTTGAATTGGGAACCAGGGGGTCGCCGGTTCAAGTCCCGGTATGGACCAAGTTTGGCAATTGAACCAATGGTTGGAGAGGTGCTTGGGTGGTGCTGGGTGATGGCAGCCTCCTCACCCTGACATCTCTCCACTAGTGCATGTCTATAGCATGAGTGTATATATCATAAACTATGTGTGTGTAGCATCTTCAAAAAACACCAGTGTATATATTGAATTTCCCTCATGGGGATTAATAAAGTGCATGTTTTATTTGTTTTGTTGTTGTTTGAATGATATGAAGTCTTCCACAATGTTGTCGGCCAGTCAGTTGCCACCCATTCAGCAAGTGCTGCACTTCAATTCTTTGTATGTGGTGATGCGGTTGCATAGTGACATCAGTTTCATTATAGCTAGACCTGAATGCTCAGCTTGTAGGTGGGAGCTCAAACTCAAAGTACTAATGTGATAATTAAATTATTTTTGACAATGTTTTTTTCAATCATGGAAGTAGCAAAGAGATGCTGGAAGGCTTAACTATGGTGTGCTGAAAGGGACAAAATAGCACATAATTAAAAAGGTAGCTGTTCATTTCTGACCTTAACAGGATCAATTAAAGCCCTACCAAAAAATATCACTACAATCTGCCTGAAAGAAACAACAGAGATACTTTGAAAGAGACGCACGATGAGTGTGTACTACCAAGATGAGCAGCTGCTGACATTTAAACTAACTAACTGGGAGGTATTTTGGATTTCATATTTTGTTACTTTGATAATTTATTTCAATAGCACATAACTAACAATATATACAACACACATCAACAACCACAGCAACAAGAGACACAAAATCCATGGTGGAACAAGGCAAAAAAATGTCATTCAACCCATACATCAAACCAAAAAAGCTCAACCTCAGTATTTTCTTATCTTTCCACTTTCTCATATGTTCTAATTATCCAGCCAAGGCATAACACAAGTGAAAGTGTTTAGAGTGAAATGTTGCCTTACAGATTTAAACACTTGGTACATCCAGGTATGATGTATACATTGTTAACACTGAACATCATGTTAAGGGTTAAAATAAGTCACTGTTGACTCTTTGGTTTACGTGACTGGTACACGGGTCTCCTGGGTGAACTTACTGGTGTTTGGCCCATCAAACTGCCGCCCCAAGCACTCTTTAATGAGTCTTTCTACCACATCACCAGACTTTCCACATGTCAGTCCACAGCAGCAGTTGCTCCCAGAGTCTTACATTGCTTTGGATGGATCCAAATGGGTTTCAGATTACGTGAGTTATATACAAATGATCGTGCATTAGGGCTATTTTCTGGAGGTTTAAGTTCTGTCAGTGAATGAGAGCAGCCTGACCTGTTTGGAGTGAAACCAGAGATTTCAACACATTTCTCTCACAGCTCTCAACTCTCTTTGAACAGCTGGTAACTCCACATTTAAGGAGCAATAAGGTGTGTACCATCTTTTATAGGTTTTACCCTCTCTTATCCACACGTCATGTCTTTCAGTACTTAGTAGAAGTAGTACTACAGATGAAAAAGGGGAAATTTGCTGCATGATGGCACACAATAATAACAGCTAATAACAGCTCCGGTCCAAAAATATCTGTTTAGTCTTTCAGAATCCAAAAACAGATGAACTCTAGGGAGCGCTGAATCACTGAGAGAGCACTGCACAAATAAAAGAGACCTGAATCCCACAAAACATTGCCCACATACACAAACACACACACACTCACACGCAAACAAACAAAACACACCCTTAACTCCCCACTTTGCAGAGAGGATGGTGACCAACTGTGACTGTACTCAACAAAAACCATCCACTGTCCTCCTTCACACGTACAGGAGGCAGATGAAATAAACGTCTGATCCTCAGAGGAGAGGCAGAGCGAGGTGATGGGGAAAACAAAGAGCAAACACTAAAAGGGGAAGCAGAAAAACAAATAATGTGGAAGAAGGCGAGCGGAAGATGAGGCCTGAAAATTGGTTCGGTCGAGGGAGGGAGAGAGAGATACAGCAGACAAATACAAGAGGGACAGGAAAGAGAGGACAAATAGGGGAAAAAAAGAGGAGGAATTAACATGAGGATGATGGAGGGAGATAAAAGACTGGCAGCAGGAGACCGTGCAGCTAACCGAAGAGTGTGTAACTGCAGAAAAGGCATGAATAGCAAAACTTGCTGTGGTGCTGCCAGCTCCACTACCACTGATAGTCACAAAGTTAACTCCACAGTGGTTTAAGCTACCTCAAATACATTCAAATCAAAGCCTTTATTTGTGAATTCAACAAACTGATAATTTATTATCAGTCAGATTTTAAACATCTGTTGTACAACAGTTTCAATTTCATACCTTCACTCTGTTTTCCAGTAACACACTCACACACTCTATCCACTCTTGGAAGTGACTGTTTAAGGACCACAATTATATCTTCTCTGACTTTCAGATGGTCTTACTGGGCTTTCCATCTCTGGACATTACACTCAGTGACTCCATATTTAATGACCACTTGACAGTTGATTAATATCTCTGCTGCATTGATAATCATTATCTTGAAATCGACAACATAACCACGCCTCAATTGTAAGATATCTTGGCCACTTCATTCCAGACGATCACTGTGTCTCTCCATCTTTCATTCACCTGGTGCTGTGGTTGAGTGGCAGCTGGCCTCAGTAATAAGGTGTACACCTCTTTTACAGATGAGTGGTGCTGTCAACTGATTTGAAAAAATACTGGCATTCAAAAGTCTGGAACCTGAGTATAAGATGATTTCAGACTTTTCAGATGTTTCTTGAGGATAAAAACTTGTATTCAGGTCAATATGCTAATTCAGAGTAAAGGATATGAAATTATGTTGGAGGGGTGTCTACGGGGCCATATCTAAGGGTTGGTTAACTGATTAAACATCTATATGTGATGAAACAGTGAAAAGACTGTCGTGATTGATTAGGGGTGATGATATAATTAAAATATTACTTGTAGCAGCAATAGAAGCAGTGCTGTAGTACATCAGAAGTTGTAGTTCTGCTGCAGGGTGTGGATTGTCTGACAGCTGCCTTATTAACAACATAAAAGAGAATAGAAGAATGCGCCAAGAATGCCAACAATAAACAGCTTCAGTGGAGGAGACAGAAAGAGAGATGGAGAACCAGACAGTTCATAGGGGACGAAGGAGAGAGAACAAGGAGGTCAAACCAGGGGAAGAGGGGAGGAAGAGGAAGTGTGAAGACAGAGGGATTAGATGTCGGGCGTTGAGCAGGAAGAAAGAAATGTTAGGGAAATGGAAGAGGGAAGGTGGAGAGACAGAAGAGGAGGAGGAGAGCCAAGAAGAAGTAGAGATAAATGAAATACGGAGAGGATGACAAAGAGAAGAAGGAGACATGATGAGTCATGATGAAAAGAGAAATGGAAGATGAGAAACGAACAGTTTAAACTGAGGCGATGACAGGAGGAGGAAGATAGAGAAGATGGGAGGAGATAGTGGGCAGGAGGCCAAGTGTGTGTGTGTGTGTGTGTGTGTGCGTGCGTGCGTGCGTGCGTGCGTGCGTGCGTGCTTGTGGAGTGAGGAGAAGTGTAGGTATCCATATCAGAGTCAGCAGCACCCCAGCTCCACCAGGAAGCACACAAATAAGTCCCCCTGTGTGTTTGCGGGACCGTGTGTGTGTGTGTGTGTGTGTGTGTGTGTGTGTGTGTGTGTGTGTGTGTGTGTGTGTGTGTGTGTGTGTGTGTGTGTGTGGCACCACAGTAAGTCAGAGGCTGTTAAGTGTGCTGGGCTGCAGCAGTTCTGCACCATTCAACACGATCTGTCACTCAGCTGGTGGCATTGACACACACATACACATACACACACTGGGATGCACAGACACATACCCTTGCACACAGACTCACACACTCTAACTAAAAGGTTTTGTCACAGTGTGGAGATCTTAAGCTGCCACACGCAAGCATCTCTTCCACCCAGTTACATTCATCTGGCAGTCATGGAGAAGCCAGTCCATTTCCACACACACAGCTACGTGTTTATGTGACCATCAGAGGACTTTTTCCACTGTCATTTTGAAATAATAATAAAAAAGATGCAACAAAAAATTGCACTTTTAAGAGCATCTAACATGATGCATTTTGCATTGTTGTTCCTTCGGAAAAGTTGCCAAGATGGGACTTGCATTCTTCAGAGACGCCTACCTGTTACATATTGGTCAGGGGGGAACAAAAATAGACTAATCAGCATATATTCATTCAAAAAAACATTGAGAGTCAATCAAGTTGAGGATAAGTAATGTAACCTGTTAATCAAAAGTAACACGCCTTCTTGCACTAATACAGTTGTGCATGGACTTCAGTATTATTAATAAAGTTCTCGTCTTGCAGGCTTTTGAATTTATCCTGAAGTCATGTTTTAGCTTATAAAGTTAATTTGCTTTGCGTCTGCTCCTCTCATCTTATACATTCTTAATTGTGCAAATGTTGCTACCATTATTATTTCGCAGTGGCAGAGAGGATCTTAACAAAACCCCTTGACAACCTCTGGACAATGGTTATTAACTTTCACTAACATGAGCAACACCAGAGGCAAACTGATCACACGTCAATCCACGGAAAGAGTCCTGTCACGTTTTGCATCTGCTTGTTGACACCATAGACTGTAAGGTAAAATAAAACCGTTAGCTTCTGTTTGCATCAAAACAATGTGGCTAAAAAGCTAGTTTTGGTTTGCATGCAGGAAGGCTGCAGGCATTTTCGTTTGGGTTCTTGTCCATAGCAGCATCCAGCAATATTAGTAACAGCAACTTAAACAATTACCGGTGGTGATGATAGCAGCAGAGTTAATAGTTGTGACATTTGCCTTGTTCATTTTGAAATGTGTGTCAACTGCAGAGCTCGGAGAAGAAGGAGCACTGAATGAGGACAGTGTAGACAAGAATCTGTTGTCAGGGAACACTAACTGTGGAATCACTGGGACTATGTTTTAAAAACTGTACACATAAATCATTTAAGATCAAAAAAGTAATCTTTTAATCGATGTTTTTGCCAACCTGTCTGTATCTTAAGTTAGTAGCAGGGTAATAAGCTGGATAATGTATTATTAGCAGGTCACTTCACGTCAGGGTCTTATCTCACCATGTGGGGAATCTATTTCCTATAACTACCTGCTAACCATACATCATCCCTCTCTTAACTGTGTTTTTTATGCATGCTCATGACAACCAACAGGTACAGTAAGAAACTACGTGTGCAAACTATGCATCCACTTCTGCACAAACATCATGCACTTGCATAAATTATTATCTCACACTTCCTCAAGAGATATTTGCACTGAAAGAGACACAAACAGCACACAGACACACACACATACACAAACACGCAGACTCAAGTGTTTGAGGAAGGTCACGGTGTGATCTGGCGGCTGATGCGTGACGGTACTGTTCTGGGAAAGAATACCTAATCAAATCAAAATACTGGCAGCTAACACACTCACACTCAGACACACACATCAATTTAAGCAGGGTATTTTAAGGTCTTTTTTAGAAGTGAATCGTATTTGTCACTAAATTGGAGAGCTTTCAGAGCATTGAGAATCTTGTTAGGCTGTGTTTTTGAGAAAGTGGCAGCCAGCGTCAGGTTAGAATTTGTGTTGCATTTGAGGAACACACACACACACACAAACACACACAGAAGTACACTCACACACACACTTGCCTCAGTTCAGGGAAGACACACCCAACGCTGAACTTGTCAAGAGGAACGGACTGGATTTAATGTGTGCACAGGCTGAGACACACACATATAAATGGGTTTAGGGAACACACACAGTTGGATTTGGGAAAGAAAACAGGCAGGATTAGCATGCTGGTGCTAACATGGAAGACTGAGCTAACAATCTACTGGGGACACAGAGCTTCTATTCTGCTTTTTTTTCAGTGTGTGTTTTTAACCTCTGGAGATCTGAGGTGTGTGAATCTTTGTGTCTCAACGGGTGTTTTGTAGTTTAGTCAGGCTGTTTTACAAGGTTTTCTCTTCCTGCAAAAACGTCTCATGTCCGATTCCAGAAGAAGAAGAAGCATGACTGGACCTTATTCTGCTGCTGTGAACCCACCTGCTTCACTTTGCATAAAGTAATCGGATTTGTGGTGTTTTACATGTAGTGTCCTGCCTTCACCAACAAACACATTCACACTGGTGTGTGAATGTGTGTGTGTGTGTGTGTGTGTGTGTGTGTGTGTGTGTGTGTGTGTGTGTGTGTGTGTGTGTGTGTGTGTGAACATTGAAGAAAGGTCAAAAGCTGCGTTGTGTGAAGAGAGAGAGAGAAGATAGAGAGGGAGCAAAAATGAAATATATCTACACATGACTGATAGTATGTGTCAGTTGTCACAAGTAAAGTAAGTTCAGCTGATCATTCAGTAATGTAGTTTGGTTCATTTGGATATATGAGCTAGTCTCATATTTTTGACCAACAGATTAATTACAAATTGTGATCCGTAAAATGTCACTGGTGGCATGATAGCGTTAAATCTGAGCACTAAAATAACATTGAGAGTGATGGCTTTAGATTGTTTCTTCAAGTGTTGTTTATGTGAAATCACCTGTCTGACTGACTGTGTGAGGTGTTAAAAATAAAAACAGACCATAGTTATTCAAGATGTAAAAAAAAAAATCAAAAAAAAAAAAAATCCATGTGTGAATGAGTGGGGATTGACTACATCAAACTCATATGGATTGATTTAAACCATAAATTAACAAAAACAAATTTGAAAACCTTTTACATGGTTAAAAACATTTCAGTTGTTGCATGGGTGATATTACACGATATAGTTTATCCTTTATGGGTGGATTAAAACTGCAATAGAATCTACATTACTTTTGACACAATGTTTAGATGTGTGGTCAACAGATTAACATAGCTTGAATAACTTGATCACATGCTGAAGTGACAGTAGTGTTGAAGGAAGTTTAGCGATGGAGTGAAGCCTCGGGTCCACAGGATGCGTGACGTTAAATTACGGCTGCGCCGCCCACTGCGCTGCCAATAGGTTCCCATTCTAGTCAATGCTCTAGGGTCCACAGGGCGCGCTGCGGCGCATCTCAGCTTTGTCTCAGGAACGTGCCCCCGCGCCGCTCCACCCTATTTTCGACGGAGCACGCGCCCAGCACGCATCAATATGCACAGAAAAGAACGACCGGGACAGGAAGTCAGGAACGAGGATCTCATGCAACATCTGCCAATCTCAAAATAAAACACCATATACGGACTCCCAACCGTTTAAAGATCGTTAAGATCAGAAATACTCAAAGATTATGGATGTAAGCTACAAACAGCCACATATATGTGATCCAGGTCGACTACAACAGGACTTTAAGATGATGACTGTGTAAGAAGATAACAGGACAACAAAACAGAGCCAAATTATTATTAAATTCATCTGAACCTGCAAAAAGGAAACTTAACAGTTCTGCAGCATACTCAGTGATGATTAAAGCACAAAAGTAATGGAACACTCTCCAAATGAACAGAAATTCAACCACAGAAAGGCTCTGTGATCTGTTGTTTGTATGTGGTTCTCTCTATAGTGGACCCAGCTGAACCCAACAAAAAGCTAAATTTATATCAAGCTTTAAATGGTCATGTGTGTGTAATGGAGCTGTGGCTGTGGGCTTGGCTTGGGTTGTGGTGACTGGGCCCAATATGATATAGTTTCATGGGGAGATGCCTCTGTCCATGGGTTAATGTTTCCAGACAGACATGAGCAGGTGTTTAAAGAAGTGGAGCGTTTTACCGTTGTTTTTGCATTTCATATTCATTAGCTGGAGGCAATGAAATCCAGGAAAGCAACAACAGCTGGAAGTAGAAACTTAATGTTTTAGCTCAAGCAGAGTACATCTGAGTATGAGCATTTGTGAACTATTTGTGTGCAAGGACAGGGTTTTAAGCTAAATGATTATAACATCTCCTTGTATTGTAAGACTGAGTTTTTAAATGATATTAGGAGAAAACCCTGTGATATCAAAACAAGTGTTCACTTGAGCTAACACCAACTACTAATTTAAATTTTTACAGCCAACATGAATCCTATTCTGCTTTCCTTCATTAAACTGAAGTTTGTCAATGAACGCTTTCTCTAATCGTGTTCGTAACCAAAACTAAACACTGCTTATCCTCCACACATAATGAGTCAGGCAGGGTATGTGTTCATGTGTCTGTGTGCCATTTAAAACGAGCTGACTCATTATCTGGTCACATCACATGATGCGTCATAATCACTGAAGGACAAAAATGTGATTTTTTGATGCAGACTGAGTGTGAACTTTGCAGGAAACATGACATTTAGTGCTGCTCTTTCAGGATGCTGCTCATTAATTTCTGGTGCATCACATTGCTGCAAGTTGTTCCTCTCTCGGATTTGGGTCTGTCTGAGTCAGACAGATGAGGAAAAAGGTTTAATTATCTTCAAAAGGAAATTTAACAGGATGGTTCCAAAATTGTCATCATATAAAATGATCAGACTTATGGCTTATTATAGGAGAGGTTGTATTGTCATTAGATTGCTAACTAGCACTAGCATTAAAGGGACAGACAGCAGTTGTTTGTTTTGGGCTGTCATTGGCTCTGGTAGCATTTCAACTTGATGTTCTTTAATTAACAATAAACTTTGTGTTTATTTCAGGTTCTTTTTTGGAGAGTTTCTTTTTCCTCTACTCTCAAACTACCTCTCAGGTGTTGTCTGAAAATGATGCAAAATAAAATGAAATTCCTTCCAAGGTCTTTGTGTAAGGGCTCTGAATATTTCAGCTCAGGAAACACTCATACCTGTAGATGACCTGAATAACATTTAAAACTACTGTCTTTGTCTGGCTCTGTTTGACAGTCTGTCCTCACGTATTTGCTTTCTCAAAACTTTTTAAAATACTTTCACCCACTGTAAGTCTGTGCAGACTCTGCTGCTACTGACACACTCAGTAAAAACATTGACTTTAAACTTCTGGATATTTGTATCCTCTTGACTGTATTCACTCCATAACAACAACAACAACAACAAAACAGAATCTGGTTGAATTTTCTTTCATACAGGCCAAATCACATCTTTACTAACTCTGTACTTTAATACAACTGAGTTCACATTTAACAGTAAATCACTCCCTTATAGAGATGTCCATTGAGCAGCTTAAGATAAATATTTTTGTTTATAATTGAACATGAACAAAAACTGACCATCTGTGTCAACTACGAATTGCATTTAGCCTCCGTTTACAGCTGCCATACAAATATATCTATATTGAGTCTGTAGGTGAGAGGCAGACTTTGGTGTTGGAGATGTTTGATTGTTCTGTGAAACAATGTAGCTTTCAGTTTGAACTGTCCTCACTTAGACCAACAAAATGGATCATATCTATCCAGTTCTGAGGTCTTAAAACTGGGTTCTTGTGTGTCAGAGAGAAGATTTGAAAACACTCTGCCTGGTTTATAAAGTGCTGTGAATGGTTAACACCCAAAATAATCAGAGCATAGACTGTGTGTTGAATCCGATTCTCATCTAATACATTTTTGGGGCTTTCATGTCATTAGAGAGGATAGGTTAGCGGAGATTCCAGGAGAGATGGTGGGGAGTCACTTGCAGGAAAGGGGCCGCAGGTTGGAATTGAACTCTGCTGTCTGCTTCAGGACCAGAACCTCTGTACATGGGTGTGCGGCTCCGGTGTGAGTCGCCCAACTGCTTTTGAAGTTGGGCTAAGGATCAGCCAGGTCATTTGTTATTTATTGTTCAGTGTGCAGGGAGGGTCACATGAGCTTCATTAAAAATACTGAAATACAATATACTATTTATATAATGTTATGCCATCTACCATTTCTTTCATTAGGTTAGTATTAATAACAATGTGATGTTTTCATTGTGACCTATAAAGAGACAGCAGCTGTAAATAAGCTGCAAGCTAACTCTGCTGCAATCATAACATTTATGTTCAATATTGTACATGGTCCCTTTATAATAAATAAAAATAAGAAAACTGTATTATGAGAAGGTTCATATTTAACATGAGACGTACGACTTAAATCATAAACAGGAGGAACCTACTGTTGGGCCACTCTCTCTCTCTCTCTCTCTCTCTCTCTCTCTCTCTCTCTCTCTCTCTCTCTCTCTCTCTCTCTCTCTCTCTCTTCCTCTCTCTCTTCCTCTCTCGCTTTCTCTCTGAACACCTGCAGCAGAGCAGTTGATTGTGTATGGCGATCTTAAACAGATGTATAAAAAGTGGAAAAAGTAAAAGTGTTCAGTGAATACACTTGGGTGGTTGAAAATATGCTTTGGTGCCCCCCAAGGTATTACCAATGTGTGGGAAACACTGTAAGAGCAGGATCTTGACTGGAAAGAAACAATGTAGTAAACCTGTTGTATGATATATTATATAAAGCCTGACCTCTACATATACAGTTGTGCTCATAAGTTTACATACCCTGGTAGAATTTGTAATTTTTTTAGCCATTTTTCAGATAATATGAAAGATAAGAGAAAAACTTTTTTTCACTCATGGTTAGTGGTTGGTCGAAGCAAATTATTATCTATTAACTGAGTTTACTCTTTTTATACCATAATGACAACAGAAACTACCCAAGAAATCATAAATTCTGCCAGGGTATGTAAACTTATGAGCACAACTGTACCAGATGGCTGAGCAGACACAGCTCACTCTGCAGAGGTTATGTTTAAGATATAAACATCTACGTCACAAATTGCCTCGACCATACGTACGTATTCCTACATCTATGCATTTAAAATGAGGTTTGTGGTTGGATGTGTGCGTTCATGATTGTGCCTATATGATGTGTGTGTGTGTGCTTTCTGAGGAAACAGGCTTTGTTCTCTCCCTCCAGCCGTGCAAATCCAGCTTATTGATCATCCTCCCTGTGGCTACGCTATCGATCCTCGGACTGTTAGACCTCAGAGAGCAACACAGCTTTCTATGTGTGTGGTGTTTGACTGTGAGTGTGTGCGTGTGCGTGTCACGTTATTAGTCACAGAATGCTGCTCTTTTGGCTGCCCTTCACACCATCCGCTCAAACTGACTCCAATCAACCACAGATATGCTTTAGCTGCGGCCACCGCTGCTATTGTATGTGTGTGTGTGTGTGTGTGTGTGTGTGTGTGTGTGTGTGTGTGTGTGTGTGTGTGTGTGTGTGTGTACTAGCCACAACCAATCATGGGAACCTTTGAGAGCCCAACGCAGTCCAGATGTACGGAGCACCTAGCGATAACACGCTCCCCAAATCCCTGCGCTGAAGAAACAAAGCCGCACACATCTACAAACACACACACACACACACACACACACACACATATCTCTACAAACACACACACGCACACACACATATCTACAAACACACACTCTGACATACACTTTATTTCTATCTCCACCAGGCGAGCGGTAGTGTTTCCCATGAAGGAAAGCAGCCTCCTGTTCTCTTTGATAATTTATTCATGAGCTGAAAGAAAGACAACATAACCAGCAGTCCAACGGGACGACAGTGATTTATTGTTTGTAGAGAGAGAGGGAGAGGGGGAGGGAGAGAGAGAGAGAGAGAGAGAGAGAGAGAGAGAGAGAGAGAGGCAGAGGGACAAATGAAGGAGAGATGGAGATGAATGGAGGGCAGAGACTGAAAACAACAGGAGAGATAATAAAGTCACTGCTTAAACAGCGGTGTGTATTTTGGAGCATGTCTGCACTCCGTCCTTCTCTCTACACTTACTGTCCTGTTTATCTACATCTGTTTTAACCACAGTCGCAATCCACTTGGGTTAAAAACTTTATACTGATTGTTCAAAACCCAATAACAATGGTGATTCAATTTTAACAACAATGTGTTGCCAGTGCCAAGAACATGATCACACACATCGTATCAGCTTGTGATCGGCTCAAGGTGGATCAAGATAAGACTGGATCTTATCCTGATGCTGTGTCTTTTTTAGTAATTTAACATAGAGTGTGGTCTAGACCTGCATGTTTGTAAAGCGTCTTGAGATAACTTTTGTTGTGATTTGGCACTATATAAATAAAGATCTATTGATTGATTGATTGATTGATTGATTGATTGATTGATTGATTGATTGATTAATATTTCAAAAGGCATACATAGTACATGCCACAGCATGAAAAGGTCAACAAAAGGTTGACTGGTTTCGAATCAGACTGCACAGATGACAATAAATGATATATGATTGACATTACAGCTTCCAGGCAGAGTGTGTGATGCTCTCATGTTAGGTACCCTAAAAACAGATTTTAGAGGATTTCCTTCCTTTCCAGTCTTCTATCTGTGTAAAGTGAAGTACAAAGCAGTCTCACTTATGTACAGGCCTGTGATCAGTGCTGTTGTCTAATTAGAGCTGTGGGCTTGAATTAAACCTGCCGAGAAGGAAACATACTTGAGCTTTTGAAAGTGCAATCAAGCTGCATGAAACGGCTTCATTTGAATAGAAAAACTAAAGAATAACAACGTCTTGATATGAGTGTGTATGAATTCCTTTGCATAACTTCTTATATCCACATCAACACCTGTGTTTCCTCCATCTTACCTATATGTTTGCCTGAGGTATCCCTCTGTATATTTAATTTGAAATCCCATGATCCTCTCTGAAATGGAGCTTTCTCTGTGACTGCAGCAGCTGAATATGTTATTACAGTTTAATTCAAGACAGCCGAGCAGAGAAGTCAATGCTTCTAGTTAATGTTTCATTTAAATGCACAACATATCCCAGAGTTCCTCCTGTCAATTAATAGATACATCACCCAGCCTGCCCTTCAGCTAGAAGCATTTTATTGGTCCGTAAGGAGAGCATTTGAGTGAATTCTGAAGGTCAAAACATCACCCTAGAGGCTTTTCTGACAAGCAAAAACAAGGTGCATATGAAATTTAAAAAAGCTGGACTGTGAATGTTTCCAAAAAATCATCAGTATCAGCCCTGAAAAAAAACCTCTCCAAAGAACCGAAGACTAATACATCACATTTAAAGGCCATATGCTCTGCTGGAACTCATCCAAATATCCTGCAATGCCAGAAATGCTGATTCTGTATTACATCAGGTGTTCTTTAGTTAGAGATGCGCCTGGTATTGATTAAAAAGAAGGTAAAAGAAGTTAAATGTTAGAACGAGCACCTCTAGAAATCTGCAAAGTTGGATGATCTACTTCATTCAGAAATTCACATTTTCAAAAGCTTCAGTTCACCAAAACAACCGTTTACAACTACTCCAAGGATTCAGTTAATACAGTGTTGATTCATTTATGTGAGTCTGGTAAATGGTAAAATAAGCATTGCATATATTTACATCACAAAATTTACTTCATAATGAATTCAAACATGTTTTTAACTGCTGCAGTGTTGTATAAACATCATAGGGTTTCACTTTACTCTGGGCCTGATTCACAAAATGCTTCTGCTCCCTCTAAACCTGTGCAAATGAGACAAAACCACATTGTCTTATTCTCACAGCACACGCAGAGGGTGAAATACTTCACAAACTGCGCTGCAGAGCAAATAGTGTCTCTGTGCCATGGTGCTGTTTGCACATATTTAAATGAACCATTATGCATTAATTTGAGGCAAAGCTGGTCCCTCTCTCAGTGAATAAACCTCACTGCAGAAAACCTTGAGATTACAAACACAACACTAACAGCCATGTGGAGTCACAATGACTGTCTTTTTTTAATGTCTGCTGTGAGCTGGTGGTAACTGTGACGCTGCTTCTTTAAGAGATGTCACGCTCTAACTTTGCAGTGATCATGAAAACAATTCCACCTCTGGATGACCTAAAACTAATGTATCTGTACTAGAGCTCTCGCAGAATTGTGATAGTTAATTGCAATAAATTGTGTTTTCAATCATGTGTGTCAAACTAATATTTTAAATTACTTTCAAAAATGTTTTGGGTCCATGTTCACAATGTGAAGCAAGTCTTATCAGTGTCTCGATTTGGTAACAAATGGATGCAATAAACTGTACTTCATGATCTTGGCTTTTAGATTTATAATTTCAATAACTACTGCACTGCTTCACCAGTGTGGACTGAAACCAAGACTAACAGGTAGGAGACAGCTTCAAAGTGCTTCTTCTGTGAAATACAGTGTTCATTTTTTTTTTTTTTTTGCATAAATGTTGTTACACATTAAGAATTATGCAGAAGTACATGTATAAAGTGTCCAATAAGTGTCAATATGGTGCGCAGTTATTCCAAACTACTTTTCATCACTCACTGACGTCCAACTATGCGCTTATTGTGACAGCTTTTGTTACTTTCCAAAGTGTAATGTGCCATCAAAGTGCACTCATGTTATCTTCCATTCTCCATCATGGCTGCACTTAGAGCAGGGGGCCGTAGTTGTGGCTAAACTATGAGGGGAAATAAAATATCACACAATCAAAAAAAAAAAATTGCATCCATTTTGGGATCACCGCCATTTACACGTTGACACTGAGAGCCCTAATCTGTGCATGTGGTCTCTTTACAAGGCTTTGGGATTACTATAAGTGTTTTAATAAGGGGTCGGTAAGAAGTGTCCCCTCCCCATTCAGCTCGTCATCTGTATAGATTTGAGCTCTGTGAGGATGAGAGTGCAGCTCTGTACAGCAGAGTGAGGAGATGCTGACGAATAAACGCCACTATTTGCTTGAATGGCATTAGTGCAATATGATGTGAATCAGACCTTGGAAGGGAGCATAGTAATTGATGCGTAATTTTTGTTGCCATTAGCAGTCTCAGTCCATACTTAGCGATTTCCCCCCTCTTTCTTTTAATGCTACAGACAGCTCAGTCATTTTAATGAGACTTAGGTACTATCGTTTCTCTTTTATGAGTGACCTGATCAAGCCTTAAACAGCAGAGTCTTTATGAAGACTCAATAGATTTAGAATAATTAATCTAATATAAATGTCTTCTTTGATTGTTATCCATCTTTCCACATTAACTACTTTGAGCTGTTGATTTAAACGCTTCCTAGAGCCTTTATAAGTCTACTGACCAATCAGAGGCTGTGTTCCAAACTTTACACCAACCAGTCTTTGAGTCAGAGCTGATCTCAAAGAGTGTTTCACAGAGGGATAGTAATTGCCCTGATTTTTATCAGTTGTTTAATAACAGCACAGCATAAAAAATGACGAGCAGCACAGTGTAAATATGATTAATGCAATTTAGATTACTTATCACACAGGATGTTGCAATATGGCGAATCAGCTTATTCTTGCTAATTCAAACAATGCACATTTTGATAGCAAAGGCAGTGGCAGTTTCCTTTAGCTTCTTTAAATTAATCTATAATGTATCTTAATCATGTTTTAGGTTTCTGGACATGGACACTGACCAGGAAGTAATGTCAGAGATGCAATTCAGGTCACAGCTATCACATAAGTGGCCACTAGTTTATAAGGACTGTCTATTTCCTGTGTTGTTCATTGCTTTGCTCTCTTCTATGCAAGTGTAGTACTTTAAATCTGTGTTTTTAAAATTCCAACATAAATTATTTTTAACACCATACATAATAAAACATCGCTTTGATGGAATTACATTTTTTTTACAAAAAGAAAGAGCTTTCATGTTTGGACAAATACAAACATTTGCTTTAATCTCTGATTCAAAGACATCATCGGCTCCATCTGAACGTTGTATTCCACATAAAACAACATGTGACCTGCAGCTGGAACGTTTCATCATACATATTCAAGCAGCTCAAAACAACAGCCTGCTCATTGATTGCTCTTCTGTATTTCTCAGTCTAAAACATTGATTTAGTGACATCTCATTTTTACACCATGTGACTGATGTTCCTGTGCTCGTCTTTCAGAAGCTGTGAAGCTGCTGTTAGTGCACTCTTATGCTGAGTTAAGCAGATTTCAATCACTCCCACTCAGGACTGATGCGCTGTGACGGGACAACTCTGCCTAACATCTGTCTGAACACCTGTGTTATGGTACGCCGGGGAAAAACTCACGGTTTATGCTTGATCAAGGAAGTAAAGAAGACGGCATCAATTATAAAATCTAGGTGTTTCGGCAAATTTGGCCTTCCTGAGAGGAACGTGGAAACTACTTCTGATAGTATCTCTGAGTAAGGTCCTCCCTGCTGCAGGAGTAACGTAACCTAATTCATGATACTTTGAAAATTGAAATGTTCAAAATGTAGTTGATGCAAGAGGTCAGCATTCAAATAAATAGTTTCTTTGTTGTATTGCACCAGTAAAGGAATTCAATTTTTGCAAATTCAAGCATGATAATGATTTAGATTCGCAGGGTTCAACTATTTAAAGATGACATGTTGTCTCCCCCCCAAAATGCATTATTTTCATGCATAGTCATACAAATGTCCAAAGCAATTCTTGTGCGAGACAGTCAAGGCACCCACCAGTTTCCTATTTTGTGCCTCCTCAGAGCCAAAACAGTCCTCTTTAAAAGTATGTCCCTGTTCCTTTACTACATCTGGAGGACAGAGGAGTGAGTCCAGATGGCCTTTGCAGGAGGAGCTCTGATCATGGATGCAGAGGTGTATCCTTCGCAGAAGTATTTTGAACAATTATGTATGCAAAGAAATGTAGCATACAACTGGTATTCACAAAACAAAAATATGAATACAAAATCATAGGTTGTCTTGTAAACTAGTAAGCTCTTCTTGTGAGGCTCTTGGACACAGATGCCTCAGTTTGTTAAATACCTGTCCTCTTTCTGGAGGTCTCCATCCAACTGCCTCTGTTTGCATCTCAGATGGGAGGAGACAAGAGGGGCAAGGATAAAAAACAACAACAACAGAAAGTGCACAGAAGTAGAGTCTTTTATCAAACTGACTGACGACTGACTGTCCCTATAGCATCTGTATGCCATTTTAACATGTGGTTGGGGCGGCTGTATTCTAACTTGTTTTTGGGTCCCAAAAACGTCTTGGTTAAGGTTAGGAACACATCCTGGTGCGAGTTAAAAATATACATTTTGAGACTCAACTCCTTTTGTCTATGCTAAATATCTTGTATTGGTACAATCTTGAAATCAACTACAGTCCAACGACGGTACCACTTGACACGATGGCGATTCTATACTTCAATGTAGTCTGGGGTTAAGGATATAGGACCTCAGGTTGAGACTTTTTGCTTCAAGTTTGCTATGTATATCATCTAGTCACTAGCTACGTGACAAGCAAAATTAGAGTTTGTATTGCCACACAACCTCAAGGAGCATGTTGTTAGTTGCACTTGCATGCAGGTCTCTATTAAAAGACATTAACTGAAGCTTAGTCATTGTTAAACATCTGGCTATGAGGGGTCCTGGTTTGGCCTAGTGGCTGGATTGTGGGCCCACTGTGCAGACGCTGTGGCCCTCGGTGGTGGGCAGCCCAGGTGCAATGTCTGCCTGTGTCTTTTGCCGCATGTCGTTCCCCACTCTCACTACTCTTGTTTTCTGTCCTATCCTCTCTGAGTAGAGGCATGAAAGCCCCAACCCCCCCAAAAAACATCTTGCCATGGTCTAGAAGTGCATTACACCGTTGCACCATGCCCCTTTGGCTCTGCACACAAATTGTTTTCCTGCTGAAATGTTAGTTTGCAATACCACCTCTAGTACACACCAATTGCAGAACACTTCTAATATCCAAATCTGGTCCCATTTTAACAGATTCAGCATTTTTCTGTAGGACCTATGAACGGCATCTAGCAATGATTCATCCATCTTCTCTGCTACACCTAAAGGACAACATCAGTCATCTCCTTCTGCATTAGGTAAGGCCTCCAAATTGTTTCATATTTCAAAGATTGTTTATAACACGAAGTGAATTACTTGGTATAGTCTAAGTTCAAACAGTGCTGGAAAACAGCTAGAGGTGATACTCTCATCCAGAGTAAGAGCATCTATTGATGTGTAAAGAGAGAAAAATTCAGGACTGAGTTCATGATCTTCCAGAGAGATATGGCAGGAAATGAACACATGCAAGACTGAACCTGTGACCTTTTTGAAGCAGAATCATCTCATTATCCTCTGAACAACACTTTCCCCTGTACCTGATGGACAGGTCTTGGAGGTTAGCCAAAGTTTGACTGGAACTACTTTTCCCAGTACTGTTTCCAATCACAAAGTTTCCATAATGTATTCCCTTTTCTTCTTTCTAACACACAATAGTATACGCCCAACTTTAGTTCTCAATTATCCAAACAAGCTGCACCGAAACAAATATAAAATTGCAATCAAACCAGAAATGGATGAGCAATCAAATCCCAAATAACCCCCTACAAACAGTGCTGCAAAGACTGTAGGGAAATAATGAATGCTTCAATTACTCTCTGAATGTAAAGTCTCCAAGAGGCTGAGAGCAGCTGAGTCTGACAGCAGTAGCATTTATTTTTTAATCATTTCATTAAGGCAAACAGCATGCTATGAATCTTATCTCAGCTTTTCATACACTTTAAGTAGGACAACAAGCAACAACCACGCTACAGGTCCACCATCACTCACTCTTTGATTTTGTATCTTTCAGGGGGTTCACAAAATAATCCACCGTGACCCTCTACAATGACAGGCCGTCTTCCCCTTTGGAATTCATTCATTCCTAACCTTAACCCTAACACTTTCTCAAGTATTGTCGATAAAACACAGGTCTTGGAAATATCAATCTTGGATTGATATTTTTTTAATGATTGTTTCAACTATTCAATAATTCAAAACATGAAACAGCAGCAAAAATAGTGTCTTTCTGCAGCTATAATCCAACAATCCTGTATCTGACTGAAAAGAGCATATTGATAGCAGCTGCTCTGAATGTAAAATATGTTCAGTGGCTGATGCATTCACAGTGTTCTTCACGCATTTTGTGTTTGAGTTTTAATAAAAGCAGAGAAGAAGAAAAAAGGCAAATTGCTGCTTTGTAAACCTCAATAATCGAGACGGGAAATGAAGTGACATGAAAGGAGATAAAATATTTCAGCTGATTAAAGACTGTATGTGTGTGTGTATTTATGTCTGTGTGTGTGTGTGTGTGTGTGTGTGTGTGTGTGTGTGTGTGTGTGTGTGTGTGTGTGTGTATATATGTGTGTGTGCGTGTGTGTGTGTGTGTATATATATGTGTGTGTGTGCGTGTGTGAGAGATCAGGATTTACAGAGATGAAAGATATTCTGTTGCTTGGCAGCATGCTAGAGCTATGTCACGATTGTGCAGAATCTTTTTGTTTGAGAGAGAAAGAAAAAAACATAAAACAAACTTAAGGGTCAAAAATGGAGGAGAGAGAAAGAAAAGAAAACAAAGTGAGTGAGAGATAAAGGAAATGAGTGAGAAGAAACGTCTGTCAGCATGTCTCCTGCTATGCAGGAGATTACACAGCTTTCAGCATGTCAGCATATACTTAGGATAACAAGTCTCTCTCAGGTCTCTCACACATAAACAGAAACATACACACACAAATACACACACACACTCAAATATCTCCTTGACAATTGGGTTCATCGACAACAGACGGCAGAGCTTAGCCGATAAGGCAAAAGAAAAATTTGATGCCAGGTACCTGCAGGCAGACAAACACACACATGCACAAACACATTCTTATAACATACATAACACACACACATACACACATACACACATACACACACGCACACACGCACACACACACACACACACACACACACACACACACACACACACACACAAACACAAACACACAAACACACACATGTTTAAATATATCTGCAGATCAACAGATAATCTGTTAGCATGCTGCTATCAGCATTATTCTTGAAGCACTGACGTGCCTTGGAACAGCCTCACAGAGCTGCTAGCATGGCTGCACATTGTTTGAAAAATGTATCTCTTAAAAGACGATTTCAAACTTTGAATGATGAGGCAGAAGGATAAAGCAGTGAAACTTGTTTTTCCTTTTATGTCTTTGTTCAGACGACACAAACTATGAAAAGCAGTCATGGCTGATAGTAATTCAGATGGCGGAGAGACACAGTGGTTGAAGCTGCCGCCTTACTGTGTAATGCCTCTTCACATAACACCCAGTACAGCAGGTCCTTAGTGAAAGGAAAGCTGGGGACCTGGATCATGCAGTTTCCTACACAATAAGGGTTTATTCCTGGAAGATATATTAAGAGATACATCACCCTATTTTAACTTACTACAACATGGTTAGGTCGTATATGCAAGGTGTAGTGCAAATTGGAATCCCACAGGGTGAGCAGGACCCTAACGCAAAGCAGAGGAGTCTCCTCTCACCCTGATTATTTTGCATAACCACTTGCCCACTACCTGGGATTAATTCCTGCCTTCAAGACCAGTCTGAGATGGAAACTTTATAACCTCATTGTCAGGGATGTAAAATGTGCCAGAACACCTTTCCACAGATTGACTGAAAATGATGTGTGTGATCAGGTTGTCCATGGCTTGCTTTTGCTGTTGACCAATTAGAATAAGGTATTTAACACAGCCAGGTAATAATATGTAATTAATATAATACCTCTCGTTTTCTCAATCCTGTTGTCCATACACACCTGAATCTCTCCTCTGTTGTTACACAGCCTTGTGTCCTGTCTCGCCTCTTTCCATGTCTCTCTGCCTGTTTGTGCCCAATCTGTAGACTTCCTTGGATGCTTGTGTCGTTGGGTGTCGTTACGATTCAAAGATAATGCAGAGTAACTTCAACACAAACAGCCACATCTTACTATTCAAACTTATGAAGGTGTAAATGCTGTCTGCCTTTAAAACAGCACACTGCATTAGCTGGTCACATCTGCCTGAAATACGAACAGAAGAGTTAAATAAATCAGATATTTGAAGCAGCTGCAAGTTTTCTTTTTTATATACTTTATATGTTGTTTAGTCTAAACAACAGGTGCTGCACGTCTCTTGTTGACAGATGGCACCAAGTGAAGAGAAACTGCACACATAGAAACTATTTTCAATGTTACTGAATTTTAAACAATATATCACAGAGATAACTACAAGATGAAGCAGATATATATAAAGGGAGATTTTTAGAGTTATCTGGGGGGTATTTTTGCCTTTACTGGTAGGACAGCTGAAGAGAAACAGGAAATGAGGGGAGTAGAGATTTGGGGATGATATAAAGTAAATGGTTGTGGCTGGCAATCGAGCCAGTGACCACTGAGTCAAGGACTATAACCTCTGTATATGGGGCGCGTGCTTAAACTGGTAGGACTACAGCGCCTAAACATATCATTTTCTTAATTGGACTATTATGAAATTGAAACGTTATGAAAACTGAAGCCAAAAATGCTCCATTAAGCCCTCTTTTAACATTATAACTAGCACCTATTAAGATATATTTTTCGATACAACAGGATCGATTTGTCTGTGAAAATTATTTGAGATACTCATTTGAATTTTTCATTACTATAGTTTGTTTATTTTGATGTATACAAAATAAACACAACAGCCTTCCTCAGTGAATCAATGTAATTCATTTATGAGCATTAGCTCTCTTTCTATTCATATACACAAAAAATGTATGTACATACTGTATACTAATATTACAATCTAACTCTAAATGTATGCAAATTCAAAATTCAAGGGTTAAAACTTTATATGATCTCCCTCTGACTGATTGCTTTTTTACTTTACAATGAAGGCTGAATGAGTCGATCTTAACCTCTTTAAAGTAGTAACACACAGACATCCCAGCTGTAGGCTTAGACAGCAAGATAAAAAAAACAGTCTGGAGGTAAATTAATTTCGATCGATTGGGGATAATTGTATGCTGATTTGATGCCATTACAATAAAACACAATATTTCATTTCTGCTTTGATTTTCCCCTGACACTGCAGGGAATGTATTGCTGCACTACATTGTTCTTCAGACCAGCTTTGAGTCTATTACAGAGAGGTAACCTGAGACAAATGACTTCAAAGCTCCATTAAAACAAGAGCTGGGATTAACAGCAGGATGCTCATGTTGAGACTTAGACTTTACTCCGCATTTTAAAAGCTGTCTTCTCCTCAAACACAAACCATTTAATGCTACTGTGCAAACTGACAGCCTCAATTTGCAGGTCAGGAATATTCCTATTTAATCCTTTGAACATTATGCATCAGTATTAACCATCAGTATGAGAGCTGATCAAGCCTTCTCAGAGAATGGTCAGTGGCTAGTGATTCCCCCTTGACTCTGCTTTTGTACAACTCAGCCTGATGGTGTTGCAGCATTGCAGTCATTTACCACAGAAAGGCTCTTTTATTTGTCAGATGTGTGAAAATTGAGAACTTGAGAGTGCACATAATTCATAATTCTGAATTTAAAACTGGAAGAATGTATTACATCCCACTCTATGACACATCAACTCTCACTAGAAAAGGTCATTATACAAATATTTCCATCTATGCCAAAATGAAACTTGTGTTTCACAATTAAAATGCTCTCTGTTGAAGGGGCTGCCCTTAGCCAAATATCTTTTATGGCAAACAAACCCAAGCTGGTATCAGAACTGTAAAACTGACAGTAAACAAGTGGTTTTGTTTCTTTTCTCAAACTTGTTGTATCAGGCCAGTTTCAGAAAACGCACTCTTCCAGAACTGTCATTCATATTCAATCATTTAAGTTAATGCACATAACAGGACTGAACCAAGATCCATTGATTTTCTATACCCCTTTTCCCATTTGGGGCAACAGGAAAGGGCAGGAGGGATACAGCCTATCCCAGCAGACTGTATAAAATATGGATGTAGGATCCGTGACAGGCCGTCACTCATCTGTTTCTGAAGAGCTGTTTTGAGGCCAATTGGCGGCGGCAGCCATATTGCTGCTGTCGAGCGATTGTGATCGTGTCTTGTGTTAGCTCTGTTAGCATGATGCTACTCTGGTGCTGGGTTAGCTCGTCCACCTTATCGTAGATAGATCTTAAATTCCCCATAACCGTGGGTGGAAGGACAGGTCGACGTCGTCCCTTCCTAGCTTGCACCTCAATACCAGCACGTCGTCTTTGCCTCCTTCTCCTCAGCTCGCAGGGAACATCGTTTAGCATCAACATGCTACGGGCAGCTAACAGCTGATCTCGTATGTAAACAATGTTACCATGGATACACGCAGGATCTCCTGACATAGACAGGAACAAAAATAGCAAAAACACCACTGCAAACGTAGCCAGTTTGGTGTCTATGGCTAACAAATGAGTCATTAAAAGACACGACAGGCTCCAAATACATAGATAACTAAACAGATATGAAAAAAGGTTGAAAAAAGAATAACGAAGAGAGAGCTGCTGCAACAAGCAGCCACCCGAGCGGCGCATGCACAGATTCCCCCCTACAGTGTGTGCCGATCGAGAAATGAGCTATCCAGACTACTCTTGTCTTTGGTACCAGGCTGTAAACATGTTTATTTCTGCTGTAAAGATTGTTGTTTTTCCATTCAAGTGTATGTGACTTCCAGTACCTCCGGAGCGAGCCTCAAGCGGATCCTCTATGAACTGCAGTTTTTAGCACTTCTACATTGGACTCATATTTTTAGACCGGAGGTTGCCGCTTGGTCGCAAGCCTATCACAGAGCCAACATGTGACAAACAAGTATTCACACACACACACACACACACACACACACACACACACACACACACACACACACACACACACACACACACACACACACACACACACACACACACTTGCGGTCAATTAAGAGTGAAATTTAACCTAACAAGCATGATTTTGGACTATAGGAGGGAGCTGGAGTACCCCGAGAGAACCCACCATGCAGCCCAAGATGTTATGTACAGCAAATAGGTCACATGTGGAAAGTATAGCATCCACATTCACAGGCCTACAGCTGTTCAGTAATTAAGTCTGAAACATATTATAAACAATATTATTCAATATTACATATTCTCTCTAGGATTTATTGGTCAAAATGGAAAAGAGACTACTATAATGCCTCCATGACTGCAGTTGTTACATCCTGTATATCTGTGCAATCCTCTGCTAAATGCATGTAGAGGTATAGGGGCAACCACCATGATATAACCAATTTGATTTCAGATAAATGTTTTGAGGCTTTGAGTTCAGCATTATAATACGTGCGAGAGAAACTTTAAAAAATAACATAACAGATTGTTATAACTGACATTTGTTTTTCCAACAAAGACAAACAGACAAATCAGCCGTCGTCTTTTTTGGCAGATTGATAAAATTACAGAAAGTCTGCCAGAGTCTGTGATTGGAGCTGCAGCCATAGTAGTTACTATGAAGTTTTGACCAATGAGAAATAGAATCTGCGTAAATATGTGTGGAAAATGTGTGGATGGACAGACGTTTCGCTTTTTAAACTATGGGCAGAAATATTGCGAAAATAGAGATATGACCAAACATTTCAGTACATAATAAAATTCAATATAACAGACCCCTGTGTTTCATTTCACTCCGAGTGGGTACAGTTGCTCATAGCCTACATTTCATTTTCCTGTAAAGAGAACACGTACATACACAGCAGTGCACACAGCAGCCCAAGAGATACATTATTCCCCCAGTGCTTTGCAGACCATGGAAATAGTCTGAATTTACTAACCATGACCCAGAAACACACACATTCTCTCTCTCTCTCTCTCTCTCTCTCTCTCTCTCTCTCTCTCTCTCTCTCTCTCTCTCTCTCTCTCTCTCTCTCTCTCTCTCTCTCTCTCTCTCTCTCTCTCTCTCTCTCTCCCTCTCTCTCTCTCCCTCTCTCTCCCTCTCCCTCTCTCCCTCTCCCTCTCCCTCTCTCTCCCTCTCCCTCTCTCTCACACACACACATTATAGATTTGCCTGAACACACATCCAGACATGCATACACATACACTCAGCTAAAGCCAAGCAGCATCTCACACACACACTATATATTTGACATAAAAACACACACGCTGACCTCTGTTCCAGGCTGTCACTTCAGTAATTGCTGCTCATTCTGACGTCAGTCTGAGCTGGAATTACATCCAGTCCAAACACATTTACTTCAAAACACCCATCATAGCAAATAGCAGAAAATTATGTCTTTCATTTGCCTTCCCATCAATTTCCAGATTTTATTTGAATCAGGATGTTACACAAGTCACCTTTAATGATGTCTGGGCTCCTCTTCTCTGAAGCAGCGAGCACTAACAGTCTAACTACATTTTTAAAAAGCTAAATTTAGATTTATCTGCCAGCAGCAAGGACTCCATTCTTTTTAAAACATGATGACATAATGCTTTATTTTAAAAGACAAGGGGAAGTATCTGCAGAGAGTGACAAATGTTACAGAACTGTAGAAAACTTATCTGATGGCCTTTATAGTCAGTGTCAAACACACACATCACCTCTGTGTGAGATGTATGAGGATTCAAAATGTGCTTCACATGTTTCCACTCCTGTGCATGAATGAGAAATGATTCATACTGAGGCATGGAGCAGAAATAAAGCATCTGTGAACAACATGAATGTTTATGAGGAGCTTCCCTGGAAGATTCAGCTCCTGCAGCACAGAGGTGGAGCTCCACAGGCTCTCGCCCTCTGTTGTCACACATCGTGCATTTAGAACACCACAATCAAACAAACAAAGACGGCTGTTCTGGACTTCAATGTGCTTTTACACAAACACACAGACAGATTTTTCTCCTTTACCTGTCTTCTTGTTAATGCACAGGCTTTTGTGTCAGAGTTTTCATGGCCAGAGCTGAATCAAAAGGCACTTAAAGACAAGTTTGACATGTTTTGTTAAAAGATGACAAAGTGTAGCTTCACTCTAGCCCCTTGCTTCTTCTGTCAGTGTTTCGAGGCAAGAGCAGAGAATGTACAAAATGTTTACGAAATGTTTTATTACACGATTTCATAAAGGTTGCATTAATCACAGCTGCTGCCTTGGTTATGTTTAGTGCAGGCAGATAGAGTATTGGGATCATCAAAGCTCTTCACCATAAACTTATATGTTACCTGTATGCAGTGTTATAGTCAAGACACCACCGCCTTTCAAAGCTTTACAAATACTAATAAGTGTCTAATAAAAGCTCTGTGTCTTGTACTACCTGACGACTAACACAACACTTCAATGTGTATAGCTGCTGAGAGAAGAGCCCTGATTGCCCGCTGGTCTATGGCCTCTTAAGTAACTATTGTAGGTAGCTTTACAATAAGAGACTTCAACTGGGAAAATGTATAACACAACAGTAACAGAAACACAATGTGTTTGTTACCAAGGTTGATACTGAAAGAGACTGAAGTGAACAAGAACAGTCATTGTGTTCACGCTGATCAGATCTGAATTTGTAAATGGGACCAGGAAAAACAGCCATTGTGAGAACTACAGCTGAGAAGCTGCACCTCCAACTCCTCAAGGTCAAAGCAATAGTTATTATCCTGTTGCACAGCCAGCAGCAATAAAAAAGATACATAATGTCATTTTAAAGTACAATAGCAGCAGGGAACAATGAGTTCTTAAATCTATTGGATTTTCATCTTGGCAGATTATGTCTGCAACTTGATGGAAAAACTTAAACCGACTGGACAAAAGGTGACGAAGGTCAGCATGATGGACTGAGCCTTCTTTATGGCTTTGACCTTCTTCACTTGAGAAAGATAACTTAGATTTATGCCTTTTTTCCCTGCAAAGTGTTACAATCCCTTCCAGCCCCACTTTTTATAAAGGAAACAGGAAACAGGAGCAGGCTTAATCATGAAAGTATGAACAACGAAATCATTATGGTGTGCTGATGGGCCTTTGCACACAGAAAAACCAGGAAGGTAAAAATCTGGTTATATTATTGATGTATTTATGTTTAGACAGTGATTGTTAAGCTGCTCAGCAAAAATATTTACAGTAGCCTGGCCTTGCCAGACCTATTCACCTTGGTAAATGGGCCTGAATTTGTTTGATTTATTCCTTTTCCCAGGGGGAATTAGCAACAGCCGCATGTGGAAGTACAATTAAACACACCCACGACCAATCAGAGAAAGGCAGTGTGTGATGTAGTGCAGAGCAGCAAAAAATATAAACAGACGGTAGCATGCATAGGAAATAAACATCATTCTTACCAATGAATGCTGTATGTCTAGTTGTTAGTTCTTGTTTTAATGAAAATACATCTAACAGTTTGTTTAAATCGTCGACAATAGGGGATTTGATGGACCTCCATGTGGTGGTAGCCGTCATCTTGGTTGCTTACAAAAAGGCTGAAGCAGTGCTCCTGTGCCGTCATAGAACCCGTCCGATTTTCAAATAAAGGATCCCTGAAGAGGCGCTAAGCCCATATATGGCGGTGGCCATATTGGTAACGCCAACTTATACTTATTTCAGGCAATCTAGAAACAGGCGCATTTGCGCGAATAGCGCGCATTCATTCGCGCGTATGAAGCGATTCGTGAGAGTTGAAATATCTGAACTCAAGCGAATGAATCGCGGCACTATAGCCAATCGGCATGCACATCTCCCGGTCCCGTGTGTTCTGTGATGTATGAACCAGCGGAGATCCCAGCGGAGATTCCCTCATCTGGAATATATGGGACACTATGATTCTATCACCGTGCAGCTTCCCCAAACTCTGTGACTCTACCTGTTTTTATGGGATGAGGAATAAACAGGAGCTCACTGTGAGGACAGAGAGGGAGGACGATTATGTGGTGAGTTGTGAAAAACTTTGTCTGTCCGCTGTCAACTGAAGTTATCTCTGCCCCATTTAGTATAAGCGGCTTCCCCATTCAATGTCCGCGAGCTCAACCTTGTTACTGCGGTCAAGCCAGCCTCCACTTCAGAAACGAAAGTCAAGCCAGCCTCCACTGTCTTCTGTTTGTTGACAACAGACAGCTGTGGCGTGGGCACCCCCCTCCCTCTCGCGTATATTTGCGTCTTGAGTGAGATATTCACGTCTTGAGCAAGTCATTCGCGCGAATAGAGCGAGTAAACGCAAAACGTTCTCACGTCCATATTCGCGTGAATAGTGCGATCGTTCGCGTTTGTTGTGAACGCACCATAAGCCTCAACATGATCGAAACGAAGAGTAACAGAAAACAGAACTGTTCTATAGACCAGGCTGCTAACATGTTTAATTCTCCAGTAGATAAAGGTATTTCTGTGCAGGGGTTCTTGGGGAATCCTTTGGCTTTTGAGCCAAGCCTCTAGTGGACAAACCAAGAACTGCAGTTTTCAACCCTCTGAATCTGCTTGATTTTTCAGCATTAAAGGCTGCTCCTTGGTTTCTCATCAGTCTTTTGTTTTATGTCACCTTCAGAATTCTCAAATTTGTTGTATTAAACCACATTGGTCTAACCTTTGTGTTGTTGTGTCTCTCTGCCTTATCAGCATCTTTCTCTTTCTTCTTCTCCTCTTTCTTCTTTTCACGCTCCTTCTGAGGAGAGAGAAAAAGATGGTGCAAGGCGATAAATGTTTTCAAAAGTGTACAAGACCTTTACGTTCATATCCCTCGACAAAGTGTTCACAAGGACAGCCTCATCCCACACGTCAAATCAAATCAATCAACAGAAAGGAGTCCAGCACATTTCACCTCCCCTGAGGACTCTGAGGCCAAATGTTAACGTTTTCGTTAGCATTCAAAATTGATCAACCACATGGAGGATACTGTCAATAGTGCTTTCAATGTATTTGGAGAGTGAAACTTTAGATATTTGTTCAATGGATGACCAGTCATCAGTGCATAAGAGAAAAGAGAGGTGGAAAACAGCACCAAAACAGAAAGGGAGCAAACATAAAAACTGAACCCAGTATCAGCTTTGACTGTGTCAAAGGACAGACTGAGTGAAGAAAAAAATGTCAAAGGACTGGGCAGAAAATTTTAACACCAAATATTAGCCCTTTAGGATCATATTTTAGAAACAAGATCATAAAGTGCTAAAATTTGGACCTTGAATGGTTAAAAACCTTAAGTTCAATGTCAACTTGACCCACAAGGAGGCTGATTACTGTTTAAAATAGTTTATTGCCATGGAAGTAATACAAACCATAGAGGGGATATTTAAAATATTTACAAATAAATAATTTTCATATCAATAAAATCATCCTTGAATCAATATTTTTCAGGGTTGTTTATTTCTTTAGTTAGTAGCCAGGTAATATTCAGGGATGATTCATAGTGAGTTGGTTTTTATACCCGAATAACCCATTCAGAGTGGGAAAATACCTACTCACCCTGGCAAGATTCAAATCTACAATAACCACTCACTCACCATACATTATCCCTGACCTGATTACCATAATAACAAATATTTTTACCCAGCTTTCTCACTAAGTACCCGGCTGTGTTAAATACTTGATTCTGTTGGTCAAAACCCCATAACAACGATAACTGATTCTCAACAGCAAAAGCAATACCAGGGATGACCTGATCATACACCTTTTCAACTTCTAAAAACAGGTCTGGCATTTTTCACCTCTGCCTGTTGACATTGTGGCAAATACATTTGGTCTCAGGCTGTTCTTCAGAGTCGTAAAGTAATGACAGTTACTGAACACAGGTGTGGGAGCAGCTTGAGGAGCTCCTCGACCCCAACCACCTCTGACATGGAAAAGCAATATCCTGCAAACCAGGCAACGGCAGCAGATCTGGTGAGTGCAGATCTATGTTACCAATCACAACAAAGTGATTTAAACCATCATCTTTGGATCATGGTCCTGCTCATTTTGTTGGGATTCTAATCTGCATAACAATCCAAGCATATAAGATAAATTAAATACATTACTCAATATTGTGTTATGTGATGTCTCCAGTGAACAGTACAGTTACAGTTGGTCGTTTCTGCAACACAGCAATAACTGTCATGTTACTGTCTTGAAACCCTATAATGAGCATAAAAGACTGCTCCAGCCTGCAGAGAAAAAGACGTTTTTCTTCATTAAATCCCCATTTGACAACGGTTACAATGTTCTGTAGGAGGAACCATGAGGGCTAGTGTTGAAGATTTGCTGCTCCCCGTAGCAGGTAGAAAACAAGTCGATCTCATTGCTTAATGTGATTTTAATGCACTCACAATGCAGTTTTAATGTGTAGACATTATTAGCCCACAGAGAGTTGACGGAGTGTTTTTAAGGTTAATGGTTCTCTCTCGCTTTGTAAATGTGCAAGTGCTAATAACAAATACCAACAGGCTTTAGCTAATGACCGTCAGGGTGCCAGAGAGAGAGAAGCCGTGGCTTAGCCTAAAATCTGGCCATTATGGTAACAATGAATGGCTGTTTTCCTTCTGTCTCTATTCTCAGAGCAATTATTCCACTGGCTCTTTATGTGTTTATCGTTATTTATGCTGAAATGACCATTTGTCTTATAAACAGTGGCCACTGCATAGTTATTAATATTTAAAACCAGGCAAGTCAGAATCATCATGGAGAGCATTTCACAACATTTTAGACTTTATTAATTGTCCTTTTCTGTGAGCATGCTTTATGTCAGTATTCATAGGATTTATGGAAATACATTTTAAACCGTTTAAATCCGTTTTTGGTTATCAAATTGACCAAAAAGTACATCCAAACCATTCTGAATGATTAAACATGAGCAGATATATGTTAGTGCTCCAGAAGTTGGAAATACGTAGGACGCAACTGCAGACCAAGGGGTTCTTAAAGTTATCCCAAAGAAATAACCACTAAAATCGTGAACAATAAGAAGGGTAGAGGGAAAAGACAAAAAAATATTGAGCCAAAACAAACAAAACCAAGCTCAGAAAGAGAAAAACAAAACCAGTGCTTCTGAGCAGCTGTCAAGAGACCAAACTCAGGAATCACTACTTATACAAAACCCAAAGGTGGCCAAAGATGCCAAATACAAAAAGGCTGGGGTTGAAAAGAGACCCAGAGTCAACAACTATTTTAAAGGAACTGGAAATTGAAGAAGAGAAGAATGTTGTGCTTATGCAGACCCACTATGCTGAAAACACAAGGAGCAACCTCTTATGTGAGCTAATGAATCAGCAAAGTTAACTGGAGAGTGGGAAGAGTATAAGGTTCCTACACCTGCTCTAAATCAGGAGCAATCAGGACCACACACCTGACACTGCAGTGTGATGATTACCTCCTCACACTCAAAGTGGCCAGACTGAGTCCTCTCAGGATTTGATATTTAACATTTTGAATTTTTGAATGTGAGCTCTTGTGTCTCTGAGATCATAATGCTACAAAATACAGGGAAAAACAAAAGGTTGCATAAAGTGCAGATACAAAGAAATAGAGGTTACTGTTTACATGGGATGTTACACATCCTGGCCTATTTGTAGTTTTGACGCACTGATGCTCTTTGTTGTTCATCTCCAGCACATAGTCTGTATTTGGCTGCTTTTTGTTGACAGATCCATCAGCAGGTTTGAGATTATTATCTCTCAGACTCTGGCAGGCTCAGAGTATCTGACTCTATTAACTATGAGCTAATGAGGGAAGCATTGGCCAATTTAGAGCAGCAGCATCAGCAGGCTATTACACTCCCATCTGATCCTCATCCATAAAAACATAGAAAATAATAACTGGGATGCTCCTCTGTGTATCATGTTCACTGTGTTTCCAACTTATCTTATGGTAGTGACAGGACTTGGTGGCCAGCTCTGATGAGTCAGACATGGGCTCAAACATGAGCACCTGAATACAGTAACGGCTGCCACATATGTTCACCTGTGTGCACGTTCATGAGGTGTCTAGTTCAACAGTTCAAGTGAGGATGCCTACAGAGGTGCTGATGTTTGCAGAGTGAGAATTGAGATTAATAGCAGTGGGTTGGTGGTATTTTTGAGTTTATTAGACACCTGCAATGTTCACATACCACTGTAACGACGAGTGCATCTACCAATTTAGAGAGGTGGGGTGCACATTTACACACGATGCATAACGCTGTAACTTCTTTGTTCATTTAAACTTCAGACACACAAACAGGATCAGTCAGGCTGTAATGTCTATGAATGAAACATGTCTTCTACACATCCTAAAGGTTCCACCCGGTCAGTCCATGTTCAGACAGCATATGTTTAGAGCGATGTTTTGAACATGTGCCTAAGACAAAAACGATTGTTCGTATGACAAATGGTAAAGTTTCCATCACTTACAGACAAGGAATCCAAAAAGACGTGGCTGGCATCCAGTAAAGTTATGGTCATTCTAACCATAAAACGTATTCTACACACAACTACCTGTGTGGGGGAAATCCCAGGTGCACTTAAAACAGGCCAGATATTTCAGAATGTCACAGAAACTAAAGTACAAACACATGTTCACAAAAATGAAAAGCCTTATCACTCAATCAATCAATCAACCAATCTTTATTTGTATAATGCCAAATCACAACAAACCTTATCTCAAGACGCTAGGCCACTCTATGTCAAATCATGAACAGAGACCCAACTTCAAGGTAAGACTCAGTCTGACCCCACCTAAATCCACCATGAGCACTGCACCTCGCAATATTTAGCTGGTTACAGTGCTTAGCAACACAAAACAAAACATCTAAGTTCCAGCTTTTAACTGTATTGTCACACTTATGTGACTTTGATGAGAATGAGACAGTATTTGTTACCATGTGAAGACTAATACGCCTCAGGGCTTATCAGGTTGTTCATTGCTTTTCCATCTGTAGCATCAGAGCAAACAAAGTAGCTATATATGCAAATATACGTTTGCTATTTCTTCATATAGTCCTCATTAATAAAGGCAGGGATGATCACATTCTCCTGATTGAGGTGTAACATTTCCCAACATTTTTACCATCGGAACTGTTAAGTGACAACACAGCGGAAGTCACGAAGATAATTTATGCTGTCAGTGCATTTAAAAATAAAACCCTATACGTAAGAAAGGCAGATTTAACTTCACCTGACCCAGCAAGTGACGCATACAATAAATCACAAGAGACTAATCTTGATTCACAAAGACGACTCAATAACATCACAAGATTAAAGCAGCGAGGGAGTACCAGTTTATTTAGGACTTATTATGGATAGTGTGTTGTTGTGAAAGCTGCTTCTATTTGTGACTTGGCTCATGAGAAGTACTGAGATTAATCATCCCTCTTTATCTTTCTCTCTTCACTCCTTTTATTTTTAGCAAAGACTTCTGTACAAATAATTTAGGTGGCAGGCTTCTACATTTTAATCACTCTTTGAGTTTAAAGGCATATTACAGCAGCTCTTGTATACGTGTGAGGGCTTAAGTGTCACTTTGTCTGTCACTTTGTCCATCTTTAATGATACATCAAGGGTTTGGAAAAGAGAGAATCGTTAGTCTACAAACGTAGACTGATTGTAAAGATATAAAAAATTGCATCCTTTTTTTCAGGTTTATAAATAATCCAGTATGCATTCAGGCAATTCTGATGTATACAAACATTTATAAAATGTACTCGGATTGGACTAATACTCAGTGTGACACCCTACCTAACATGAATAGTGTGCGGTTTCCCGACACAGCCATAGTGTAATGCCTCAAAAACGACTCTCCTTCTTCAACCTTGGATGTTTTTATTTAACCTGTTCCACAATGCTCTTCCGGGGTTAAACTGGCAACATGATAGAAACATCTTCGCCACTCACTGGAGGCAAAGTATCCCAAATATTAACAGGGGACTAGCAGGGCAGAGTCAGGACAAAGTTGGGGTGTAAATTTCAGCTGTTTGCATTCACTCATGCAGCCCACCCAGAAAATTCCAGTCAGTTTCAAGAGCAGTGTTGCCTACTCCTCAGTGAGGAAAGTAGCTATTGGCTGTCCTAAAAGTCGCTAGAAGTCGCTAAATGATGTCATCGCCCAATTTGCATAACCTGAATTGTAATAGACGCTGTCAGAGAGACATGTAACGTCGAGGGAGAGACAAAAAGAGGTGAAAACACGACCTAAATATGTTTTATAACTACACTTAAGAGCCTAAAAAATCAAAGTAAAACATTTAATTTTTCAACAATGTCATTTTCAAAATATTATGTATTGTATACAATCTACATTAACAATCTAAATGAATCAGCCAGCGGTGTCTTTGTACATGCGGGATTCATTTGCAGTCTGGACGCTGAGGGGTTAACATCTCTGCTCTGACTGCAGCTACGAGGGAATGCTGTGCAACTAGGACTGAGCCGTCTGTGAGTGCTTTGGGATGGGGAAGGGGGCCACTGCAGCACCCGCTGCTCATTTAGAACGATACATGCTTTAATTTCAGAGTCTCCAAAAGTCTCCAATAACACCAGAGAAAGTCCCCAGATTTGTTGCTGGTAGCTTTTTTGAAAAAGAGTCGCTAGAGGGGTCTGAAAAGTCACTAAAAATAGCGACAAAGTCGCTAAGTTGGCAACACCGTTCATGAGTCCTGTGTAGGTGTGAATACAACATTGTTTTACTCAGTACTTAACCACTGTCTTAATAAAAGTATTGGGCTTGTTTGAACAACATTTTGAGGCTCTTCTTACTGACTTTATCATCTGACTTTACAGCACATCAAAACAAAAAGTCAGAGTACAGTTATACAGTTACACAAGAGAAGAACCTCAAGCGCTCCCTATTGACTAGGGCCCTTGACTAAGCTGCTGTATTTGAAGACATGGAGGTGAGGATGAGCTGTCAAAGAAAGTTCCTTGTAAATCATCAAACATTAGTTACAATCTAACATGTTTATGATGCTGCTATTAAGACATCATTAGCATTCAATGAGTACTTAATTACTTTTATCACCCGGCTTTCTTACTGATCTTCCAGTTTTGTAAGAGGTTTGATTCTGATTGGTCCAACCCCTTGACAACGGTTATTAACTTTCACTAACATGAGCAAGGCCAGAGGCAAACTGATCACGTCATGTTAAATCAATCCGCAGAAAAGAGTTGCGGCACATTTTGCTCCTGCTCGTTGACACCATAGACTGTGTACCAGAGGTCTTGTCAGTCTCTGTTAGTGGACTATGGGGCTCTGGAATTGAGTTGCCAATTTTATGTTGCACATACAGCACTGAAATGAAACAGAATGAGGTCTGAGGGTAAATATAGGTTAATGGAACTAAGTCCTAGGTAGGAGTGGTTAATATTAATGGGTATTGTAGGGTTTTGGTATTGATTTTAAATGGTTCACATTTATAGCCCCCCTGCACATGGTAGCACCCAATTGGGGGGGGTTATTTAAGTGAGCTCTATGTCTCTGAGGGGCGTTAGTCTGTCTAGTACATGTTGCTGTCTACATGGTGTTTTCATTGTTGGTGTAAAAGTTCACTGTAAATAAATGACCAGTGTGGGTTTGCTCCATCTCCTGCCTTTGCCTTCATATATGGCCTTGACCACTACTTAGGTCCATCTCACAGACCGTAATGTGAGGGAAAACAGTTAGTCTCTGTTAGCATCATATTGGTAAACAATGTGGCAACACGGATACTTTCATATTGGATCCTGTAAAGCAATGCTAGTAACGAGCTGAGCAGGTGAGAGCAACTTAAGGTTACCGGTCACTACAAAGAAATGTAAACCTTGAGCGGTTGTGATGACAGCGGCAGAGTTAAAAGTCCTGACAAGTCCCTGGTTTATTTTTAAAGGTGTGTCAACCTCAGAGCTAGGGGAAGAAGGAGAGCTGAATGAGGACAGTTTTATGTTAAATCAACCGCAACATGCAGATAAGAATCCATCACCATGGAACGCTAACTGGGACTATTCTTTTTAAAAGCTCTTTGCATAAATTAAATTCAAATCAATAAATTCATCTGTTCATCAATGGGGTTTTTTCCACCGTGTTTGTATCTTACGTTAGTAGCCGGGAGGACTACCGCTTCGCATCAGGGTCTTGTTACTCTGTCAGGATGCGGTTTACCATAACCACCTGCTAACCATACAGTATTCCTTAATTAACTGTTTATTACAAAGAAACCATAAAATAAAAAGTAACCAAATCCTGTGACCTTTTTTTGCCCCATGATTAAAGACATAACACAACAGCAAATCTACCAGACAAGAAAACACAACCAAACCAGAGAATAAAAGTGAAAGTTTCTCACCTCCTGTCTGCTCCTGTCGGCCTGAGAGGACGGTGAGGAGGAGGATGAAGGAGCAGCTTCAGAAGACCTCTGCTGGGAGACAGAAAAAAACACACACAGGGTTAGACTCAGAGACAAATACAAGAGAGGAAGAGGAGTTGGAAAAAAAATCAAGATGGACAGTGAGAACACGAACAGAGTAAGAAGAAAGAGCATTGCGGGGGGGGGGGGGGGGGGGGGGGGGGGGCAGAGAGCAGAGCGGAGTTAATTAGAGGGAATGAAGGAGGATTTTCTCTCTGCAGCAGAGTGCTCCTCGCTTCAGTAGATGCTGAGGGCCAAGGTTACATTCAGCCTAACAGAAAGAATGGTGTCAAAACAGGGTCCAACACAAACACACACACACATACACACACGCATGCACATCTATAGAGTGTGGAGATGACCTCCATTAACCTGCCGTTGACCTGTGAGACAGACTAAGAGCAGGCTTGTATTGAACTCTGCAGTTGAGCAGCAGTGGCTGGTTGTTTTCACAGGACTTTTATCCAATTCTCTGCTCATAAAAGTTTTGAAGGGAAGGAAACACCAATCAATAACGGTCACATGTACAAAAAAACAGTAAAGACTGCTGTCAGGTGTGATCAAACACCCCCTGCACCGTCCTGATGAAGCAGATTGATGATGTTTCTGACTCCTTAACATTACCATGAGTTTGTTTTTCCAAACTTTAACTTTGATGGTTGCTTATACAGTTATGAAATTAGTAAACAGAAAGATCTAACCATGGTAGAAAATATCTGCTTAATAGAATAAGGGGCAGTAACAGAGCAACATTTATCATGTTGTATGTTAAGATGTATGACCAATTCCAGCCCAGTATTTGCGGTGCTTTAGCTCTGTTTTTGGTCTCCACCACCTTTTGAGACATCTGTTTCTTAACATGTGTGCTTCACAATGTCCAACCATTGGTCTCTTACTGTGTCTGACTGTTTGGTGTCAAGCAGAGTGAATTCCTTCAGTACTGTATATCATTATACAGTACTTCTTCGACAGAAACCTGCTCCCAAATTTTGACTTACTACTTATTTTTCCCCAGACTTTTTTGTATCCAAGTCAAACTAACACTTGAGTCAGACTGGAACCTTGGATTTTCAGGACTCGTGAGCAACATTGATTGCATTTTGATTAGGACATTAGGGCTTTAGAGCAAATGCAAGCGAGAGGCCTGTAATATGTTTGAGATCTGAAAGAACCATTGATGGACCTCTACTGTTAGCAAGTTGCTCTCTAACAGTAGCGGCCTATTATGTTTAGTTACTTCAAATTCAGATTTTGTGACTTGCAGGTATTTTTGAACACCTTCAATAATCCTTGCACAGCAGATGTGTTTCCCCATTAAAGGCGGATTTATACTTCTGCGTCAAATCAACAGCGTAACCTACGCCGGAGGTCCGCGTAGCTGACGTGTCTACGCAGAGGCCTATTAACGTAGCTGACCTGCACCTCCTCCAAAATGTAATTACCCGTAGAATCAACACGGACCACAAGCCCTGTGATTGGACCGCTCGCCGGCTTGAATTTCCCGCATTTACATCACTTACGGGATCCCCGCTCATCGGCCGTTTATTTCATCTCCCCCTCTCTATGCTTCCCTGTTATCATGTCTGTATGACAAACAGCAATATGTATCAGCTGTAGATTAACATAACACACTCTGAATCGCTGTGGTAAAGGACTATCAGAGAGACCACACTGCCCTCAAGCGTTTTGGCAGAGAATTGCTGCGCGACACGGAAACATTGTCGCACAAGTATGCGGTGCTCATGTCCACGTCAGTCCCTGCTGTGTAAGAGCGACGCAGAAGTATTAATCAGCCTTAAGAGAGGAGTGGTGTAAAATTAAGCACTGAAACTTCAACTTCAGTGATGATTTAATCTCCATACACACTGACACGATCAGTCAGAATCTTATCTCAGTGCATGAAATGTGTTTCTCAGATTCTTCTTATGGTGACTTGCACTTGACTCTAACTTGAACACTGGGGACTCAAGACTCGACCCATGCAACTCATTTGGTGACTTGACCACAACACTAAATGCAATTTATTTCAGTTGGTTGGTTTTCATTGTCTTTTAATCCAATTTCTATATAGTCTTAGTGTATGTTTTAATGCATTTCTAGGTTACCGTTGATTACAAACGTCATGTGTTAAAACACCTTCCTCACCTTGCCTATTTGTGTTCCTGGGCAGACTGGTTAGTTATCTCCCAGACACAAAAACTAGGAACAGTCATGCAAACATTTCAAATTTTTTGTTTTAGGAATGTTTTCCAAGTTACTTTTCTATATTTGGACTAAGCCAAACTAACAGTTTTAACTTAGGGTCTAAGCTACATGTTTATTAACTCCAACTTGTTCTGGAACACTCGTATTAGAGAGGTGTCAATCTCCTCTTAGAGTCATACTTTCGTTTGTTTTTTGAGAAATAGTACAGCTCCTGAGAAAAATGTCATGTCATTACCATCCTGCTGCTCCACGTCACTCCTCAGCTAGATGCTACATTTGTTTCTAACTGGGCAAATGGTGGGTGACACAAACAAAAAGGTGCCAAAATTAACATGAAGCAGAGAGTAATTGAAGAGTTTGGTGATACATTTTTGTGTTTTTTTTGCGTCAAGATCCCTTTCACAATATCTGATCAATTAAAAGATTATTTGTCAATTTATACAGCTTTTAAACTTCCCTCATGTCAGATACAAAGCAGCCAAGCTGAAAATGTATTTCTCCAGTGGCAGGGATTATCACAGTGCCAGATGGACAGAGCCACAAATGGATGGAGACACAGGAGGGAGATAGAGAAAGGAGAATGAGAATAGGAGTCCCAGTACAACATTTGAATGCATGCTGTATCACTGCTTCATGTTCAAGAGACTCAAGAGACTTTGAATCAATACAGTGTTTTTAGACGCATTAAGCCAGGCCTATGCTTTCACCAGCTTGATGAAGACATGAGAGCGGCCATTACCAAAACATGTACACACACTTTATAGAATAATTACTACCATTTTCTATCTGTCTTCAAGATCAATACCAATCCAATATGACAAGGATCTAATAGGCTGCTTCACCACAGGACCTACTAACTCTTCGTGATGAAACATGCCTGTTATCACATGTAACTGAAGAATTGTGAGGCTACCTTGTCTTTGTCTTCATAATGTCCTTGTTTACTCTTTGCCATCTGGCTGTTAGTTTCATTTTTCATGCACCACAGATTCAGCGACCTCCCTCCAGATTTGAGCCTTGTCTCCTCTCTACACACCGTATGAACAGATAAACCATTGAAAACCAGGGAAGTATTTTGATCTTTAAATACTTGGTATCTGAGTCCCATGATGTTAAAAAGTGAAAGGACATACAGTTAACACTACTAGGAGTCTGAGTATTGTCATGTGTAAGTTCCTTAGAGTGTGAAGGGGAATGATGAAAAGAAAACTGTGGTGGAAAAAGTTGTGAATTATACTTTCATGACTATAAAATTCACACACTATGAGTAATGGAAAAAAAGTATGATCCAACCCAGTGATTCAAGACTTCAAACCAGCAGCCCCAGTTTCTCAACTACAGAAACCAAAGAACCATGACAGGTTGGATTATTTAAATCAAGAGGAGATTTCTTTTTCTAAAAAGCTTTGATTTACTTCAAACCGGACAGAAGCAGAAAGCAGAGTGTTTAAATATCATGCTGAGCTTTATCACAGACTCACAGAGTTACACTACAGCCAATTCAACTTTGAACTTCAAGGAAAACTTTCTCTATCTGCCTCTTTTATTTTCCATAGTTTTATTTTCCACTCAGTTTTATGGAATATGAATGCAGGGCTAAAAATAGTTTTTGCAAGTGTAAAACAAAGCAAGGCATCACACTATGTCAACAATATGATGCAGTCCTAGAAAGTATCATCAGGTGCTGTATGGCGACATGATGTGGAAATCTTAATTTTCAAGTTAAAGTTAAAGATCAACAATGGGGTTAAAGTTGCCACTTAAGTGATCAGGTCCCCTCAGATCATTAATAAAGGTTTAGCTGTCAGACTTGCACATAAGATCACAAGAGCACCCTCACACGTGTTGTACGGCGGGACAATTAATCATGAATGAATCAGAATCAGAACCTCTTACCAACGTTGTCTTTACCATGTTGGTTATTTCGAGGTGTTGTTTTATTTTCAAAAATTCAATTGATACTTAAAAGTTATGTTAGTACTTTCTCCATTGTATTTGGAGACAGGGGGAGGACTCAAACCTATTAATTGATAAGACTGGGGGGGTTAATGTTTTTTACGTATGTATTAGTTAGGAGTCTTATGTTATTTTTTTAAGGGCTGATACCGGTACTGATTGTTATAGCTCATGAGACTTATGATACATTTTTGGACTGATATGCACCGATGATTCAAAATGAAATGTCTTTAGCAAATGTTTAATCTAAACTGAAACTTTCTATGTACAGAAATGAACAGTTAACCAGTAACAATACAGTTACGTCACATAGTCATATGACATCGAGCCAAACAGACAGACGATAGGTGAGAGAGTGGTGAATGAAAACAGACACAGAGGGAAGGACACACTGGCAGCAGAGCCAAAGTAACTGACTTTTGAATTAATTAATAAGGCTGATAATCGTCCCCAAAATTGGGAGGGTACATTTGTCAGGTGACTGAGAGAATGATGCATGTCAATTAATAGTAATAATGATGCATTTTATTTAAAGGCGCCTTTCAGAGCACTCAAGGTAACCGTATAGGGCAGAGTTTATAAAAAAGAGCAATATCAGAATGTGTCTGATAAAATCAACAACACTTGATACGGTGTAAAAACGAAGTAAAATGAACAGGATAAGACACACTGCAGTTAAGAGGTGTAATCAGAGTGAATATGTCAGTTTAAAAAGGGTCGATATTACAGATGTCTGGTGGCAGGGAGTTCCAGAGGCGGTGGGCAGGGCGACTGAATGCTCTGGACCCCACGGTGGTCAAGCAGGCAGGTGGTGTAGTGAGGTGAATGGAAAGAAGAAGACCTGAGTGTGCTGCTGGGTGTGTTGATGTGGAGAAGTTGTGAAGATGTCTGCCTGAACTAGCTTGCTGGTATGGAACCCCTGGTGGAGGAAAGCAAAAGGAACTCATCTAACATTATTAGACAACATCATGTTATATAAATAGAGTAATGTGTTTAAAAATGTGAAAGGACACCCCCTCCTCCTGTTGCCACCTGCACTGCATCAGGCACAGCATCTTTCTGCAGAAGACACAGAGATGATTGAAACTATTTCTGAGTTATGGACTGAATGTCTTTCTTTGACCACACAACTCACCACTTAAGTCCAAACTTCTGAACTATTAATCCAATTCTACATGGAAATATGCATGTGCGGTTCATCCCCACTGTTGCCCATAGCTCAGTGTTTTTGTCCTAATGTAACACAGTCACACACTAACTGTGCTGAATTTGTTTTTGTCAGAAGCTTAAATGAGGCTTTGGGAATGCAAATCTCTAATGAGACTGTATGAGTGTCTCATTTTGGGCTGCTGATAAAGAACACCAAGCGCTCTTTTGCATCTGAGCGTTAAAACCAGACAGAGAAAAAGATGACATCATTAAAATTATCCCACCCTCTTCCCCTCCTCTGCTCTCTAAAACAACCCGAGGGCTGGAGTGAACACTGACTCTGTCTTTCTCAGGACAGAACAGAGGAGCGTTTTCTCACATTTTCATCTTTCCTCCATTTCCAGCCTCCTCCCTGCCTCCTCAGCTGTTAGAGCATCAAACGACTTCTTGCTCCTGTTGCCTGTGGTGGTGAAAGGAGCGCAGCAGAGATGTGAATTCAGAGCATTTTTCTATCCCTCTTCTTTTTCTGTTGATGTCTTTTACATATTTTTTTTTTCTATCTCAAAACTTCCGACTTTGATGCCGCTGGAGATGTCGACACAGCACTAAACAGGCACAGATGGGCTGATGATGGAGATAAAGAGAATCAAGACTGGAGGGAAGGAGGGGGGAGTGACAGGAATGGGGGAGTGTTTAGGGGGCAAAATAACCAAAAAAGGATGATAACAAGAGAAGCATGTTCGGGGTGAAAAAGGGATGAACAGAGGTTGAACAGAGGTTGAACAGAGATCAGACCTTGGAGATAGAAGTGTCTGCCTGTGTGCTGTGGTGAAGACTGATAGTGAGACAAAGATGGTTAACATCTTAACTGAAACTTGTCTGCTGGGTGGACCTTTAACAGATCCTTTTGTCCTCTCACAGAGGACACACACTGAGGTAAAGTGGAGTAGTTATCAAGAGACAAATAAAAGAAGAGTTATGGCAGCTTCGGGAGGCTTAGGATGGTAAAACTGTGACATCACTGTGAACAAAACTGAGTCATGGTCAAATGGGTGACCTTGAGCAATAGTTGGTTACATTTTTGAGGTAGAAACACAATCTGCATGCAATTTAAAATACATAGTAGAGGACCTAGTTTTGATATGTTTAGAGCCTTGTTGGTCATTCATGTTTATATAGCACGAGCCAGAGACAAGCAATGCCACTTCCTCAACATGCTCACTACCGACGATGCGCGGATTCTCTTGAAGGATATTAATCAATGTTTAGACATTGCCTAAAAAGGACCAGGACATCGCCTAATATTGACCCAGTGGTCATGAAGACCATCACATAGTCCAGATTGTGTGACGTTGTTGTGAAGTGTTTAAAAGCAGAGTGTCTCGTATTATTAAAAAAGACTCAGACCATCAAGCCAGACTCTGTCGCTATATTTCAAAATATGCTACAACACAAGTCACCTACCGAAAGAATACCTCCATACTCTGTGCTGGTGAACAAAACCGGCTTCCAAAGTCTCCCGTGGGACTACTGTGCCTACAGAGCTGACTCTGATGGCTTAGCCACTGAAATATCAAAAGCTTGTGCACGAAAGATGCAACAAAACTGTGTCATGCATACGGAGGAAACATTGCAAACCTCACCAAGCACCTTGGTAACACACACCCAGACCTATCCAAGGAGTACATAACATGAAAGGATAGCACGTAAGCTAGTCTTAAAAGCTTAAATGATGTCAGAATCAAAATATACTGACAAAGACATGATAAAACTATGCTTTATATTTCTTTGAAGGCACAGACAATTAGCTTACAGCAAAGCACCTTTTTGATGCTTTGTGGATGTACAATGTGCTAAATGCTAAATGCACCAGCCTGATGACAGTTCTACAATAAACATGCTGTAGTTAAAACAGGACTGATACATTAGATGGCTAATACTAACTGCCAATATGGACCAAAATGGGTATACTGTATCAATGTACATGTTTTTTTTTAATGAACACATGTAGAAACTTGTTATATGGAACTAATAACTCTCCCAAAAAAGGCACTAGATAATTTTAAATGGTGTATTTAGTCAGTCCTTCAGAAAATAGATCGTGTGAAGAGGGCTACAGGAGAAAGTCAGATCTTATGGACCTCCTGGTCATTAAGACTCCACAATAAGAAAATGGCCTCAGCTTGACATATCTGAGTGACACTTAAAGCAAGAGTTGGGTTATTAAAAATGAAAGCATTAATTACACTAAAGCTAAAAATGTGCTCCAATTCAGCCAATAACTCTAGTTTCATTGATAAGTGAGAAATGTGTGTCCTCCTGTTTAAGATAAAACAATAGTGACCCTAACAAACTCTCCCTGTAGCTCTTCTGCAGTCCGCTGTCTTCAGAATATGACATGTCAGAGGAAGGCAGAAGTTAAATAGGCTGCCAGAGCAGGCTGCAGGAACACACAGAACATGGGCGAGCACTGTGGACACAGCAGACAGGACATCCCGATGACTAACACAGGCGAATAAGGTTGAAAACTAAGTCCTCCTCCAGGGGGACTTGGCTGCTCCTGTGTGACAGTTTTAGGCCAATCACTGGGTCATCACTGAGGCTCGGCTAGATGTGGTCTGATGTCTGCTGATTCCACTAACATTGAAGTAATGTGTGGTCCACATACTGAAACACACACACATTCACCTACTAATTCACTCATGGCAGAACAATGAGCTCATGCTGCAGTGAATGCACTCAAGAACTCCACTGTGAACAAAATAGTGAAGGCAGTCCATAGTCATAGAACGGTGTTCCTCTAACGGCCTCTCACACGCGGGAAAACAGACAAAATCCAGATCTTGAACTCAAGTGCACCAGAACGTGGGGTCTATGTGCTTCAAAAAGGGTTTTTTGATACATTTTTGAATGAAGATTTAAAAAACAAACAATTCTGAAGAATTGTTAAAGGCATCGAATTAAGTCAAGAGAAGTATTTTATATATGTATTTAAAAAAATATATATATGCGTGTATATTTGGAACTTAATCATTTTCAGCAGAAGGTATTGTTCATTGGACTTTGTCAACAGGCGAACTAAGATACATATTACAAGAGCTCTGACACGATATGGACTTGTACCAAGTTGTTGGCAGCAGATCCATTAAGTCCTGGAAGTTGCAAGGTTGGGATTCCATAGATCGGACAGTGTTGTAAAGCACATCCCATATCTATTCTCAAATTGGATTGAGATCTGGGTAATTGGTAATATAGAGGCCAAGTCAACACCTTCAACTAGTCGTATTGTTTCTCCAGTCCAGCTTCTTCCATTGCTCTGTGATACAGTTTGACGTTCATGGCCAATAAACACTTTTGGCAATGGACAGGGGTCAGGATGGGCACCCTGACTGGTCTGCTGCCACAGTACTTAGACCCATATGCAACAAACTGTCTAACTGTGGTGGGTAAGTTAAAAGAAATGTTACCAGCAACAAAAACATTTTTCCACAGAGAGGAAGCCCACAGTATGCCAGACTCAGCTTTACATTTCTTACAGTTTCTCTGTTCCTTCTGTTCCCTCTGTAACCTGCTGCATTTCAGGTCCACAAAAGAGACTGTTGGATAAACTGGGCAGATGTGACTGCTGACAGTGTTCAGCGAAGGTCAATCAAAAGATCAGGATACAATTATTGAAGGTCCCCAGTCATCAGTGCCTTGTAGAATGGTTGTAAAACAAAACATCAATAAAATAATGTAGGCTCCCGCTGTTTGACTATTACTGTCCAACGTTGCTGAGTTTATTCCTGAAATTGGGTTTTTACCCACTTTGGCAAATGGTGTGTGCTAATTTAAGACCATCTGGGGAATACAGTCAAAATATCTAAATGTTAGCATGAAGTCGGGTTAAATGCAGTGATACTGGATAATTAGAAAAGGAAGGATTTGCTCTAGAAACATAGCATGTATTTAATCCAGGTAAATCAGACCTCATCTATCCTCTAACAATTTGTATACTGGCCATCTCCAGTTTGCAGCCAATGGAAAATATCATCCAAAGATACTGGTAGATTCATATGATGTGATGACATGACAACACTGAAGAGGCCTGCAGAGGCACAAACTGTTATTTTCTATAAGTCTTCAACAGATAAACTCAATCCCCAACTCTCATTCCAACACACACATACACACAGATAAAAATTACAGCTCAGGGTTACAGCTGCCCACCCTCTCTTCTTCTTCTCCATCTGCAAGAGACTGCTTAAAGTGATAATGAGTTGTTTTTAATAATTAATTTGCATATAAAAGCAGAGCCGTCTGTGTGGGTGGCAGAAACAGATCCTAGATCACAGTCTGGCTGCTGGCAACGCTTCAGAGAAAAACGGAGAAAACAGAGAGAGGCGGGTGGAGAGAGGAGAAAAGAAAAGACAAAGTGAGAGAGAGAGAACGAAGGAGAGGACAAGGAAAACAATACTAGAGACAATGGGAGGATGAAACAAAAAAGATGTGCAGCAGAGGACGACTGCTGTGAACAAGACACCTCACATTAATGTACTATGTTGGGATGATGTTAGGGGGAGTTTATTTAAACCTCTCTTAAACCTCTCCACTGTTACCCCGCTAGAAAATCATGTTTCTCTATTATGAAATATAGCCATATGTGTTGGACCCCGAATCTGATCAGCAAAGTTTGGGAAGTGACAAAATATTCCCGGCAACAAAAAACAGAGCAGGACCTTTCTGATTGGTCAGTTTTGTTTCACTCTTTTAAAGAGATTCACCAATCAGCGATGTTTGGTTCTCTCTTGCGTAGTTTTCATGTGACTTATTGAAGACGTTCAGAGTAGCCTGCAGTCTCAACTGAGGATTACTCCAACACATGCTCATATCACAATTTGAAACTTTGCCTAGGTTTAGTATTGGCATCCAACTTTTTTGCTTAATTTTTGTTTGTAAAATGTACAAAAGCATAAAACCACCATAGCACCAGAATTACTAGTCAGTTTAACACATTTGTTTTCATTCTAGGCTTGAAATTTCAGTCTTATGCTGTAGCCCTGCCATCCGACACTAGCCAGGGCTGTAGATCTGGATAAAGGCTACTGCCATAATGTTATAGTGCTCCACTAGCTGAATATAAACAAGCACACATGACAGATAGAATCTCATAGTGTGGCATAGTTAGTAATGGACATTAAGTTGTACGTAAGCTGTTTCTGGTTAAACTGAAAGAAAAGCACTTAACCTGAGCAATGTGTTATCAGCATAGGCATGAAGACGTCAACCTGCAAGAAGGACTGGAGGCTTGTGGTGCTAGCTCTGCTAACCTTAGCCACACTTGGTATTGCAGTTGTCAGCAGTGATCTCTTTACGCGAGCGCTCCGCACTATGCTGCCGATACATTTCCGTTCTAGCTAATGCTCACGTTGACACAGAGAGTACTGTAGCGTGTCTCAGCTCTGGTTCCGAAGCGTACCCCAGCGCTGCTCCACTGAAGATACGTACAGAGTCTATTTCGATCAGAACCCGCGCCCAGCACACGCCACGCTGAACAGGGAAGATCAACCTGAACAGGAAGTCAGGCAAGAGGATGGCATGTAACATCCACTCGATTTCAAAATAAAACACCAGATATGGACCCCGAAAATCTTACCAGATCGTACAGTTTAGAAATACTCATCGATTATGGATATAACCATTAAAAGCTAAAACAGCCACATATCCGTGACCCATCTTGACCACAACAGGACTTTAAGATGATAAATTTGTAAGAAGGTAACAGGACAACAAAGCAGAGCACTTTTTTTATATTAAACTCATCTAAACCTGTAAAAGCCAAACTTTATAATTATGCAGCATACTTAGTGATGATAGGAGCACAAAAGTAACAGAATAATATCTGAATGAGCCTTAATTCAAACACAGAAAGGCTCTGTAACCTGTTGTTTGTGTGTTGTTCTCTCTATACTGGACCCAGCTGCTCCTGGTTGATCTGAGCTGTGCCACCCTTCAGACACACTGCCTGTATAAATTCGACATCAGTCTTTGACCACAAACACATCGATTGTAGAGACCATGTCGAGATTTTTTCCAAATTTGAAGTATTTTTCTCCTTCAGACTCATTTAGGGTGGAATTGTAGAAGCCAGACAAGAAAAAATTGAAATAAGCAATAACTCTGCATAGATCACTCTAGCACCACTCTCTATTTTGGTTATGAGTTGTATTAAATAAACCCTACATAATAAAATAAAAACTTTAAATTCAATTTCTAATTTCTGTGTCAAGTTAACAAGAATTGGACAGAAAGATGAATGACACAATGAAAGTAATTGCATCATAAAGCATCAATAATGTTTGGCCAACCGTGCCTATCAGACCACAATGAAAAAAAGTCTTAGGAGTGGAAGTGAAGTAAGCTGAAGCAGCAATAAAGAAAAGAAGTTAGCTGTTAAAGTTGTGATCCAACAGCTCTTGTAAAGGTATGTGAACACACACGCTAACACACGCATACGTTCACACTGCTTTGAAACACTCGCACTACGGAAGCATCCCACACTCTGTAACGCTCAAAAACACACCTCATAGAGATCATCTCTGGAAACAAGACAAGCAGATGTGCATCCCACCCACACACACCTCCACAATCACATCCCTTCTCTCCCATCATCCACACTGACACACACAAACACCCTCACAGATATCTCTACTTCCTGATATAAAAGACAATGTGTTAGTAGATAGTTGCATGCTTGAAAGGTTATTCTCTTACTCTGACACTGTTTGTATCAGATCCAGTAAGACTGTATTGTTTGGTCTCATTCCACATTTGAAAAAGGTTTAAGTGTCTTTACACACATTTAAGGTGAGAAAGTATCACCAGTGTGATAGATCAGGGAGCAAAGAAGGTCACGAGTGTAAAATTACAAACTCCACATGCCTGATGAGTGAAACAGAAAAAGATACTGTGAGCCAAGCACGAGGCCTTGGCACAGGAAAGAGCTGGAATGCATTCAAATGTCTTGTGTAAGGAAAAGATGCCAAATATGAGAAGTAGCACATCAGATTTTAAACACAACAGCAGCCAAAATCATGCACACACTCTTTGATGCATTTTAACATTCATTCTCAGTTTCCTGCCAACACACAAGAGACAGGAACTGATTCATATTTGATCATTAAGATGAAGTCCCCTGAAATAAAAGCTTGTGTTTGCAGATGTTGCTTCTGTTTTCTGATGGTAAAAAAATGAAACACTTTTAACAGAAAAGAAAAGAAAACATAAGTAAGCTGAAGGGACATAAAAGCTGTCATTTTGTTTTAAGTTACTTTATGTCTTTAGTTGATTCTGGCATCAAACAGCCTTGCATCAAACTCATGCAACAAATGGCAACTGATGCACAAGTTCAGGAAATGGCCTGGAACCATGCACACACAGTCCTATAACAGTAACATGCAGTGACAGGCTAAAGCTCAAAATGAAAAGGACTAGAAGTGATGTTCATACTCACTGGAGCTGTGGCCATGGCCTCCTTGTCGTAGTACTTTTTCCTCTCGTACTTGTCACGGATGAAGACCTCCACTGCTCTGAGGTTTACGATTAAGGACTGAAATACTGCACAGTAATATTCAGATATCTGTTTTAGAAACACACGACAGTCACTCACAGTGCATATAATGAAATGACTGACGAGCTGAAGGTCTTGAGAGAGCTGGAAGAAAATGTTTGCTTTCTTTTGCCTTCTTGATTTTAGGTGTGTTTAAGTTTAAAGGATGTTGATAACTGGTCAAGGCTGGAAAAAAAAGGTAGAGAGAAAAGGATTAAGCCCGTCAGTCACATGAAATATTCAAACTTTCTGATAGTCAAAGCTTGATCATGATCATGTGCATAATACAGAGGTCTCATCAAGACACTAATGTAGATAGTAACAACGTTTTAGTGGATGGATGGTAGAAATAAGAAAGGTGCTGATCCACAGGCTGGTGACAGGTTTTGAGCCTGTCACCAGCCTGTTTGACTGTGATCAGTGACCTGCTGGTCTCCAATTCTGTGATGATCTCACACTTACACATGTGGGGCACAAACAATAACATGACAGCCACACACACAAGCCAATAAGTTAATGGCGTCTACAGGCGAAAGTAGAGATATAAAAACTACCAATAAAATGTGTCAAGTCATGAAAAAAAGCATAGATTTACTGAAACACTCTGAACCAGAGGAGGACTCATTCATACAAGACAACTGTCCCTCTGTGTGCCACTGTGACCAGAGAGCTGAGGCTGCAGTGTGCCTCTAGACTTCATTAACGACACAGAGAGTTAAACAGACCTACACCAGGCTGCATCGTTAAATGACCCATCCCATGCTGTCCATTTGTACGTGAACACTCCCTCTCTCAAGTTCCCTCTGACTCCCCTGGGGATTACAGTTTATCAAAATAGCCTATTATTTTTTTTTATCTCCCCCTTATTTTCTTTAGTTGTTATGGGACTAAGGATAAAGCTTTAATCAAGATGTGATTAGACTCCCATATTGATGCATTAATTATTTTTAACCGCATGCCTTTTTTGTCCCTTTCGACACACAATAGTTAAACTCCTGCTCCCACTATGGTGCAAAATAATGACCACTGGTTTTGAATTTCACATTTCACTGTAAAAAAAAAAACTCCCTGATAGCTCAATTGACAAGTAATGAGTGACAGAATGAGAGTGTGAGTGAGAGAAATTGCCTATCAAACCATTGGCAGGAGCAGATCCTGACTGAACTTTATCTGTAGCAGAGATTTGTTGAAATCTTTGTGAGGTCCTGTGCCTGCTGATAGGTGCATAAGGTCTTTCTAAAGACAGCGATAAAGAGTTTGTCTTTGAGTTTGGAGTGCTTATCAAAGACATTTTCTGTTCAAGTGCTGCTGAGCTAAACCTCTCTGAAATTGGGTTTTAAGTAAATCCTTCCAGTCTTTAAATGTAAGATCATATACACAGAGATCTGGAATTGCCTCTGTGGACTGCTTCAGTCAGCAGTCTCCAAACAGGCTGAAATGGCTTCTCCAAAATCCTTAGGGCCAAATTATCTGAATCCTAACACACTGACAAGTCATTATTTGTGACACCGAAGAGCACTGATAGTTCTTCTAAATGCCTGACAATATTTTAGATAGCATCCCTACAGAAAAATACCTTTTTAAAAGACCAAACAGTGAGCAGAGTGGGCCGTCTCCTTATCAATGGGTTGTTGGTTTGATCCCCTGCTCGTGCAGTACATGTTGAAGTGTCTTTGGGCAAGACACTAAACCCTGAAAGCACAGCCAGCAACCTATTGGTGCATGTGAATGGGATCATTTTCTACTGATGGTCTACAGCAGCCCTTGCTATCAGCGTGTGGATGAATACATGAATGTGACATGTAGTGTAAAAACACTCTGAGTGGCCAGGAGACAGGACAAGCACTGCGGTCCATTCACCATTCACCTAACAGGACAGTGGAGCTGATAATCTGCTGAAGCCTTGATCCCTCAGTTTGTATCTGTTGTTATGAGACTTAAATTAGATATGACTGATTACTCATTTACATCAAAATATGTGTATAAATGCCTGTGCCAGAGGTTCAAAACTGGGTGGGGGCGCCACACTGAAGGCTCTGTCCTCAAAAGTTCACAGTATTATGCAGAAGATGGAGAGCCGACACATGCCTCAGGATCACAGCTTGGGGCTAAGTGTAGGGGGAAATACCATGGAGAGATTTGTAGGTGAGAAGGAGGATGTTGTCTAACTTGATTGGGAGTCAGTGAAGGTGGATGAGATGTGCTGCCCAGGCTTACAGAGAGTGAGAAGTACAATTTCCATACCAGCTGGAGCCTGTCCATGATTTTTTGGGGTAACCCATAAGACTACACAGCGGTAGTTCCAGAGTCTTCAATAGTGACAAATTGTTTCTGTTTGTAGGACTTCAACCGGGAGAAAACTGTATCAGTAAGGCCAAAGCAGTCTGACAGGGGGTTGAAGAGGATGGTGTGGGAGACTGTGAGGAGGCTTGATTGTAAGAGACATTAATATTAAGTCTATAACTTATCCAAATCTAACTAAACTAAACATGGATTTTCTGCCGTTGCTGACATTAGTCTCATTGCTAAGATTGTCTGGGAATTATTGTAGTTATTTCCATGTAGAAACTGGTACCATTAATGACAAATATTTTGAATATTCATATTGTTTACATCACAGTTTCTGTTATTTTTGAAAATCCCAAGACAGACATTGAAGTATTTGCACATACAGTCAACCACAGCCACAGACTTCAGCTGACACATGCCACCAACACACCCAGGCTCCACATATGCGCTAATCCAGACTCTCTTATCTCCCCATTCCAGCAGCAACGCTTTTGTCGGTTGGAGTAATAGACCTCGAAAGATTGAAAAATGATGACCACCCGCACAAGCCGAGCTGCAAGATAGGCTGGTAGAGGCTTCTGGGGCTGCGTCTCAACACACCACTTATTTGATGCCGCTGACAAGCAGCAGCAGAGCAGATAGGCTGCTATGCTACGATATCAGGCGCAGCTCTACGAGGATTGCTGTGGACACAGATGTAGACAGATGACAGACCAACAAAACACACCACATAAAGCAGAGAGGCTGATGTGCTGAACAAGGTAAGTGCTGACCTTTTAGATAATGTCCTGTCTAGGCAGTGTTGATGGATGTTATACATATGAACCAGTTTCATATGTTATTTTTTAATAGAAAATATTATACTACAAAAAAAGAGGACCTAAAGGGGTACAGGACATTTTCAAAATCCAGTTTTCAAGGCTAAAAATTTCAGATTTTTTTGGGCGATATTTTGAACTTAATTTTAGAATTAGCTGCTTGAAGTTACAGTTATGTAATGTTACAGACTGAAAGTCTGTGTAGGTTTTAACTCAGAGCTAATGCAAAGATAAGGTTCATAAAAAACTTAAGGACACAGTTCGCAAACTGATCCACAAAGCAACCAAATGCAACCAATAACAATGGCTACAAGCACAGCACCCTCAGGGACAGAAATGCAAGGAAATGTGAGTGAGGAAACACGTTTTTAGGAAGTCTGGCATTTGTTTGTGATATTAATTATCAGGCGGTGTTAAATACTTGATTCTAATTGGTCAAACAGCGGTAATTAAGTCACAATAGCAAAAGAGCAAAAGCAATGGCAGCAGAACTGGTGAGTGCATCTCTAAATTACAGATGGCAAACTCAAACCATAGGTTGAAGATGGTAACCATTTGTGATACTTGCTCCATGTACAGTATGTTGAAAGGTTAGTCAACTATCAAGCTCTGAGAGGGATTCAGGGTGGGACAAGAGCCCTTCACTTCAAATCAGGGACTTACTCTGTCTAGATGCTTATTTGCATAACCACTAGGGTTTAAAAATGTAATGTAATCTGGAACAGTAACCAATGTAAGGATCTGATAACGTTAAAGATCTGATTGCACCAGTCCACAACCTGGAACGGTAAAAATGTCAAGTTGGGATCTGGTTGACTGAGGTGTTACTGTGTGATTTCTGCACACTTCAATCTTGTGAGAATCTGACATTGACCCTTCAACTTTCACATGAGTAACGCTAGCCACGGTAGCTGGTCAGATAGCATTACTTGTTGAAGAACTTCTAAATGAAGAGAACACAGCAACAACAACCAATGCCTAGATGCCAATGTGTGACAATAAGAGAGAAATTATGAGGAGAAAAAACAATGTCTTGAATTGTCTTCATCATCGCAATTTAACAGCAGCATTCCTCTGTGTAACGTGACACGCCAAGCTCTGTCATACAGGGTTTGCTGCAGTCTACTTTTATTTTTAAATTGGCTTACATTTTTGTCACTTAGGAAAAAAAAATAGTTTGTTTTCAGTGCTAGCAGGGCTTCACAAAGTCCGTGAAGGTAGATGTGCAGAGGAGCCAAAATTTCTGTATTAGTCATGACAATTTTTTTTTATTTCTCACCCAACTATCTGTCATAGAAAGACACCTGGGCATACATGTGTGATAACAACTTGAATGACTGTATCATTCCAGTGTGTACAGTTGGCATAGTCTTTTGTCTCTTAGAAAAGTAATTAACACAATGACATCTTATTTTAAAAGTTACATTGTATTCAAATAAGCGGTATTGTGCTTTTTTCATATTTTAAAAACTAACATGAGTTGTATGATTACCAGGCTTTTTATTAATCATCCGGCTGTGTTAAATACTTGATTGGGATTTGTCAAAACCCCATTGACAACAGTAATAGTTGTCAATAGTATAAACTCAAACTAACAAGAGCAACACTCTAGACAACCAGATCACACAAACATCAGTTCCTGTTAGGATCAAGTTGTTAGGCTAAACAACATTTGTTTTTTGGGATCCTGTCCAAAAGGGAGAGACTTACAACCCTATTAACTACCCATTCACTTTCCCTTGGATGTTAAATATGCTTCCAAAAGATGACAAAAGTTGTCATTGCAGGCTATAAATTGTTTCGGGTCTTGTTGGTGGATTGATCTGTGATATCTGTGCATCTCAAAGCAGACCCACATAATCACAGTAACAATGCTACAGGCCTGCCCCTGACTAAAGCAACTCCTATTACATACAGCAACACATCTGAGCTGCAGCATCTACAGAGATACCACAGGTAGATAAAAAATCAGGCTGGGGCTGCTTTTTGTTTTGATGCCAGAAGAGTTTTGTAGTCAAGAATTCACAAAATAATCTGAAGAAAAACTTGTGAATCATCTTCTTTTCACATCGAGCAACAACATCCTCACTCCTCACCACAACATCACCGCTTACTGTCACAGTCAGACTGGATGAAAGAACAAAAACATATGAAGATTCGTAAACCACTTATAAGAAAAGACCACAGAGAAATCCTCTCGCAGTGGCTCTGTGGTTCCTCTAAATCACACAGCAGGTAAAAGAAAGTAAACACATCCATCTAGAGCTGCAGTAGAGGTATCCATCTGTATAAAAGAATGTCAAACTATTAACTACGATGCAGGTACAATTAACCCCTTAGACCAAGAATAGCCAATGCATTTGAATAATCTCCATGAACAGATTTAGTATATAATGTAGAATCTAGACTCTTAAGTCTGGGTTTTCAGCATGGGAAGTGTTCTGCTTCATACTAAACCTGAAGTGACAGTACTATTGTAAACATGGCCTTTCTAGAGTGGCAAATTTTGCTCAACTTTTGATCTGGACAAACAATTGCTTCTCAAGATTCTTACACTGCCCTGCATGGAAAAGGAAGTCTTGGCTGGAAGTCATTTTTTGCCAACCCGGGCTACACTGTTTCCATTATTCCCAGAGTCATACTGTTCTCAGATGGTAGCTAATGGCTTCGGTGATTACCTTGACAGTAAATGTCCTTAGCAAGACATTTATAGTATAAGATCTGAACATGTGAGATGGTGGTTCCTTTGGAGAAATGTGTATTATTAGTGCTCTGGCATCCCATTAGCCAGTCCTTGCTTTGCTGCTTGACTTCAAAGCCGCTACACTCTTATATGCAGGTGTTGGGCTATCAGTGCAGTAGCTATGAACCTGTAACTCTTAGGAGCTGTGCTTTGTTTGGCTCCAAGGTTCAACCCCAGCCATTAGACTCTCACAGGCATATGTTCCTTCAAGCTTTGGCCTCAGGAGGAGATCTGGATTTCTCTTTTGAAGTCAAACTGCTATATTTATCCCTGAGCTTCCAATTTGCCATGTGGGGGACCCTACCATGGGGTAATGCACTGACACCACAGCTCCCAAGTTTGTTGGGGAACGCAAACCCCTCCACCACGTGATTGGATTAGGGCGACCCCTGGGCACCTTCCTTTCAGTGATTTATGGCCATGTCCAAATGGAAGGAGAACCCCAGGGTAAATCCTGAACCTGCTTGAGGGATTGTATATCTCATCTGGGCAGGGAATGCCTCAGGACTCCCCAGGACGAGCTTGGGAATAGCACTCTTAAGAGTCATCATGAATACACTGCTCAGCATGCTGCCACGACATGACGACGAACGAACGAAAGGCAAAGGTGGGATGAATTGGTGGCATTTAAGAATGTTCATAAGTTTTCTTTTCCATTAATTTATAAGCTTTATTAATCAAACCTTTTACTACGACTGTCAATATATCAAGACAACACCGACAAGCCCACAGTGAAATCAGACATCCTAAATACACACACTAATGTAGGAGTCGGAAAACAAAGAGGCAAATATGTACTTGGAATCAAACTCCATTTCGTCATTTGCATACATAAGAACAGTAAATAGCTGAGCCAACGTGGTGTGTGTCCATAAACACAGAAGCACACATAAGAACCTCTCTCACACAAAGCTCCTCTAATCCTGGGTCTGTTATCTGCTGTTTTCAGCCAGCGGCGCTGCTGTCAGAACGACTAATGGACTTCAAAAGAGTGAAGTATGATGACCACCCGCACAAATGGGCCTGCCAGATACAAGATAGGGTATTAGAGCAGCATTTCAAGCAGGGAGAGTATTTATTTCAGTCCGCTGGTGGAAATATGAACATATGCTGCTGTGTTCACCACACAGCTGTCTTGTCTTATATGGTGGAAAAGGGCAAAGTAAGAATTGCTGTTACATCGCTGTATACACAGACACTGCTGGAGGTGTCCTGGTTAAATGTGCGGAGTGAAGCTGATGAGAAGAGCCTATCACTTCTTATTTGGTGCTGGAAATTATCCTGGGTGTGCCAAGGAAATAGAGTATAATGATGACTATAAGTTAGATAGTTTGCCATCATAATTTTTCTGTCTTTAATCTAAATGGCCCATTGCAGGAATGATTTAAAGAACTGTTAAACTGACCAGTACCCTGATACCATAGAGATAAAATGTTGAATATTTCCGTAACTGATGACAAATACTCACAGATTAGTAATGACATAGATGTTCAGTCATTTTAATAACTAATTAATTGGTATTTTCTTGCAGAAAAATTATCAGTTTGACAGCTAAAGGGGGAAATGTATGCAAGCATTTGTTAGGACATCCCTTTGTTTTGTAAGTATATTACAGCAATAAATTCACATTGTGTTCGATCCTTACGAACAGATTATTTTGCTTGCAGTGCCATGCAGGCAATGCGTACTGGTAAAACTAATGTTTTGTCTTTAAGAAGCCACAGCATTGCTCTGCAGCTTTTCTCTGGCTGTAAACTCTGTTTCAAATTAAATGCACCCTCACACGTTCTTGCAAGTCAGAGTGCAGTGCATGACGGTGGGGCGAACAACAAAGTTTGTGGCAACCCTAGGGTCTGTTGCCGCTTCAGTGTCTTTATCAGACAAGTATAAGTCAAAACAACTCTTAATGCTGTTTGGAAGAGAGAGGTTCGAGCAGAGAGGAGGGAAATTGGAAGAGCAATGAGCAAGGATACACACAGCAGCCTTTGCAGAAGTTTTATAACTGAAGTACACACCAGCTTATCAAATATGACTCACTGACAGGATGCTGCAGTGAGTTAGACCTTACTGAAAATGAACAACATCACCAGAGTTTAATAATGGAGAAAATTATGATAGTGTGTTGCTTTATCCTTTAATAGATTCTAAGTAGATGCTCTGGTGAAGCTGTTCTGCAGGCTTTGGGAGAACGAAGCACTTCACTCACTTGAGTTTTTATGGAGGAAACATATGAAAGGAAGTTTACCATATAGCTTGATCTTTTTACTCTCATTAGTCAACCATTTGCATGTCAGAACAATGCTGATGGGGTATTTTTTATGCAAACTTCTGGTGACATAGGGAGCTTTTGCATTTGTATGTAAATACAAGGAGACACATATGGTGAATAAGGGACCTCTTGTGTAAATCTACACTGGCATATATGGTGACAGAGTGTTTTATATGAATGTATGCTGACAGGCAGTTTTAATGTGCATGCAGTGTGAGAAGCAGTTTCTATGTGGGTGGTTAGGAACAGGGTTTTTTTACATCGATGTGTGATGACGTGTTGTGACAAACAGAGTTTTTATGTAAATAGATCTCGGTTGAATGACTGCTGTGAAGAATAAATAGACAGTCTGAGACCAAAACACAGAAAGCATGCAAGCTGGAGGAGGATACTGGTCCGTCTGTGGCCGTCTGAAGCTCTCCGGGAGATGGGCTTCATACAGCTGCCTGGCCCTGTTGTTTCCCATGTCCACCATACTCTGCAATGAGGAAGAAGAAAAAGAGAGAAAAAGGATTGAGGTATGAAAGGGTCACTCTGGTACTATTTAAACCGGGAACCTGTTTTATTTTACATATTCTTTGGCCTGGATGATTTCAGTGTGATTTTTTTATTTTTTCATTACTTCAGTTGATTGCATCGGAATACAACTACAGCACTTACTTTAAAGGCTGAAACATTATCCTTTCAAGCAACTGTCCCACTAAAAGTGCCCCCACTGAAAGTGTTCATTTTGCTAAGATGGTTAAGACAGAGAGTATGAGAGAGATTAGTGATATGACTAATGCTACCTAAAGGGGTGTGGCTATTTCTGAATTCATGTAGCTTTGTATTGCATCATTAACAGTAAGAGATTGCATGCCATAACATTTTATTCATCTTCTTTTGACATTGTGTTGACTCTGCAAAAGTTTTTGTATAGCTGCCTCTTCTCCAATTGTATTTAATCAATTTTGTATTATTGGTGTATATTTTGACATGTACTGTATGTCCATCTATGTCCATGTGTATATATGTAAGCGTATGTATTTCTATGGGTATATGTATGTATGCACTTATGCGGGCGTGTCTGTGCTTATACATGTCTGTGCAGGCAGATCTATGTGGGTATAGATAATGAACTACTTATTTCTAGATGAGGTTTTGGTCAGCTATGCATTCTTTTTCTTTTCTCTTTAATGGTTGTTTCAGTGATATATCGTGAACCCTGACTTTACATCCTGATGTGGGGGGGGTCCAATTATTCCACGACCACTCAACTGAGTATAATATTATGTAACTCAGAATGTGAGAAAAACACAAATAAAGTCTGTATAGAGTGATATGACTCACAGCAGGTACAGTTTCCTCTGCTTGCCAACACACTGAGGTGTTTTGAAATGAGTGTATCATCACAGCTATGTATTATTATAAACTGTAAACAACATATTAAAAATTATCATCAAGAAAATGCTTTTTTCAATTAAATTATTAGTCATTAGAGCCTAAAATGATGTGTTTTGATTAAAGTCAAGGTTACAAATTACTGGATTACTGAATTGTAAAATACCCCAAAGAACATGTAGAAACTCACACAGAGCAAGTTCTTTCATACATCACATTTGTATTCAACTCATCTCGCTAGCCGACTCCTTCCCACACATGCATGCTCTCTCACACACACACACACAAACACACAGAGTGAAAGACACACGGCCCGTATGTGTCTGAGCTAAATTAAGAGGAGGGTGATAAATGGGGTGATGATAGGAGAAGTGGAGGAGATGGAGTCAGAATAATCAGCCAACCAGAATTAATTAGTCATTGAAAACAGTGATTAACATTCAGAGAGAGAACCTTTCTACTCACACTCAGCTGACGGATAGGCACACAAAATCCCAACAATTGGATACATTACTGACTCGATGATTGAATAAATTTACTGGCACGCTCAGGTGAGTTTCAAACACACACACGCACACGCACGCACACACACACACACACACACACACACACACACACACACACACACACACACACACACACACACACACACACACACACACACACACACACACACACACACACACACACACACACACACACACACACAGTGTTCCCCAGATATATTGTGTGTAATTGAATTGATGTGACATGCTACTCACCCTCAAAAGACAACTATACATAGACTAATTACACTTCTCTATATTTTCAAAGCATGAGTGCGTGTTCATGTGTGTGGGGAAGCAGGTACATGCATGTCTAAATGTCCTGTTCATCTCTTGGAAGCAGCCCCTTTGGGGACCAAGGTAAGAGTTTCTCCAGCTGTTAGCATTTTAAACTGCTAGCACCATTTTTTTTAGGCTTGTCATCTTTGGACATCAAACTCTGTGAAAATATTTTGGTTCATTGACAATGTTTAATGATGTCTCTGCTCCAGTGACTATAATCTTAAAATCTGCATCACACCTCCACAGATATCTTTTGTTATTAAATAACTGGGCCCACTTAGAGTCACTTTGTTGCAGACGATCACCCCCCTGGTGCTGTAGTTGTGAGTGAAGGCTTGCCTCAGTCATGAGGGGTACACTAATGGCCCTTTTCCACCAGCCCGTCTTAGCCCTACTCTACTCGACTCAACTCGACTCTACTCAGTTTGTGTTGCGTTTCCACGGGCGCAGTACCTCATTTCAGATACCAGTTTTTCGTACCAGCTCTGCTCTGGTTCCAAGCGAGCTGAGCCGATACTAAAAGGTGACTTCGACGGACTGCCGGCCACTGATTGGTCAGAGAATGTCGTCACCGAATAGTCATGATTATTTTAAAAATGACATCAGTACTGTACAATGTCTGCACGCAAAGTTTATCCGTGGTCCGTTGACGAGGTCCAGACTTTTTTGGGTCTAGTGGCAGATGAACGGATCCAACGGGAGTTGGGCAGAGCTACGTAGTTTCGCGCAGCTGTGTTATGACGACCCCGCCCACCGTGAGTCGGTACTCGGGCTGGTGGAAAAGGTAACCAAACCGAGTAGAGTCGAGTCAAGTAGAGCCGAGTCGAGTAGGGCTGGAACTGTGTAGTGGAAAAGGGCCATTACTTCACAGATCAATGGTACAGTCCACTGTTAAATATTGTAAATATTGGCATTCAGAAGTCAGAACTCCAAATGTAAGATGACCTAACTTTTTAAGGTGTACTCTATGAAAAAAGACCCATCATATATCTGAGTCAACACGGTACATCTTCAACTAAACATCAAATAAACCAGCAGAAAGGCAGGACGGCATGACAAAGATGCAGTCTGCTTATTCGGGGGCTCTCAGATGGAAAAATGTTAATATTGTGTTCCCGGGACTTCCATTGGGTCCAGCAACATGCAGTTTTAATGCGCATGTGTAGCTCTTTCTAGTACCATCTGTTCTCTCAACCCTGCCAGCTACCTGTGTGGTAGGTGAGCTCAGCCTATGGCAGTGTTGATAGTTGTGATGTACGGACCCACTGCCTGCGATGAATTTGCTGGGCTCACATCACCATACTCTGCTATTCACTAAACGGAAACAAACCAGCACTCACAAGGTTACTTTACCTAATAGTATACCACCGTTTTCTATGTATTCACAATAATGACCTTGTTACATGCGGTGTAAGTCTCTCTATCGCTCTCCCTTGTCTTTCTGGTCCCCCTCCTTTCTCTGCTTGTAGCACATCTGAGCTATTAGCACTCAGGTAGGAGGAGGTGATAAAGAGGGACAGGTGGTGCAGTGACGATCTCTGAGACACACTGAGCAGCACACGGAGAGAAGTGTAAGGTTTGTTTTCCACCTTACTTTTCTTTCCCCAAGTAGATTTTGATTGTTAGGTCTTGTTTTAGTTTGTTGTTTTAGTGTGGGCTGGAGACTACCCGTAGTCCAGTTATCAGCATTTGTTTTCTTAGGTTTAGTTTCTGCTTTTTAATTAGTTAAAGAGGAGGTGCTTGGTGCGACGGTCACATCCCTTGTTCATCTTGGCCGAGGTCTCTAGTCCCTTTTGTTTCCACTGTTTGGTTTTCTTGATTCCTGAATATTTCTAGCAGGGTTAATAATGTTTGGGTAAAGTTTGAGTTTAAGTTTCATATCTTGTGTGGCGTCCCTCCCTACTTTTGAGCCTTATTTTCTGTTGCTAAGGAGGCCATAACAGACCTAATGAGGGAGAAAAGTGTTGAAAAGTAGCACTGCCAGACCGGCTTGCCTCCCCATGTATCCAGTTGGGTTTGGGCACTTAAGCTTTCGCTTGCCTTTCTGAAAGCCATCCTCTGGATAGATACCATAACACAACAAAATACCTCTCTCTGCACCTTATTCTAGTATAGAAGTTGTAGTGGTGGATAGGATGCAGCTCGCTTTCTAGATGATAGGAGGAGTATTAAAGTGCATCTTATACACCAATTTTATGGCTAGTAATTGTTTGGTTTACTCTTGGAATTAAATTAAGTTTTCTAGGTTTCTTGCTAGATAACATGTTGTATGAACATGTATGAAGAATTGATCTTTTCAGAGCACTTTTGTGGGATCTACTGACTTTGATGGTGAACACAGAGTACCCTCTAATGCTTAAGTGAAAATTAAGTATTTCCCTGCAGCTGTGAGCTGTTTTGCGTATTCAAAGTATCTGAGTTCCTGTTGGTGTGTTTGTCTGTATACCTGGATCTGCTCAGGTGTCCACTGGTCCAGGTTTACAGATTTAACTCTTGAGATGTGGACGCCAAGGTTGCGGTGGATTCCGGCACAGCGGATACACATGAACACCCCGAGGTTCCATGATGCCCACCGAGGACCTGCAATATGACAGAGAGAAAGAGAGAGAGATAGAAAGAGATAGAGTATTTCAGATTAAAGCCCCTCTGGTTAAATTTGAATGTAATGTCCTGCTATGTTATCACTTTACTGACTCAGTAAAACCGCAGCAGAGAGGACTATTCTATCGCTTTTCTGAAGCAATGTGGAGTGAGTCTTAAAATTCTGTACAAAAAAATATAACTTGTTGAGGAGATCAATCTGCATAAATACATTTATTCAAACTCTGACTCCAGTCTTCAAACTGTGTTTTGAAATAGAGAAAACAAGTGATCCTCCCTGAATACTGAATTCAACACAATCTTTCTAAAAATACACTTTCAGGACTTTCACCTGATGTTTCAAAAGAAGGGGGAAGTTTTCAATTCCTATTTTTCAACTTAAGCCAGGCTCACATTTAAAGATTTGTCAAATCTTATCAAATGTAGCAACTGTGGGTGACCCTACATATGATGACAAATAATCAAATATTTATATGTTCTGTTCCTAGAGTGTGCAGAGAGCAATATGACCACAACACTAACAGAATCCATTCACCGACAACCAGTCCAGAGTCTTCACACTCAGAGGTCTTTCAAACGTGACTTTAGAGCAAACAAACAAACATGGCAGCCGACAGGCAAGAAGAACTTGTACAATCCACATAGTGCATACTTGGCTGTCCTCAGAGTGTCCTCCAAACAAATGGGTATCAGACCGACGTATGCAACATGTTTGGTTTTTATTTTTGAAATTGGTGTGTTCTTCTAAGCAGATCGAGGGAAGTAAAATCACTTCAAACAAGTCTGGCAACATAATCTTGAGAACAAGAGATGCAAATTTAAAGTATGCTCCAGTCCATGATCAATCTTTTGGAAAGTTAACAATCAATTAAAGATGACGGCTTAAAAAAAGATTAAATAAAAAACGGACTTTTCCTAGGACAAAAACAAAACCAAATGTGATATTTCCCCTAAATCACATTTCCACAGCACATTATTCATATAACTGACAGTACTAAATAGCTCCAGAACACATAGGAGGCATACAAGTTGTTTAATTCGCTGAATATCAACATGCAAAGCAGGTAGAGATAATCTCAGATACACTGTATATTCCTATAAAGCATGGCCCAAAACGACTAAATGTGGAATTCCTGCAACAAGAGAACTTAAATTAAACTGTTAATAGTTGGATTCCGGTGTTTCAATCAGGCCCCTTATCTCCAGTGAAGGGCAGCCTTAATGCTTCAGGATACCAAGACACTTTTGACAATGCTATGCTTCCCACTCTGTAGTTTGGGGAAAGCCTTTTTCAATTCCAACATGACTGTACCCCAGTGCACCAAGAAAGGGCTATAAAGACATGGCTTGATAAGTTCAGTGTGGAAGAACACTGGCCCACATCGAGCCTTGACCTCAACCCCATCAAGCACCTTTGGGATAAACTGGAACAGAGATTGCAAGCCAGGCCGTCTCATCCAATGTCAGAGCCTGACTTCATAAATGGTCCACAGAATGAATGGGCACCAATCCCCACAGAAACACTCCAACATCTTGTGGAAAGCCTTCCAAGATGAGTGGATACTAGTCAACAGGATTGGCTGTTAGTTTTGGAGCGCAACTGGGTCATAATCCAGCGGTGGAAACACCTACTCAGATGGCACTGATGTTGCTGGTATGCAGAGATAGTTGGCATTACAGCTTTGCCAGTCTGGGAAACCTCTGTAGATTCACTTTACACAAGTCTGCAACACCTTTACCCAGTTGAGTCGCATTGAAACACTTTTCAAACTTAAGACACCACTTGATAGCAGACTTTAATATGAGATCATACATTGTTTACCTCTAAATGAAAAAAGTGTGCTCTTAATAATTGATTACATACTACTTGATTAGTTAATTTCTCTATTTAGAGCCATTCAAACATCAGGTTATGTTGAACTGGAGCTTCTTTAAGTGCAGCACTGATTTTTCTGGCCCAGAAGTGAAATAAAAGCTCAGTTTTGGATTTTTCAGCTTTGATGGTTGGATGGAGTCCAATGCTAAAACAACCAATAGAGGGTTACATAAAAGCCCTGAAAGACACAAATAGGGCCATGAGAACCAAAAGACACAAAGAACCTCCAGCCAGACACACAATAGACTTGATTCCTGTTGACACACAATCATGCTATGTCTGTTGAGAAAAGAGATGGAAATGTGGAAATATCCCACAAGCAATTGCCCTAATAAGGGTCAGTCTGAAGAAGGGACTCTTCAATTGTCTGAATTTTGCAGTATAACATCAACCTTTGTGTACAGTCCTGCTAAACTGCTCAGACTTTGGGGTATTTGGCAATGTGGTAATGGGGTTCAGATAATGTGAGGAAAACCTTTAAAGTACTCTAAAGCAAACAAAGGCCATTACACTAGAGGAATTCCGTAATAATAACACACACAAAAACACGAGTAATCTCCTTAAAATGTTATGTTGATGCCAAATTTAGGCTTACAGTAGACATCTTTTATCCCCATCCATCAACCCTTGTTTTGCCAAACATCAATGACGATAAACAGGAGATGGCACTGAAATGACAGTGGAATCATTTTAATGGGCTAGTGGCCACAGTGCCTCAGCTCCATCATTGACTCCCTCTGCCTCCAGAGCATGAAGCTTACTATCTTACCATTTTGACGATTGAAAGCGACTTTCAACAGGTGCAAAGAATCAACTTTTATGGATCCGGGCTACATAATTGTGGTGGGACAGGGACGGTTGGATAGTCTACTGGCCTTGCCGGTCTTGGGTAAGAGCATCAATGTGTTAATGCAGTGGCACTAATACGCTAGACAGCCTAGAGGAGTATTAAAGCAGGGATGACTGAGTGTTAAGCCTAAATCAAGCAGCTCAGCCACAGTAAGCTGGACTCGATCTGTATGGATTGGACTTCACTTTGGCTGCTCTGAGATAACCTCTTCTAACACATTCTCAAAAACAAAGGTGTAGTTTTCTTAGCTGACTTATCATCTAAAGTGAGGTAGCACTAGTCTGAGAGCAGAGGCTGGAGATCAATTTTTGATTCACGCAGATCATGTAGATAAACTGACATTTTCTTAAAAGTATGTTATCATAATTAAATATCTTTCTCTTGTACTGAGTATTTCCATTTCTGCGAGAGAATCAAACAGCTCAGCCAGGTCTGACTATTTAGAAAAATGAAGGGTTTCCACAAATTAAACTGAATCTGACTGTGCTGTTATAGAAAGACTTTCATTGGTGCCTGGCCAACCACTTTCTCTCTATCAATGATAAACAGCATCCACTGATGCTCTTAGATGCTCTGAATGATGAGAGCCAGCACCAGCAGATGACAACCAATAACCCCTGAGTCACTTAGTGTAATCTGATTATTCCCCTCTTTCAGCAGAAACCAGGTTTCATACAGCTCATGCAAAGAGGGTTATGGTTTCTTAAATTCCTTTCTAACTTTGCCATTAAGCTTCCTAAATGACAACCAGCCCCAAGAGTTGTAGTTCTTGAAATCAGTCTTGTTCTTGTTCAAGACTGCTTTTTGAAGTTCACAGTCTTATCTTGGGAACTGCAGCAATTTTACTCTTTCAGCTCTTGATCTTGGTAATACAGGATTTTATTTCAAGGCCCATAAACAGCTCCAGGGCTATCAGTAAATAACCGGTACATTACCTGATTTATAAAACCATTTCTGTGACTCAATGTTTAACAATGCAATCACATTAGCTCATTTCAATATGAATTTAAGTGCTACAGACGATGCTACTGGGCCCTAACGAGGTAATCCAGCTGGAGATCTGACAGAAAAAAAGTAAGCATGGAGTAGTTTACCTTCACTTGTATGAAATAAATAAAAATACCCATACAACATGCTGCCTTACCTGGCTCTGAGCTCCTGACTTCATTACTATAGGAATACACTGGTTCGGTCTTGCCTTACCTTGGCACATCTCTGTCTTAATAAACTTCAGACTTGGTTTTTATCCTTTCTCTAGCCTCTCACAGTCCTGGTTTAGTCTTATTCTTGATACACTCTGGTGAGGGTCCTGACCATAAACTGTATGATAATGGAATAAATGCTAATTTGAAATTTGATGCCGCAACACCTGTCCCAAAAATTTTGGACTGGCTAAACATGAAGGGTGGACCTCAGGATCTGCTGGTGGGAAACCACAACTCATCTCTTCTTAACACCAACGAAGATCTGCCTTAGGATAATGGTGTCCTGAGCCCCTCACTGTTAATAATACACTTTAGTGGCAGGTTGCAACTCTTTAAAATAAGAGTCTTAAATGTAGAGGGTACAAACTGCTGTGATTTATGAGTTCTGACCTGCTGTTTGGATAAGCAGTATCGTTGGTTCTGAGACATTAGCATCTGTTCATCTGTGTCTTGTGTGGATAATTCACTTTCAATAACAGTTTTATGGCGCTATTCATCTTTACACTGGCTCTGCATTGAAGTTTGGATAAAAATAGATGGCTGAATTGAGTACTCTCAGCAGACACGAGCTCTGCAGTTCCTACATACACAGAATGCAAACACACCAATGTTAATTTGCAGACTGCTGACCTGATTAGACACAAATGAGCCCTGCTCATACACACCCACTCGCATATCTTCAAGCATTTTCCAGCAGGTAATTAAACAGTACAGGCACATGCATGAGCCTGCCTGCACAAAAGAATACGTCCTGATACCGATATCGATACCAGGGCTTTGGTATCTGCCGATACAGATACTTGCCGATCCGATCCCGGTATTGATTTAACAATCTCTATTCCTCAATGTGAGGATAGAATCATGTTTTGGCGACTTCAGGCTTTTCTGACTTTGTAAACCAAAATAAAATGAACATTTTTAAACTGACAGTATCATTATTCAAGAGATTATAATTGTGTACCAGCAGTCTGGTGAGTTAATCTTCATAACCAATAGATATTGTAAACACAGAAACGCATAGAACTGAGATGAATAGAGCTGCCATATGGATCGGCACTATATATCGGCCCATTGTCACAGATATCCCATCTAGCTTTTTGAGTCCGATCTAGCCGATATCCGATACCAGGATCGGATTGGTGCATCCCTAAGTATAACCCTTTTCTTGTCTACCCTTAAGAGGAGAAGAATACAACTTTTAAAATGCTTAAAATTTGTTGTGAACAGAGGATTGGATCGATCCTTATGAGCATTCCAGGTAGTCGGAAAATCTAAATACTGATTGGCTTTTGTAAAACAATGTCAAGTGAACCTTTGGCTTCAGTTATTGAACTAGAATGGTTTGTTAGCTGTTTTTGCATGGAGCTAACTGTTTACAGAAATCAGCAAGTGCCCAGATGAGGTGGGTTGTGTTCGGCCTGCTTTTGCTCTCCATACTGACAGTTTTTCCAGCGTATCAAATTCTACTGATACATATTTGGTCAGTACTTCTCACATTACAAAAGTACAACCAACAGAAACCAGAACACTTCCCATGCAGAAGATCTAGGCCCCTGAGTACAGATTCTACATCTTTGTGCAGAATCTTATAGAAATAAGTTAAATACCATGTTGAACCTAGGGCAAACCATGATAGCAACCACATCACATCCCCATCCCTTACAGGGTGATTAACAACAGCTGCTATTTTTTTCTAGCCAACACACTTGAATTAGCAGAAGTTGTTTCCGAACTGATTCACAAGCGACCAAAATCTCAACAATATGTACAAAAAGACATCAAAACATCTCTAATTAAAACAAATAGAGACATCCATTGCTAAAAAGGTAGGACACACTTCACCAAATACACTATACAATTCAATGCACAGTCATAGAAACCGAACCACACTGAGAGAAACACTCAGAGATATCCCAGCCTGGAAACATGCAGACAGACCCACACCCCTGAGGGTTCCCTGAGTGACAGCAGAGGGGGGACAGCAGTCAGTGGAGCATGAAATTAAAGCCTCAATTGTCAACCTGAGGACAGGATGCCACTTGTGTGTGTGTGTGTGTGTGTGTGTGTGTGTGTGTGTGTGTGTGTGTGTGTGTGTGTGTGTGTGTGTGTGTGTGTGTGTGTGTGTGTGTGTGTGTGTGTGTGTGTGTGTGTGTGTGTGTAAATGTGGTGGCAGTAAGGTGAGGACAGTGACCACAGATTTCAGGTGAGGCTGATCCATAGCGATGAATCTGTGACCGTCTTTAATCCTTCAGTAGACACTGTGTTTAAACAGGAATATCTGAATCTAGTGAAGTGATTCCTGTGAGCTTCTTTCAATCAATATTTGTGCACGTGAACCAAACTGATAAAGCAAAACTGGTTCTTTCTTCATGGGACACAGTGAAGATAGAAAGTGCTAAGCTCCCATGCAGAAAGAACCAGACTTTGTGGACTTAAACTGTGTCTGGTTTGACTCAGAAGAAAACCTGAGGGACTAATAATAGTATCTCCAGAACTCCAGAAATCCATTCAGGCTACTGTCACAGCTACCTCTCTTTATTTGAATCATCTTTAGCCTAATCGCTCTGCAGGTTTTACATCCTCCTTTTATTTAGTCTTAAAGCCCTCTTGTAAAACATCTTGAAAGCTCAGCATTACAAAAGCTCTGTCTATAATATTTAACAGTTTGTCTCCTTTTAATTCTTTTCCTTTTTCTTCTGTGAGAAACTACGTGACTGCATAAATGCAGATCAGTGCCACAGGCAAGAAAATAAACCATCCCTCTGCTGAAATCCATTGGTATTTCCCTTAAAAGACTTTAACAACCTCCATATCTAAATTAATAAAATGTCCTCTTCATAAATCAATGAAGGGCTGCCAGATTCTTAGAGCTGGAGGCCTGAGATGCCAGAGGAGAGAAAAAAATAATACTGTGCTGCTCTCTGCTGGTCTGTTAGTGTGATTCATTGTCAGCAGGAGAAATGTGGAGGAGTGGATCTCTCTCTCCCTCTCTCTCTTTCTCTCTCTCTCTGCAGCATTTCCTCATTATTAGTCCAGGAGGAGAGCCTAATAAAAACTCATCAGCTGGTCTTATTGTCTGTCTTTAAACAAATGAGGGAACATAATGGTCCAGTGAGTTAATGCACCATGACAGGGGACACTACAAAAATGCATTGATAGAGGTAGTAAAAACTTAAACAGCTACAGAGACTAATAACAACAGAACATCCTTTGGTGCATTATTTTTCATATGGTTTCATATATTTCTCCTCAAATACAAGATATAATAGAGCATCAGCAAGACTGTCAATCACAATATTTACCATCTCTGCAGAAAGTGGTCTAACCTTTGTGCTGGCAGCAGCAGTGATTAAAGGGTTGATATAAAATGCAGAAACGTCACCATCTGCTGGTGATGGAGGGAAATGTAGGGGATAGGGTTGATGTAATAATAATAATAATAATAATAATAATAATAATAATAATAATAATAATAATAATAATAATAATAATAATAATAAATAGTTACAATTCATTATTAGGTTTATCAAAAAAAAGTTCCATCCTCACATGTGGGCTTCCATTAGCGGGTGAGTTTCTTTTTTAATATTTAGTAAATTTAGCTAAACTTGTTGACTTAATAAAATATATTCAAATAGAAGCATTCATGGATGGAATGGTGTCATCAAAAGTAAGATATTTTACTGCAATGGTAAATGGTGCCAGTCTGGTATGGGATCTAATAGTTCAAAATAGCATGAGTGGAAAAATTGAATTTCCCCCCTGGGGATTAATAAAAGGACCTTTCTTCTTTCTTCTAGTTATATATGCAGTACCAGTCAAAAGTTTGGAAATACTTAAAATAAATAAAAACAGTTGAATGAGTAGGTGTATCCATATATTTATAAATAATGAATATGTGTACGTTTATTTCACTAACAGCCAGATCTAGCATTAAACACTCAGGAAAACTGTCAGGTACTTGTGTGTTATTTCAAACATAACACTGCTCATTTAAAAAAAACAAAAAGCAAACATTGTGTTTCCTTTATTTCTAATATTTGTTTGAGGCTGAGCTTAGTCTCCTGCACAACAAAGCTGACCTGTCCTTCACACCTTTAAAAGGTGAACTGTGGCAAGTGAGCCGCAGCTTCTGGGTCCAAATTAGTGTTAGTGTGTGTGGGCCTGTGCCAGAATTTTTTTGTTGTTGTTTTCTTTTTGTGTGCATGTGTTCCTCTGTGTGTGTGTGTGTGTGTGTGTGTGTGTGTGTGTGTGTGTGTGTGTGTGTGTGTGTGTGTGTGTGTGTGTGTGTGTGTGTGTGTGTGTGTGTGTGTGTGTGTGTGTGTGTGTCTCCGGGTGATGAAAGGATTGTGTTAAAACCAAAAGTGAAAATCATACTGTGGACTCTAAGTAGCGTATTGGGTGAGATGCCAAGGAGGACAGGAAATGGAATTGCGATCAATACAGGGCACACACACACACACACACACACACACACACACACACACACACACACACACACACACACACACACACACACACAAACACACACAAACACACAAACACACACACACAGACTGCCACATATTTAATCAGTGTGTGTGTGCTTGTGTGCTTGTGTGGGCGTGTTTGTGTTTTTGTGTGTGTGTGTGGACAGGAGACTGGAGTGAGGGTGAAATTACAACTGGGAAGCGAAGGTGAGTCGCACTTCAGTGGTCACAGCAGGGCTGCAAAACACACAGACACACACTCTCACACACACACACACACACACGCACACGGACTGCATGGAGGACAGATAGTGTGTTGACATGCCAAGCTCTTAAACAAACTGATGCATCAAACAGAGCTCTGCAACCTGCGTGGTTCAATGCTTGTTTTAAAAATCCCTAACAGCTGATACACTGGCTCTGATGTGTTCAGAGAGAACTACACACAGAGGAAGCATCCATGAACTTCACTAAAGGAACTACAAATTACATCAATTGCAGAAATGAGTCTGCTACAATTTACCTCTGCCTGTTGACAATGTGGCAAAAGCATTAGTTTTTTCTAGAACGCTTAATCTGTAAAAAACATGACAGACGTTTTTTTTAATTTGTATTTAATGACTCACCAGACAGACGCCAGACAAATGAAGACAGGAGGAGGATAACGGCACAATGAAGTAGATTTCAACACAAACATTTGTGTAAACAAACATGGCAGACGAACAGGGCGAAGCAATGATGATTGTTTTTTGGCCTCTTACTTTCCGAAAACACACACAAAAAAGAAAAACGATTATGGAAAAAGTCATGGAGACGGCGGGAATGTGGGCTGTATGCATTACAGTGCGAGTTGTCAGTCCTGTTGTGGTTGGTTTTGGACGAAACGTTATATAAACATTCATGCTGTTGCCACAAATCAATCAATTGGTCCTCCATATCGGAGGTCCAAGAGACTTTTGTTTTCACCGACGCCATGTTTTTGTTTGTTTTTACTTCCTCTTCCTCTTCCGTCAGTCAGCTGAGTCAGCTCACGTCTTGATTGGCTTTTGCTCCGGTACACGTGACATTACACACTGTGCTCTTTCTAGTCGCAAATATTAAACATATTCATTATTTACGATCTCTCCTTCTGAAGCCTTCCGAGCAGCTCCAACCAGACAAAATCACTCCTACTACACCCCACACCACAGGAAAATCAGACACGATGGCAAATATCAGACAATCAAGCCTTCGCTGGCTTTGATTGTAAGGAGGAGATCGGGACAAAAATCTGCCCAATTATCCTGTAGTGTGTACCCACCTTAAGGGACAATGTATGGTTAGCAGGTTGTTATGGGAAAAAGTACCCCGGCAGGATGAGACAAGACCCCCCGACGCACAGCAGAGGGGTCTTGACCACACTGAAGGGTATCCATGATAATCTGTTTATCCCCACATCTATTATTTTCTACTGCTTTGGTGTTTCTCAGTAAATGTTAAAAAAAAAAAAGTTAACCTTTAAACCAAACATCAATGACAGAAGAATCTGTGCCTTTAACTCTGAAGCCTTTCATACCAGAGTCTGCCTCTGCAGGTGTAAAAAGGTTGGTATCATCTTTGGACTTGGGAGGCTCCTCTTCACAGAGTCCTTGTATTGTTTGGATAAAAATAACTGTGACAGAGGGACATGACTCAGGGGGCATGGCTGCACTCTGCTGCTTTATGACTAACAAAAGTAAACGTGCCTCAGGCTGCAGGCTGCAGCAACACTGACTGAAACACACATCAGTGCATCAGACTGACATTGTGCTTTTGCAAAAAATTACACAGTGTGCTGCTGTCTGAAAACATGGACATGCTGTGAATCAGTAGTGACATCATCAGGAGTCAAGCTTCAGACTTTAGAGTTTAATTAATTGAATGAACAAACTGAGAGCTTTTCAAGTGTTTTCTGCCTCTAGCAGAAGCAATGTCCACATTTACATTTTATAATAAGAGATGTAAGCTGAAAATATTTGTTTATAGGGCAAAAATGACCTGAATGAAATACTTTCCTCTTAAACTGAAGATTTACAGAAATAATGCTCCACAGCTGCTACAGTAAATCTACTCACATGAGAATCTCATGCAAGTGGATATACAGGAGTAAGGGACAAAAAGGGCTTGGAAAGTTTTCAGAATGTCCTAAAAAGCCATTAGCAAGGCGGAAATATCAACCCTTTGATTTTGCAGTGGGTGTTTACAGAGATTAACTAATAAAAATATTTTGACTGAAACATTTTAACATATTTATTAATCTATCGAGGCACTCATGCCTTTTTTTAAATAATGTTTGTATTATTTGACGCTGTAAAATGTTGATTGTTAAACAGATTTTGATGGTATGCAAATAATTTGAACCCTTTATTTAATGGAAAAGACTGAAAAAATAATTGTTTTATGAAAAATGTATGCTCATTTTAAATCAAACACCCAAAACACTGTCCATATGTCCCTGTCCCAACTTTTGGGACAACTAAAACAGTTGTGTAATGCTGAAGAAAAACACCTGGAGGAACATCTCATGACTAAGTTAATCTTCAACAGGCTGGTGACTGAGTATAAAAAAGGCCCTCCAAAGAGGCTGAGTCTCTCAGAAGTATAGATGAGAAGAGGTTCATTGCTCTGAGAGACTGCGTGAGCATATCGTTCAACAATTTCAGGATAATGTTCCCCAGCATACATTTGCAAGGTATGTGGGTATTCATAATATACAGAACATAAAACCATTATAAGATGCAGAGAATTTGGAGAAATCTCTGTACAAAAAGGGACCATAACTTTATAGTGGATATCACTGCATTGGCTCAAAATCACTTCAAAAAACCATTGTCTGTGAGTTAGTTTGCTGCTGCATCTACAAATGCAGTTAAAAAACGTTCCATGCCAATAGGAATCCAAATACATGATCCAGAAAGGCCAGCAACTTATCTGGGTTCATGTGAGATGACTGAAACAAAGCCCTGTGAACGCCCTGCCTTGTTAACATTGCAAAGTGTAGAAGCCAGTATCCATGACATGGGATGCATTAAGTGCCCATGGCAGGGGTTGCTCAAATATCTGGGAAGGCACTACTAATGCTTAACAGTATGAGATTTTGGAGGAACATGTGCTGCCATCCAGACAAAACCTTTTTTAGGAAGTACCATGTACATTTTATCAAGACAATGCCAAACAGCACAACAGTGTGGCTCTGTAGTAGAAGAAACACAAAGCTTAAATGATCTGCCTGCAGTCCTGACTTGTCACCCGCTGAAAACTTCTGATACATCATGAAACCAAAAATACAAGTAAGCACATCCTGAACTGTTGAGCAGCTGAATCGTACATTAGACAAGAATGGGAGCCAACAATTAAGTACTTTGTACAAATTGGCAAACTGTGAATAAAAGGAAAGAGATTTGACTTTGTTAACAGGGACTGCAAAAATCAACACAATATTTAAAGTTGTTTTTTTTCTTAGTAGCTTTAAATTTGGATCTACTCTGTCCAAATTCTCCTCTGCAAACTAGCGTCAGAGTCTGTGACATATAATGTTACAGTGACATTTCTGGACCAGTCAGCTTGAAGTCTCTTTATTGCTTCACTTCAATTATTATGTGTTTAATAACATAATATAATACTATTAGGTATAACACAAGTTTTTCCCTCATGTAAACTAAATCTGGAATCGCTGTCAAAAAATGAGGCAGACTGGGAACAATAAATCAAACACACCCTTCCCAGCATTCTGTGTGTTTAGGAAGTGGCTAACAGCTATCACAGCCCCACAACAATGAAGTAACATCCCTTGTTCATCCTCAATCAATGTTGTAAGAGTTCAGCTGATCATCTTACTAATGTGATGGCCCTGTAGTGTCATGTAGTGTTCTGCTAAATTCATCTCGGAGGTGTGTCTGTGATATGCTTCTCCTTTGCAGCACACTAATGAGTAACTTGGTACACCTTAGTCCAGAGCACTGAAGTAACACAGAATCACTGTACTCAAACATGTCCTCTCTGTGTCAGTCATCACTCCCTTCCCTGTGTTTTGGTAGAATATGTGAAAGACGTTAAATTAATAATAAAAGCCATCATAGCAAGAACTGCATCCTTCCCTCTCAGATGATTAGAAACCTCCGTTTTATAGATAAAACACCATCTGTTGATGCTTATTAAGAAAGCTCTTTCTGGTACCCTCTTACTCCAAATTTCTTGGAGTGGCATTATGGATACTACATTACTCTTTCTTCTGATTGGCTCATTATAAAAGCCCCTCAAGCTTGCAATGAACTTTGTAAATCAGGATTTCCCATTGATGACCCCAGCTCATGGAATACCCTCCAACAGACCCTAAAGATAACAACTATTCCGATTTATACCTAAGTTATTTGAATTTATTCTAATTGTATTTTATTTATTTCATATAATTATTATGATTATTATTTCAAACCTGTTGGGCTTTACTGTTGTTGGGTTTTGGGTTTTTTTCTGCAGTCGCTGTCACTGTGGTTATTATATATGTATGTTTCTACTTGTCCGTCTCACTGTGCAATGGGTTTGCGGAAGGGAGAGGGGGAGGGAGGGATGTTCTTGTTCATGTATGTTTAGTGAAAACAAAAACCAATGTATGAAACTACACTGTGATTTATACCTGCTTTTTGAAAAATAAAAATTATTTAAAAAAAAAGATAATATCTATTCCCTCTTTTGCAGAGTGTAAGACTTTGTTTACTGAACACTGTGTCTCAAATTGTTTCCGTTTTAATTGACTTTTTTTTGTGAATGGTAGTATGTGTTTGTTCATTGTCTTTAATATGCCTGTGATCTCAGTGACATTGGAAATTAGGGAACACAGTCCATCATTCTCACAATTTAACATAACCCTCATCAACATCAATGTACACAAAAGTTGGCAAAATGTGAAACCAAAGATTTATCTTCCAACAGATCTATAATACAAAGCGTTCCAATTCTTGATCCTGGAAACGGTCATTTGCCGTTTTCACCGGCGCCAACAGTCAGTTTATGGTTTTGGTCATTAACTGTAGAACTCAAGCTGTGTGAGGCAAGGACAGATCTGTAAAGAGCTCATAAACTGACTTGTTATTAATGCTAGTGTTTGATACATGAAAACTTGACTAAATATGAATACAAGGGCAAAATTAGTTTTTTCTCTATGTGTTTCAAAACGGAATATTTTGTGGGGTTAGTTGTGTTGACCTTCCACTGTGCCTGCTTGCAGCTACAACAACACCAGACATGAAATGCTGTTTAGATAAACATCAAGGACAAGGATGAAAAACATGGTAGTACAAAGAAAAAGAGAATCAGCCTCAGAGGCAGTCAGTGGGAAATCATGATCAAACCTGCTGTGCTTGCTGAGAGAGGTCCACTACTACAGATTACAGTTGTCAGATGGCAGCATAGGCATGGTGATGACGCAAAAGGCATTTAATCTCAGTCATAGGTAGCCCCGATATGAGACGTTCAAATTCCACTCAAAAGTCTGTGAATTCTTGCTCCCATAACCAAACCCTATTGTGTACACAACAGGCACTTTGACAGTTTTACTAAAAACAACTGTGTGTGAGATTTTAACATATATTTGTTATTTTTAAAATGGTGCCGCTCCACAGTGGGGATTTTTTAAGCATGCAAATATTAAAAATGTGCACACAATTTAAATACAATGATGCTCGGCGATCTACATGTATGCCGACATTAATATTGTTTTCTAAATATTCATAAAATATCTTCAGTCAAAGTTTATTAAAAGGTCTGTGTGTGGAAATTTGAAACATTTAGATTTCTGAATGGGGTTTCGGGGTGGTTTCGCTTAGCTCGAGGGCATCGTGAAGCAGAGGTTAGGTGTTGGCTGCAGCTGCATCAAACCTACAGCACCTGATGGAGGCATGATCTCTGCACGAGACATTCAGCGACCACTACACCTCTACTGTAATGTTGCCTTCACAGGACACACACGTTTTCCGCTCATTAATAAAACAGTCAAGGACATGACATCGATACTGTCGGGTAAAGCTGCATCAAGCTAGATACAGCTTTCATACCGAAAACAGGAATGATAGAACATAGCATTTCAAAATAAGAGCACATAACGTGCACGCATTAAAACCTGAAGCATACAGATTTTATAAAAAGCACCAGAAAATATATATTCAAACCTCTGGGGCAGCAGAGAAAAAGCTTAATAACATATCTGACATTTTAAAAAAAATACTACTGAAGTGAGTCATCGTGACGAAAGAGATTAAAAGCATTTGCAAAATGTATGCAGTATTTTTCAGACAATTATCTATTTTTGGATTGTGTCAACAATTCTTTTTTTCTGTAGCCTATTGTCTCATGGTTCTCTCTACTTTATCATCTAAATCATTACATACCATCATAACTACCATTGTGTACACTCTGACATATCTAAGTAGCCCTTCCACACTGACAATGGGTAGTATATTTCTTTTAATTTTCTGGGTTGAAATATTTTTCTCCCCTAAAAAGCTTAATTTTTTTTCTTACATTTTCATTTTTCTGTGTTGAACACCTGGCAAAGGAAAATAATGCTTTTTTTCACACAACAGTAAATATTTACAATATTTATTTTCACACTTATTATTATTGTGAATTGCTAAACTAGTAAGAAATAAAATTCACTGTTACTAAAAGAACAGCTATCAAGAAAGTGAATTCATGCATTTTGGAGCTGTAGTAAAGTTCAGAAGGTTTGGCTTAAAATAGAGCATTGGTTGTCTGAGGGTTTGGGAGTGGAAATTAATTTCAATATTTCCATTTGCGTCTTTCAAGACGTCTCACATTTAAGAGTCAGATATCCACAAAGCAGGGTTATTCTTTTTTCCACTATTGTATTTAAGAAAGTTATTTAAAACATTGGAAAGCTTCTTGTCCTCCCTTTGTAATAATCCTCATTGTGAACAAAGATTTTCTGTTATTTCTATCTATTTTGTTTTGTTTTTTTAACAGCAAACATTTATTTAAAGAAAATAAATTATGAAATTATAGAGGTCGAGCTTGTCGGTGTGAGGAGTGAGCTAAAGTCTATGTAAGTCCTTAATCTAATTGTCCCGTGTTCTATTGTGTTATTTTTTTATTAGTTTTAGTCTCATGTGTATAAGGTTAAATGTGAATTCAAAGAAATTATACAAAAAAAAACGTTTTAAAAACTGTTAAAAGTTTAAGTTTGAGAGGGCGATGGACTTTTATTTTGAAATTTCCCAACGGAAGTTACACATTTAATGTAATGAAATTGACAAATGTCGCTCAATATTATATATTAAGGATTACTTCTTACTGGATAAGCGTTTGCTCCCTGTGTATTTTACAACATGAATCGAACTGAAATTATTTAATTAACATTTTAATATGGATGACACATTTCTGATGCCAGACAAAGAGGGGATGTAAGAATAGCAACACATAAGTGACTCCCCTCAGAATATCGTTACATTATGTTGCTACTGTCGCAAAGCGTCAGCCAAGTTTTCCCATCATTTGTTCATCCCGTACACATATGTCATACATGCAGGTGAACAGCAAAGGTTGTCAGTCTTACCTTTTGCCTCACAATCAGCACAGTACTTGTTATCGTCCTCTCTCAGCAGGTTAGACAGAATGGCCTGATGCTGCTCATTCAGTTTCTGAGCTTTCTCTCTCTCTGATCGCGTCGTCATCTCGGCACAGATGAAAAGTTTCAGTCGTGCTTGTATGGAGCCGATAAAAACCTCGGAGAGCTGAGCGCTTATTACAAAGGGTGGGACATCCCCGTGAAGCTGCACTGTACCTACTGCCTGTATTCAGTTAGCTTGCAACCTGCTAACAAGGTAATATGGAGCCAAGCAGCATCATCACTGCTGCCTTCAAGGCCGTCGGAAATATTACTGACACACATGAAATCGAGTAAGAATCACCTTCATTCTTCGGGGAACTAATGACAATTTAGAGTAACATTATTTTTAACATGAATCGCAAGCCAGCTGTAAAAAGCAAACCTAGAAGTTACACCTTGGTAGATATAAGTTTAAAAACACACACACACACACACACACACACACACACACACACACACACAGTTTGTGCTGCATATTACCTTTGATATAAGGTCTAAGTCGGGGGGCCCCAAGTTGATCTGAAGTGTGCCGGACCAGTAAAATCACAATATAATAACCTATAAATAACAACAACTCTAAATTGTTCCCTTTGTTTTAGTGCAAAAAAGTACAAGTGCATTCTGAAAATGTTCTCATTTAATGAACTATATTTCTACACAAACAACATTTTTCGCCATGATGAGTCTCATAGTGGGCTGAATATTTTACTCTTTAAGCACTGAAACCTGCTGCGAACACACCAAACACACAGGTTACCCATTCACCTGACACTGTGTAATGTTAACATCAGAATAACAGAGATTATAATAATGAAGAAGGTAAAGTTGATTATTTTGGACCCCTCAGCTCCAGCATGAACAGTTTGCTTAGTGGACAGTGTTGTATGCAGGGGTGTAGTGCTAGTGTTGGTAGTTAGTGGATCATTTTATAGTGCTCTAAAAAGTCTTTATGAATCTCGACTGGATTCTGCAAACAGCAAGTAATCTATTTTCTCACTTTGAGAAAAAAAAGTCTTGAAAAAAAAGTGCTGTTAAGGGGCGCTCTGTCAGCACTGTGATTGTATGCGACCCCCAGAGGACAACATTTGAAATAGTAGTTACTTTTATTGAAAATTTGCAGTTAATGTCTTCTCTGTAATTTTTTCACTTTGCAAAGTCGTTCCATGGGCCAGATTGGAACCTCTGGCGGGCCGGTTTTGGCCCGTGGGCCGCATGTTTGACACCCCTGGTCTAAGTAATACAGTTTTTTTTCCCAAAGTGAAGCACTTCTACTCTGGTGTTGAAAAGGAGCATGCCATTATTATTATTGTTGCTGTTGTTGTTATTTGTAGAGCACTTTTCAAGCATTAGGAATATGCTTTCCAAAACCACATCATAAAATACAGTCAAGAGAAGTAGTCTAAGAGGCAATTTATACAGTTGCAGGCAGTTAAAATAGACCTGACATGTAAAGTAGCTTCCAGGCTGATATGTCTGTATTAATTTAAGCCTCTCCCTCAGGTTTCCACAATGTCATAGGCACCACAGATTGCACTCATGTTCCAACCCAGGCCTCACCTGGAATTATGGAGGCAGACTTAGTGAAAAGGAAATCTTTCCATAGCCAAAATGTACAGGTATGTACTGGGAGAAACTGTCCATACTTTGTTAGCCATATGGGCTTATCCTCGAAGTGTAAATTGCATTGTACATCAACCACACTTATGCTGAGCAATCTTAGATTAATGCTAATCAATGTCTGTACGTACAGATGATCTGTGACTGTGCGGCCTCATTTCGAATGTTGAGACAAAATGGCCAGGCTTTGTGCATGAATCCAGGATCTTCAGAGTATCCTCAATGGCACAGAGACGTGGTGAACAAGTATTTTATCATCAGTGTTTTTGTCTTTTTTCCATTGTCTTTTCTTTCAGAGGCTGAGAGTGGCTCCCAGGTGCTGGCGCTCCCTGAATGCAAACCTGGTACTCATCTACTAATTACCTGCTGCAGTACTTCAACCCTGATTCTTCTCATTCACACTACCTGATAATTTCTGCTTTCAATGTGGCATAGTCAGCCTCCAGCTGTAGCTTTTTGTGTCCACCATTGCCTTCACTTTTCCCTACCTTCTTCAGTACCTCTGCCCCAAGCCTCTCCTACCTCTCCTACTTTATTGTGAGTTTTTGTGTTATCCCCTAGTTTGTGTCATCCCCCTAGTTTGCCACCATTCTGTCATCCCCATAGAATGTATAAATAATGGACGTAGTATCCGTGACGTCACCCATCTGTTCCTGAGCGCTGTTTTGAAGCCAATCGTCTGCGGCAGCCATATTGGAAATGCGGAACTCAACCAGGCAGAGTGTGATGTAAAGAGGCGGAGTTTGAGCCTCCTAGCTGACAGCTATGTGTTCCTGTCCGGGAGTCAAGTCAGTCATGTCCTTATTTGGGCAAAAACTTGTAATCTTAATGTCTTTTGAACCGTTGCGTTTTGAAAAAAAATCACCCACTGTACAGTGTGTGCCATTAGAGAAATTAGCTACGTAGAGCCAAGCCGTTTTTTGAACCAGGCTGTAAACATGTTTATTAATGCTGCAAAGATTGTCTGTTTTGAATTGGTGGGTATGTGGTAACGGTGTTTCTGCAGCCAGCCTCAAGCAGATTCTCGATTAATTGCAGTTTATAACAATTACGCATGGGCTTCATAGTTTGAGACCGGAGGTTGCCGCTTGTGACCAGGTCAATATTTAGGAGTATGCAGGTACTGTAACCAACTACATAGCTAAGTGCACAGAGGATACTGTGGCTAAGACCTTAGCTGCATGCAGCTAGATCTGCGCTGTCCAGGGGGATCAAAGCAGCAAAACCTAATTATGCAACGAAAATCCATCAGAACCTCTGTGACACTGGAACACCATGCTAATGTGGCAAGGGGTCCAAGCCCTGACAGGGTATAAGACCAGGCAGGTGATTAGATCTTCTCCACCACCCACATTTGGTCATCAGCTATGAGGTGGACCCTATCCAGGATTAACTCACAGAAGGCAGTAGGCCAAAATAACATCCCGGGACACATGCTTAAACGTATGTGCCAATGAGCTGACTGGTGTACTGACAGACATTTTGAACATCTCCCTCTGTCAAGCTGTTGCCCACTGATGCCTGGAATCTTCCATCATTGTACCAGTTGCAAAGCAGCCAGATGTGTCCTGTTTAAATGACTATCGCCCCGTCGCTCTGACCCCCATAGTGATTACATTTTTTGAGTGGCTAGGAAAACCATACATCCCAGCCAGCTTCCCCGCAACCTGCACACAGCACTAAATCATCTGGAACACAGTGACACCTATGCTAGAATCTTGTACATTGACTTCAGCTCTGCATTCAATACCATTATTCCCTTGAGACTGACAGAGAAAATTATTTTTCTAGGACTGAATCCAACCCTCTGTTACTGGATCTTTAACTTTCTGACTGAGAGACCACAGTCAGTCCGTGTTGGAAATAACATCTCTAACTCCATCACACTAAACACTGGATCTCCTCAATTCTGTGTGCTCAGCCCTTTGCTGGTCACACTGCTGACCCATGACTGTGTGCCCAGACATGAAAAGGAGAACTAGATAATCAAGTTTTGCGGATAACACTAAAGTTGTGGGACTGATCTTAACTAAAAAATACTTTTGTACTCTTATTTTCTCTCTACCACTTCAAACCCAACAAAAATGTGTCCATTGTTGGTTCTCTATAAATTGACAAAAGTGACTTGTAAGAAAATGTCATTGTGTACAGCAAGACGAGCTGAATAAACACAATGCTGTTTGTTTTGAATGATGAAACCTTGCTGTAGACCGCAACAGTCTGCTTCTTTGTTGTGGGTATTGCAGAATACCTGGAAGAATGGATCACTCTAAATCATCAGTAGCCTCTTGTGTTCTTATAAACTTAAAAAAGTTAGTCCTTCCAAGAACAACTCATAAGAGAGAACTTTGATTTGAGAAACAGCTATTGATCGTCTATTGCTATTGCATTGTCTCTCAGAAAAAATACATATTGAGCATCTTGCAGGTTCAAAGAAAAGTAAAACTAAAATGAGCCTTTAGTTAGTAGCCCTGTCATAAAGTATTGATCCTGATATCATTCCTGTGTTTGCGTTTGTGTGTCATCCCAACCTCCAAAAGCTCCAACATGCAGATAGCAGTGCTGCAGCTTCACCAAAAATGCTGTAAAAATGCAGTATAATTATTTATCAATAGCGTGAGTATAGACAAATAGACCTCTGAAATATACTCACCGAAAAATCTGCCTGCATTTTCTTGGTTCATTAATATTATAAAAAATGAACTGAGCAAGCCTACAAGCTTGAACTGTGGATGCTGAAATTTGAAGAAATGTTATGTGTTAAATTAATTTTCCTTACTCTACGGAAAATATACAAAGACAGACATCAAAACCAAAAACTGTGCAGAGCTGCAAAAATTAATGGTCGTGTTTACACCTGAACATTAGACGGAGTCCTGAGGAAATGCTACATTCAAATTCATGCTAATTTTCCATGGCTACCAACATTAGCTTTAATGTGAAATGCAACTTGGATGATAAAGAGAAAAGGCTTATTTTGTCATTTATGTCCATACATAAATATATAAACATACATAATCTAATTTTTAAAACTAGATGTTTCACCCCCTGCTGGCCTTCAGAAATAATAAGGGCTGAAGGCATTCTCACATCAGCTTCATTTTTCAAATAAAGAGACCATATACACCTCTATATAACTTTTGAGAGTTCTGAAAATAATATGAACAACAAATAAATGGTAGGCTTTCCATTTGAATTGCGTGAAAAATGTTGTGTGTCACCTTTAATGTTGACAGACAGCAGGACCAACAGCAAAGAGACAGCTGCACAGTGTTAATCATTGACATGGCAGAAAGCGAACAAGCTATTCCAAAACAAAAACACAACCAGAGTTAAAGTACATTTCCAAACACAGGTTATTAGAAACAATTCATTAAAAAGTATTGTAACAATAAAAAATGTGATATTGACAGTAGTTGAAAGTGTTAAAAGGGGAAAGTACAAATTATACAAAAAGTTAAAACAATTACAAATAAATTATTATCAAATATATATTCATATTGTACATTTACCACATTAAATGTAATTACATGTGGTTGTACCAAATGTACTCAACAAATATAGTCAAAAAACAGCTGTAGGTTAACAGGACAGTTAGCTTAGAAAAGTCATCTGTTAAATCTGAAAGGATGCATAAAAAAATTTCAAACACGCTTTCTCTTTAAAGCTGACAGATTCAACAACATACACACAATGATCCAAAACTAAAGCATCTCGGACATCACATGACAGCTACATGCAAGAAATGTATGTTCACATAGAAGAAGTTCCTTCATCTCTTAGAGGTCTGAGATTCCAATGTCACAACACTCACTCAGTATTCTCACCGTCTGTTGTTCCCCATGAATATTAAATAAGAGATCAAATAAATACTAACACACGGTTCCTTTCACCAAAGTCAGAACTCAACTCTGGAGACATTCACCAAACACTGGTTTAACAAGTTCTGAGATTCCATCACTTCAGCTCCACACTTTCACATTAACTTCTGTCACCACTGGAGGGCAGCATAGGTTCACTCTGTCAGTCAGGTGTGGGTTCATCTCATTTTACAAATTAATACACTGAAACCAAATGATGGATCAACAGAATGGTTACATACAGTAGGATGTTAACTCTACAAGCATTTTGGTCCAGTATTTCTTGTAAACATTTGTTGAAGCTTTGATTTTCAAATGAACTCCTTCTGGATTTCCTGGGATTGTATAACCCTAAACTACAGTAGCTGTTGACCTTACTGACAACCATATATGTTCTTCAATAAGAGAGGGATTGGAGTGTGTTCATTATGTTGGATAAATATCTTTACAGTACCAATTTTCAATTACCTGTAATTCTATCCTGTAATATAGCATCTCCATCCAAAGTACTCTTACTGTACTGTACTAATACTTTTATGGAAACTAAAAAAGTTCTTCTGCCCTTTTCTGTTTTTCTTTCCAACAGTTACAAAGTCCTGCAAAGATAAGAGTAATTACTCTGCTTATGTGTAAATAAAGTAACTTTGCATGTGCCTACAACAATAATGACACCATATAAAGTGACACCAATTCATTGCAAGAGGCCATTTCCAATTCCTGCTTGATTCTGTCAATGGAAAAACATACTGCTTTGTGGCTTCACATTTTAACAAATGGTGGCAAGTACCTTCCAAGGAGAAATGTTTGACCCTGGTTCCTGTGGTTGAAATGTGGCCAAATCTAACAAACTCTTTGAGATACCTTTGACTATCATACCCTCTTGCGACCATGATAAAACATCTACGCTTAAGGGGAGCGATAAATGGTGCAATGTGATCTTTGATTTACCTGTTAAAGTTATTAGCACTTTTAGTGTGCTTGAATATCAGGTCAGTTCACCACAACTAAGCCTAAACACCATGTGCATGTTAGTTTGGCACACATCAGATACGATTTCGGAGCTTTACTTAGCAATACCATACTGATAGCTGCATGGTTTCATTACATTAGCTGGCTAATATAAGTCCATGGCTTCTCTCATTAGAGAACAAATTGAACATTGAGTACAAATAAATCAGTGGAACTTCCCACATCAGACCCAAGCAATGTATGAATATGAACTCAATGTTTGAAATGGTCCAATGTTCAAAATGTGTTACTGTCAAACAGACTGGTTAAACAGACTGTTTAAATAGTAGGCCAAATTCCAGTTTTGTCAACTAAAGGGTTAATGTTTGACACTGCCTGCTGACCTGGGACCAAAATGTTCCCTTTTTAAAACCTGACTTCAAAACACCGAAATGTGGTTTCCATTCATCCAGCCAAGAAAAAAAAGGAAACTGGTGATCAAACAGAAGGTGTGATCTAGTGGTGATAGCAAGTGTTAAAGGTTTACAGTTGGCGGATTTTAAATGTTAGTGTCCTAATGTTAATGTTGGTCATTTGCTGTCTAAAGATAAGATTAAATTAATGCACATAATGAAGTCCTCATATAAAATTATGGCTGTTAGCGTCCCACACAGGTCATGAGACAAAACTGAACAACATTTATGGGAATGTTTTTGGAACATTTTTGCGTCTAAGTGTTTAGTCACACTACTCGCAAAATGCTTTCATAAAAAACAAGTGAAAATGAAAAAATATTTCCTTGTTGAGGAAATATTTTCAACAGAAGTATTCTGAAATATGATTGTAATCTGCATTATAACTATTGAATGGAAATAATTTAGATTTTGTCCTATGGATAAAATTTCAAAAGCATAACAGCAGCACCAGTTGAACTGGACACATTGCTCAAAACAGAAAATATATTGGCACTTAGTTTTTCCTCACAAGTGAAGCCATCAAAGATTGTGTTTTCTGAATGAACACTGAGTCGAGAAGATGCCCCAGCAGCAACGTCAGAGGTGTCATAGGTCTAAAGGTCAGGAGTCAAGAGAAAAGTCTTCCAGATTTCACAGGACTGACTCGATAGCTTCCGGCATGGCTCCTACAGCTTTGGTTTGGTGGTTGACGAGCGGCGAGGTCTCCTCCTCCGCCTGGACGTTGGCCACCGCTTCCACCCGTACCTCGGCCAGCTCCTCCTCACGCTGCTGCTGTTCCTGCTTCTTTTTCATCTCCTGCTGGTTGATGTGGTGTAGGATTCCTGCTCCCAGAGCGTCGCCCTCCACGTTCACCACGGTGGTGGTACGATCACTGTACATGAAGGGAACAGATGAGATAGATGGATGAGGTCAATCTTCTGTCAGCAGCATTTAAAATAGATCCACAGAGAAGTAGTTAGACCTGACTTTATTGTTAATCATCTGTCATCTGTTAGTAAACCGGTTGCATAGATCATGTGTCTTTGTATTTAGTAGCATCTATTTATTCCCATTTTATTTTAGAGGTGGTTGTCAGTTCTCAGACCCACCAGGGAGTTATGCTGTGCGATTCAGAGACATTTCCCGAAGACAATCCCTATGCTTTTAGGCAAATTTGACCAATGACCTTATTGATACCAACAGTTGCTTTCTTATACGTCACAAAATTAACATTGTTGACACGAACGCCACATTGGAAGGATTTCACCTGCTGTGGGCGGACAGGATACGGGAGAGCAAGCCTGAACTAACTGGTGAAGAAGGCCAGCTCAGTCCTGGACCCTGTGGAAGTGGTTGCTGACAGGAGAATTATGGACAAGCTGTCGTCTCTGATGGACATGTTTTTTTTTGTTGCTTCTTTTATATATATATTCTTGTTGAAATTCTTGTACTGTACACCTTCTTGTTTGCTGCTGTAACTCCATGAATTTCTCTGTTGAGGGACGAATAAAAGGAGTATCTTATCTTATCTTCTTCAAAATTTGATCCTCATTTGTTTGCAATGTAGTATTAAACATGGCAGGTATTGTTGATTGTGGCTTTAATATCTTTTAAAGGCTGCATGTTTTATGATAGCTGAGATCTAGAGCAGGGCAGCACTCAGCTTCCAACAGCTTTGGAATGCAGTCTAAAACTATAGTGTATTTACAGAGATTATATATAATAAATTCATAACAGTAAATCCAAAAAAATGTTGTCTCGTGATTAGAAATCTATATTTCTCTGCTGAAAACTGCACCCAATTAGCCACCTCCCGATTAGGTGCTCTTTGTAGAGTTTGTTGACCAATCAGAGGCCGTGCTACAAATCTGCGTCAGTGCTGATATCAAAGAGGGTGTACAGTAATAGTACATAAGTTTATCACCATACATCAGTTCAGTTTGTTCCACAACAAGGAATGATGTGTCTTTTCAAAGGACATATTTTTGCACCACCTGAGACCTGAAGCAGGAGAGCTTCTCCGTCAGATGTAAAACCTGATCATTTTCAGACATGTTCATGGTTAACCTGCTCCTGTATGTGTTTCCCTTCACCTTCATTGTCCCACCCGTTGGGAAACCACTGGTCTTGTTTTGCTTTCTGGAATGTTGGCAGCGTGTGCAGATGTGGTCAGACTTATGAACTGTGAGCATGTTTCCCTGATTCAAGAGTCCTGGGTTCACAGGCTTTACTTACACAATCCAGTCAACAGCCAGCATCAGGGACAGGTCGTTGGTTGGCAGCCCGATGGCCTCCAGGATGATGGCGATGGTGATGATCCCACCAGCTGGGATTCCTGCTGCACCCACACTTGAGGCTGTGGCTGTCACTCTAGAAATAATGTATGATGAAACCAATCAAACATAATCTATTGCTGGATGATTTATTCATTCATAAATTGAGCCACAGGATGGTAACAGCTGATCATGCCGTGAACTCACAGGATGGTGAAGATCTGTCCGGCGTTCAGCTCAGCATTGTTGAGCTGGGCGATGAACACAGCAGCGATGCACTGGAAAATGGCCGCACCGTCCATGTTAACAGTGGCACCAATAGGAAGGATAAAGCGGCTGATCCGTTTGTCCACACCGTTGTTCTCCTCCACGCATTTTATCATGGAGGGGAGAGTCGCAGAACTGGTGAGGACAAGAGAAAGATAGAGCGTTTTATCTTCAAAGACATTCAGGAGAATCTACAGGGTAAGGCAAGGCAAGGCAAGGCAGCTTTATTTGTATAGCGCATTTCATACACGAGGGCAACTCAATGTGCTTTACATTAACACATTAAAAGCATTGGAGACATTCAGACAAGCATAAAAGAACATAATTAAAATGACAAATATGATAAAACAGAAAAGAAAAGGAAAATTAGAAATATATTAAAAATTACATTAAAAGGGTAAGTCTTCTCATTGTATTGCTCCAGGGATTTGTGGTTATTGATGTTAGTTAAACACAACATGCCTCAAGTCTGGATTCATAACATCTTCCAGAGGTACATGGATTGGTTAATTTCCAAGCCTTCTCCAGGACCTTTGTTTGGATTTCTGCATCCCTTTACTTCAGGTTGAACAGTTCGAGTTTGATGACCTGTTAGCTAAGTCAGGCTGGGATTGGTGCCAGGGCTTCTTGTCCGGACACCAACTACGGGCATCCTGTTACAGCTGCACTCTGCCCTCATCTGTCACTGGTGACTAACAGTTTCGCAGTATTGAGCAGGTCAGACAGACTGGTTTACCAAAGCAGTATGACTCATATGTCAATAGTAATTATCAATGGATAATAAATTAACATAGTCTCCGTGATGCCACCCATTTGTTTCTAAAACAGTGTTTTGAAGCCTATCTTCAGCGGTTGCCATATTAAAAATGCAAACCCAACCTCAAGGTCCACTTTTTTGAATGAGTGTGTATGTGGCTTCCGGTGCTTCTGCAGCCAGCCTCTAGTGGATGCTCGATGGTTCTGAACACTTTTGCATTGGCTTCATACTTAAATACCGGAGGTTCCTGCTTGGACATGAGTAAGACTTTAAAAATCAAAATAAGTGTCTAAGAGATTTCTCTAAAACATGGTGTCTGTCTTTTTAATCAGATTTCATCATACTAACAGGTCCAAATATTCATTTCTTTGAGAAGTTTAGTTATAATTTGTTATATGATACTAAAAATGGGGCATTATGCCATGTTTGACAGCTCTGTTGATGAATGCAGCCCTGTTGAGCCGCAATTTGTAATAACGGTGCATTTTGTAATAAACGTCCAAAATCTAATAACTTTTTCATTTCATTTTGTAATAAGCCGCATTTTGTAATAAACTGCCGCATTTTGTAATAAACTGCCCCAACGCATTTTGTAATAAATTTTGCCGCATTATGTAATAAGTTATTACATTTTGAGAAGATTATTACAAAATGCGGCTTTATTACAAAATGAAATGAAAAAGTTTTTACATTTTGGACGTTTATTACAAAATGCACCGTTATTACAAAATGCGGCTCAACAAGCCCCCCTGGTACTGCATGCACCAGACTAAAGACAGAAGAGGAAGGGCAAAAGAAAACAACAGTTACAAGACAGTCATTGAACTTTTGGTTTCTGCTTCAAACCATCACAAGAATCTGTTACAGTGTGGAGTGTGCCCGGCTGACTGACTAGATAAGTGCCTTTTTATTAACAAGGTAAATGTCATTGGAAGAGGCAGGATACTATATCATGACACCAAGAGCAGATCTCTATTGCTCACACTCCACATGTGCTGCTAAAACAGTGTCAGCGCCAAGGACATTTTGTCTTCTTTTTATGGCAGGGAGGACGAGGGGTAGGAGTCAAGCCATCTATCTATATATATACAGTCAAAGGTTCGAACTTGTCATCTTGAATACACTGAGCCTGAGAGGTAACAGAAGGAAAGTTCATGCAGTTAAAAGGGAATCCCCTCTGCTGAGCAGGAATATGTTCAGTAAGGTTCATGGAAACATGCCAGGTTTGGACCTTTTGTGTTTACAAATCGAACTCACCACCAAATACTGAAACTAGCCAGAGGAAAGGTCAGGGTGTTGGAGAGTAAATCCAAAGGTGACGCTTGAGAGAATGAAACTTTTACCCACAAGTGCACAACTCTGACTTTGTTTTCAAAGAAGGATCCGTTAATAACGTCTAACTTTTATATCACAGATTACTATCACTGAAATGCAAACTTATCTCCCTTTATGCTTACAAGAGTTTTTTCTGTGTAGTGACAGAGTACCTTGAGCAGGTGGCGAAGGCAGTGGTGAAGGGGGTGATGAGGCCTGACAGGAAGCTGAAGGGGTTTTTTCGAGTGAAGCCGAAGTAGATGAGTGGCAGGACGATCCCTCCATGAATGATATGGCCCAGAATTGAAGCAAATATGTATTTCCCCAGACTAGTGACCAGAAGAAACACATCTGCCATCTCAACAATCTTACTGCCCACCAGGAACACGATGCCAAAAGGGATATACCTGAAAGACACAAGGGAGTTTGCTTATTCCTGACCTACATATGCAGTTTGGTCACAATATATCCCTGAATGCAGCATCAATTTGTTGCTTTCAATATCACCCACCACATGATCCAGGACACCAGCACCATGGTCGCCTCGTTAAACGCATTGAAGAAACGGATGAGTTCCTCCCCCTCATCTCCCAGCTTCCTCAGCGCCACACCAAACACCATGGCAAATAACACCAGACCAAGGATGTTCATGCCATCTGTTTCAGTACCAAAAGGAACCTGAAACACACAGCAGAGTCACACTGTAGGACAGATAACTTAGTGAGGGTGTTGTGGGAGAAAAAAACAGTCCAATTAGCAACTTGAAGGGACATTCGCCCTCCAGATGTTTGCAAAATTGACGCCATCATTTATTCAATTCTACATGTTTGTGTTTCAGATGAGTCTCAGTTTCCATGTTAATATAAAGTTAAACCTAAGCTTCATTCTGGCTTACTTTGAAACATTAAACCCAAAAAGAAACTTATTTTCTTGTGATTTACTTGCAGATCACAGGTCTTAAGTTTGCAGCATAACAACATCATGATACAGATCTGTAAAAGTAAAAATATACAGGCTTTGTCAGCTCTGTCCTCAAGAGGTCTTGGAATATTTTGCGACAAGTTGTTTCAAGTTGAAATTTTTTCATAGAAACAAAGTAATCATTGGAAGTTTACAGCATATCAGGGCAAAGATGTCATAACATTGGACCGGGATGTCATTTGTGGCCTTTCATTATGGGAACTGTAAAACAGTATGCTGACACATTCAGCTGTAGTTCATACAACATGTCTTGCTACTGAGTGTGTTACACGGGTTTGTAGGTCTGGAGGCAGTCGAAGGATTCACTGAACTGGATGATGGATGATGAATAAGGACAGGGACAAATCCTCAGCTCAATCCCCATCCATTGTCCTGAGCGCTCCCACAGCTCCACCAGCTTCATCCCCTGGCACTGGGGCGTCTGTCCACCATGACCCTACTACAGACAAATACCATGGACCAGTGCCAGGATCAGATCCCTCAAATGTTCTCTGATACCGGGTAACTGGGTAAGTCATGGTCACTGGAGAGGAGTGGCTGGATTTAAAAGAGTATCACGATACTGTATGTCCAGAGTTAAGAAAGTTACATCACAGCTGTTGTGGTCGAAGCCTTGAAAGCTTTGTGTGGCTCTATGTCTAACATATTTATTCAGACTAACAGTCTGTATATCAGCCTCTACTTCTTACAGGCCTAGCAGATATTTGTAATATGCAGCAAACCCTTTGGCAAGTTGTGTTTGTGTCTTGTTTGCACCACCTCATTATCGCGCTAACAGGCCCAATACATCTCTGGTGGGTCAAGCTGACCTGTCCTCTTGCCAACTCTCTTGAGTAACAGACAGCTTTCTAAACCACAATAACAAAAACTATTTAGTCAGACTTCATACAAATGTTTTAGAGTTGTACAAAGACAGATTTAGATATGAAAGGATCAGCTCTCCACTGGTTGTTTAAAACAACCAGTGTTTAAAACAAACCAGTGTTAATCCCATTCAAACCCTTTCAGAGCAAAGTTCGTAACAGTTTAAATAAAAATGGACTCTGCTGTCCAGACTAGTCAGATAACACGTGTGAGCCTCTACCAAATGGTCTGCCATCCAAAAATAAAATACAAATAAGGTCAATTGCTTCACATTTTCAGACTGTCCTTTTCCACTGCCCATGAAGTTTTCACACAGCTGACACCTGCTCATATTCTGACACTGAAATGTCTTTGAATGTAACATTCTTCAAAGATTAGGTAATTTGCAGAGTCACTATTTACAACAGACTCCAACAGAAGCAGCTTTTGGTAACAGCTGCCTTTGTGTGCAGCGGCTTGTATTATTTATAGTATCTGAGGTTAGCTAGATTAGTATTATTGGCTGTGAGGCCACAAAAAAGGCACTCTCAGCGTCTGACTTGAAATCTCAGTACAACTGTAGCTTTGTGTACATGGATCACTTATGATCAGAATAATAATATTATGTGAATCATAATAAAAAATGATTCACATGAACATCTCAATCAGAAGAGACTGGTCCAGCCATTCCAAATGAGAAAGAGTGGGGTCCAGACCTGCTCTCTTTGTAAAGCGTCTTGAGATTTGTAATGAAAAGCATCATATAAATAAAGACTGAGTGACTGATTGATTAAATGAAAATTCCACTCCACTCAAGAGAGGTGATTTATGCCATTTGGTAATTGTTAGCCATGTATTGTTTGATTGTTTCTTCCTAGTTTGGTAAAATAATTCTTAATGTGCAGTGTGCATGTTTGCGACAAGATAACTTTATCAAGGAATGGACAGAAACATGGTGGGAGCTAACAAAACTGGTGTGCAGTCAACACAACTTTCTTACTAGAGACTAAATAACTCAGGATTTTTGTATGTATTGATGGTAAAAGTAAAAATAGATCAAATACAGACATCCATAGCCATGGATACATGAGAGGAGGGGAATGTAATCTCTGGTGCAGGGGCGAGTGGAGTGGCAAAATGTAAAAGCGACAACCAGAACGATTGCCTTTTAGATGTAACTCTGAATTATCAAAGCAAAAAGCAATAATTCAATGGGTCATATATTATCCAATGTTATGATGATCCAAAGACCTTATTGTGGAGTGCTGGTTTGATTGAAAAGAATCCTCAATTTAAGATAACAAGTGACGGAGGTGGGTTGTGCGAGTCTCAGCTTATTAGTCGTGGGTCCAAACCTCCACAACTATCACTTGCTATCTGGCTGGCTACTGTACCGGTAGCCAACAGGATTGCAAACTCCACATTGTGAGAACAGATGGTGCTGGAAAGAAATACTAAAGAGCTACAGCTGCACAGAAACTTCACATTGCGGACTTTACTGAACTCACTGAATGTGATCACACAGGGAGACAGTTACAATGTTCCTTTTGTGACACTCCCAAGAACAGATGCAATTCATCCTCTGGATGTTACTTTACTTTCATTTCTTATGTGACTGTATCATGGGGTTCATACCTTTTGATACAGGGTGGTCCCATTGGTGTCATTTCCAACAGCGACCATCTTGTAGTCAGTAGCATACTGAAACATAGAGGAAAGGAAAACAATTCAGTTTGATACATTCTGCTTTATTGTATTAAAGTAATGACATGTGCTGTTAAAACCTCACCCTGTTAGTGTTTGTGAATGTCTGGGTCTGTATTTTATTCTACATCTTAGTTTTGAGAAAGGGGCCTACAATGTGTCTTTGAAGGTCCATGTTAATGTAACATGGGATCTAGTCATCTTGTCAACGAAACATCCTGGTTTACACAACTCCTGTTAGTATAAGTTAATCAGTTAGTTAATCAAGTATAAACATTGATCTGATCTGGAGAAGAAGTCAAGATGAAGCAATTGTTGCATTTCTTTTCTTTTTTTCTTTTTTTCTTTCAAGAAATCAGTTGGAGGTCAGTTATTCTAAACTTCTGATCCAACTCCAACAATTTAAAATGACTTGCATTGATGTAGACCATCACAAACTTGGATATAAATGAGCCGAGGGGAGCTGAACAATATTTTTTTATTTCTTAATATGATCTAATATAGTTTGGATGTGTGTGTAAATGTGAAAGACCTTAAATGACTAGCTGGACATTTCAGACATTGCCAAACATGAGAATTTGTGGTTTTAGATCTACACCCAATCTGCAACTCCTGGTGTTAAACGTGACACCAGTGCAAAAGTGCAAAAACTGCATTTCTTTGAAGCTGCCTCCAAAAGCCAAGTAAGCACAGTTAGAGCTATAGACTGAATAAAACATGGATGTAGTAACTGTGATGTCACCCATTGCTGTCTGGGGAAACGTTTTGAAGCAAAACGATTGCTGTCACCGTATTGTAAATTCATTGAAGAGTTAACAGTGTGAACTAAGACTGTAGAAACATGGACATAAACTTTGTGACTTCAACCATTGGTTTCTGAAGAGGCGTTGTAGGTGGCAAAGATGGTGGTTGCAATTGTAGATTAACTGAGTGAAGTAGAAGACTGTCCTGTAGTCTGAACAATCAAAATTTGTAATTCTTTTTGGAAATCATAGATGCTGCATCCTCAACTCTAAAGAGGAGAGGGACCACCTGGCTTGTTTAATTTAACATGTGCAGGAGTGATGTAGGGACCAGTTTGATATATTTTATTTAAGTTCAGACATAGTTTTAAATTAAAGGGGGACCAGCACTTCTTTAGAGCTCTTTTTTCCTTTACAGTTCCCAGGGTAAAGTTTCCCAGCGTCCTGGCAGATCCATGGACTTTAATTAAGGTCACTGGTTCTTCAACATGTTTGGACATGCAGTGACTAAAGCCATAGAGCTAAAAAGACAGCCGTCCTCATAACCTAAATCTTGAACCTTATTAGTTTAACTGTCTATTTAAGCTTTGGGCTGTTTGTCATTTTGCGTAAATCCCCCCTCTCCACTGCTTTCTTGGTTTAATCCAAAGTTGGACCCTTTCCACAGGGGCTCTACCACAGTATACGCCGGCTGAGTAGGGGTTGAACTCTGTGACCCTGCTACACTTTGAAACTCCATTAGCCTTTAAGTGCATAATTCACCAGCCTGGTATAAGGACACTTTAAGGCAAATGGTTCGAGTATTGACAAAGTGTGTCTGTACTCTCTTTGCTTTCTGTGTGCATATGTGTGTGCAAAGCCATTTTGCATCCCTGCATCCCCAAATATTGAACTTTCCTGGTTCTTATTTCAGCCTTAACAGACACCATCATAATTCTAGGAAGTGCAGCGGGACACGTTTAAGAGCAACGAGGCGAGCTGGGTTGCTAGGCTGGCAGGAATGGAATGGTTTCGCCATGGTAACGGCTGATTAGAAAAAGGAAAAGGAGCGTTGGGGCGAGATGGGGCGAGCAGTGGCCTCTATTCTGAACGTCTCCTCATTAAGAGGCATTATGAGGCTCTTGGTGATTCTGCCAAGATTTACAGCCGCTGTAAATGAACATGGAGTGGCATCAGCATGGTTGGTGAAATAAATTCTGTCCGGTTCTGTCTGTCCGCATGAGACACAGGTGGTAAGGAAAAACAGACAGAGGTGATAAAATGGTGAAGTGGTGGAAAAGCGTGTCTGGCACTCACAGAGCTGAAAGCAGCTGACACCAAGTTCGATGGGAACAAGTTTCTGTGAAAGGAGAAGAAAAGTGAGTTAGACCCACAGAAAAAGACGACTGTCATACTGATGTTTCTTCTGGTTGACTTCATGTAACTGACCCAATTTTCTGTAATATTTAAACAACAGAGGCCTCAGAAAGTCTTTCAGACCTGTGGTAAACCCATCTGAACCATTAATTGTTCACAGGATCAGTTTGTCATCACACACTCTGAACTTTGGCTCTTTTCCCAGGATCTTCCATTAAGTCCTCTGAATTCCCTGACGGAGCAGTTGCTTAGACTCTGATGTACTGTCTACTTCATCTTTTATTGAATCAGATCACAAAGGTCTTAACCAGGATTAGATATTACAGGAGGTTTCACTGTATTCATTCACTCTATAACCTTTACTTGATGGGTAAACCAAGATGTTTCTTTCATGCTGCACTCATAAAAATGACAGATGACACTTGGACTAGACAATGGCTTTCATGTAGTATGGGGTTTTGTGTAGCCTTCACTCTTAATTAAAATAAGTAAAATGGCACTCTGCCTGTCATGCAACTAAAAATTGTTTTGCTGTGAGGCCACACATACGATACGATACACTTTATAGTCCCCTTAGGGAAATTTGTCTTGGACACAAGTTCTGCACATGTACAACTGCCTTCACCTTGACTGCCTGACTTCTTTGCACCTTTTTAAGAAAGTTGCAATACAACTTGTGGCATTTTGACTTTTTTTTTGTATAACACAATAAGGGACGAGTCATGGTTTTTGAATATTCAAATGTTAGGATGTTTTTTTAAGAAATTGAAAAGTTCATGACTATTATCTCTAAATATCTAATCAAACATCTTTCTTTTTTTCTGACTGCCACCTGTACAACCAGCAGATGGTGGGTGAAGCCCATCTGAAAGCTGTTTGCTAACTACCAATTAAAAAACAGATGAAGTCAGCATTGGTGCCGGCCATCATGGAGCTCCGTGATTAACTTAAAAAAATAAACAAAACTGAGGTCAAGTGCAGACTTTACCCGGCAAACTAGTATATCATGCTTAACCATAAAACTTCCAATTTTCCGTTAATTACTGCTGTTAGCAATCATCAATGAATTTGAAACAACAGCAGCACAGTTTTCCCAGCTGTTACCTGGTGTTTCAGTTTTCCACACCTTACCCTTCAATGATGACCATCGCCTCAAGTGCAAACAATTTTTACCAAGTTGACATATCCCAAGGTAATATAACTTTTTAATTGTGAGCTCATCCTTGCATTGTGAATCCTTGTCTATGTTCACATCTTATTTAAAATCACAGTTTATTTACTCTGCAAAATAACTTTTGAGGGGAAAAAAAAACATAATTTAAAGCCTGATTTAAATGTGTGTGTGTGTGTGTGTGTGTGTGTGTGTGTGTGTGTGTGTGTGTGTGTGTGTGTGTGTGTGTGTGTGTGTGTGTGTGTGTGTGATAAAATTGGAGCTGTTTTCTTTGTGCAGCTTAAGGGGGCAAACACCCCAAAAGGATGTCTTTGGACCTTCAGGTCATAAATGGACCAGAAACTGCAAAAACAACGTATCATGTATGACTCCTTTGACTGTTTGTAACCACATAAGTTTAATATGTAACATGTTTTTTCTTTAATTATTGATAGAACATGCTTTTACAAAGATATGACAAACTACTGATGAGCGTGTTTTCGTAACAGGGTGTATCAAACACCCGGGTTAATTAAAGGTTAATCAAAGTTTGACAAAGCAGGCTACATGTGTGAAACATTCATTAGACTCCTCTCACACTGTGTTTACAAGACCCCACATTGTTAATCTGTCATGAGTCTGCATGTTTTCCTTAACAGGTCTTTACCTATTAATTCATTGTTTGTCTGTTCTTATACTCCTCAACTTGAGGAAACTAGTTTGACTTTTAGACTTTGCAGATTAAGGTGTGTTGGCTTGTCCTCACCTCACCTGCAAAGTTATGATCCGAGTTAATTATCAACAACAAAATGAAGTTCAGCTGTGGCTGGTTGTAGTTTAATTTTCCTGTCTGTGCAGGGACGGACTCAGATTTTCATTCAGTGATGTATCACATCAGTTTATCCTGTTTATGGACACAGAAAAGTAATTACTGAAGAACCCGGATTACAGGAAGTTTCTGTACCAGCAAAACATTAGAATTACCTTCAAATACAAGAATGCAAGTCACACTGCTATATGTATAATGCTATGTCCATTTGTAGTACATTTGTGGTCCAAGTAAAATTGACAAGTAAAGTATGAGCAGGCTTTGGCATATGCAGTAAAAACAGTCCATGTGGAGAGCAAAAGCAGGCAGAACACAAGCCATCATAATGACATCCCAGCCCCCATGTGAATATAACAATTTGATGTACTAATGTTTATTTCTATAAACAGATATCTGCATTAAATTGCAGTTATCAATCAATTTTAGATTCTTTTTAAAGTTTTTTTATCTCCTCATAAATGAAAGATTCATGACAAACGTAAGACCTGCTGGTTGTCAGTAAATGACGAGAAATTTTGTTTGTGCTTTTTGTTTAAACAGCTGAAGTAAGCCAGAGTGAAGCCTCTGTAACTTATTATTAACAGTGAAACTGAGACTCACTGGTAAGATATGAATTGTTGCTTCTGTATGATGTTTAATTTGCTTCTTTTGTAGCAAAGGAAGCTTATTAAATTACTTGTACTGTAAATAATGCAGAACACGAAAATTTTTGTTTTGGCTAGTAACTATTCATAGCTAAAACCTGTCTACTCATCAATTCTCAATTCATAATTTGAGGGTATGATGGAATCCAGGTTTTACTTTTTTGTATAATTAATATCATCAGTAAATGGTCCAGTTTGGATTATACTACCATAAACCCCTTATATAAACTTTCTTTTTGAAGGTGTGTCTGTTCAGGCTCCATGCTGGGTTTATTTTTTACCACAGTAAGAGGAGAACACAGGGATTACTAGAAGCTTGCAGGTCTTTTCCACGTATTAGTGTGTGTTTGTTATAACTTTATCCTCTGGGGTTTCACTGTATTGTGCAAAGAAATACAGACTTTGCTCACATTTATTCCCATGCCCAGACCACAGCCAAGTGATTCAGTCCACAGCCTCTCCCATCAGTCAAGAGCAAATCCAGCCTCAGCTGTTGGACACATCACCTCACTGGTCAAACTGACAGGCAGCCATGATATCATGCACTACTGTCACGTCTTCATTTTATAGAGATGTAAAGAAGTGTTATATTTGGTTTAAATCTTGCACCAACCCAAGACTTCACAAAAGTAGACCATGTTTGCTCCTGTCACATGATAGAGGCGAGGATCTGGATTAACCCAGAGAAACCAGAGCTGGGAGTGTGCATGCTTTCCCACAGAGACCTCCCAAACCCACCCCCTATCCCCCGAGCCCCACAGAGCCCCCCTTGTGTGGACTGCTTTCTAAAGCTCTGTTACATAACAGCTTTAATTTCTAATTAATCAGCACTAAACATTGTGCATGACTCTTTCAGTTCAAGGCATCAGAACCAGGTCTGAATGGTCTCTGACTTTATGCTGGCTCCTTGCCTCTAAGTTGAAAAAATAAGTGACATTGTTACACAAAGAGTCTGACAACATTACAGATAAACTCCCTTATAGAGATACAAGATTGTGTTCAATCGCTCGGGTGTTGACTGACCTTTTCCTTGCAAAGAAAATAAAAACCTTGTCGGCCAACAGATGTCTCCCTTTCATTATTCACCAGTAACGGGAGGTAACGGGAAAAACTTCCACAACACGTTGCTCACATGAAGCCACCAAACTCCATTAATAAAAAGGATCATTTTACACCACATACTACTTCAGTTCCTGCCTTGAACTGTTAGTTTTCTTTGAGTTACATTTTTGACTGAAATGTTGGTGTGAGTTCTGTAGAATATATGCATAATACTCAAAGACATGCAAACTAAAAGACTGTTGCAAATCCTGCTGCATGGAGGAGGTAAAATTCCTGGTTTTATCAATGGAGTCAAGTGGATTTGAAAAGGGCAATGCTACGGCTGTTTCTGGTCACAAAAGTAGCACCTTGTTCCTTCACACAAAGCTTTTCAGGGATCTTTACAGTAACTTTAGTCGGACTCTTAGAACAACAATCCGAGTCTCTCATTAGCAAAAATAAGCTAGGGGGACAAATCTGCACAAGCAAATACCAGTGAAGCTTAGTTATTATGGAACATGAAATAACTAATCTCACGTGTAGTGCATAAAAGTAAAGAGGTCAGTGCCTCCGTATCTAAAGCTGTGTTACAGTTTGTTTTGGAGACTGAAAGGTCTCTTCTTGAGTCATGTAATCCCTTGAATTTGATTTTCACTCTTGTTTTAAAACAACACACCTCATAAGCTCAAAACTTACCAAGTGTATTTGTGTAATTTCTTATCAAAATATATGATTACACTTCATATAACTCATGCTCAACTGTATGTCCAGATACAAGATCAAATTTCAAGATATTATGCACAAAAAAGAAGGCCTGAGTTGCTTGTAATGATTAAAATTGCTTTCAGTGCAGAATTAAAATGTTGATTTTTGTGATGTAAGATGTAATACCTTATTCCAGGAAACTTAACAAGGTAAATTAGAAAGCTTAGAAAGCTTAAATATGCAGATCTCAGAAGCTGAACACTGAGGATGAAAAGTTAGGGTTTGTCTGGTAGAAGTAGGGTGAAGAGGGTTCAAATCACAATCAACAATGTCATCACTGGGAGAAGTGGGGCGACAGAGTTTGTGAAAGATGGTAAAGTAGAAGTAGATAAGACAAGTCTGTGGATCTGGATGAACTACTCAGCTCTGTCTTTCTCTTCTCCTTCATAAAAAACATCTTTTCCCTCTGTTAACCTCTTTTCTTTTTCTTCTTATCATGTGGGTATGATAGATGGTGAGAGTGAACCTGTAGGAGGTGGTTCTAGGACACCTCAAGAAGGCTGTTGAGTCGGTAAGGTAAGAGCATTGAGATGAGAGGGCCATGGGGGGGTCCACACTGAGTGCTTATCCTTTTCAGTAGGACACCTGTGTCTGGTGTTTATTTCAAATTGGACATGTCAGGTGAATGTGGCTTATATAAAGGCCAATAAGGTATTTTGAGTAGAATAGAGCAGGATTGATTTTTTTTTTTTTTTTTTTTGGAAAAATGTCCAGTTCAAACCGATGGTGAATGTGAGCTTTTGGGACCTGCTGCTCATGTTCGAAGAGTGTGTTACAAAAAGAAAGCATATGACGTCCTAATTTAACCGTTCCATGTCCTGACAGGATGTTTGTAACACATCCGATTTAAGACACCCCAGGCTATCAGCTGCAGGAACAGTAGAAAAACACACCCCATCAGAAGTAGCTTTTAAATTCTTCACTGCTTGAATCACCCCTGAAATGTTTTCCGCGACTGGTCATCCCAGGAAAAAATAAAGTGTGACCCTTTGGGGTAACAAGGCTGAGAAAGAAAAGCTGTGTCCACCTGCTCTGATTGTGATAAGAGAGAAGTGCTGACAGCAGCAGCCAGTGTTCAGTTTGTACTCACAGAGTTGCTGTTTATCCCTCCACCTCAAAATACACCCCTCTCTTACAGCAGCTGTCAGCTTTCCCTCCCTTTGTGAAACTTATTGTAGGAGTCTGCACGTGTACCAACCTGTAAACACTGTGATACCGCCAGGAGATGGTGTTTTAATTTTAATTTTTATATTCATTTTCATTGTTGGTATCAGACCAGCTACAAGCCAGCACCTGCTTCATTCTGGAGGCGTCTTAAGAAGCAGGTTTTACAGCTTCTCTTTCAGGCTGTTGTTAAAACAGCACCCAACCTAATTAGTATAGAGTTTGCCTCAACGAAAGCAGCGACATGTGTTTTGTCTGATAAGACAGCAGCCAGTTTGTCCTCGTTCTAACTTTAACTAAACAAAGGGGGAGTGGGGGAGTCCTGCCCAAACTAAGACCCATGCAGATAAGACTGCAGTCAGGGATCCACTCATGTAGGATGACATACTTTATATATAGTAGTCTAGCTTGGACATTAAACCTGGTTGCTGTGTGACCATGGGGTGTAGATTGGCACTTCACTTAGCTTGCTGCTAAAAGAATAAGATTGCCACAAGTTAAGACTGGAAACCAAAAAGTGACTCGGCCAGAACATAAGATCCACACTTGCTTCTGCAAAGTCCTCAGTGCAACTAACTAAAGAAAACAGGCACAACCAAGTGGCACTCCACTCTGCATGCTGAGCTCAGTGGTTTTTCAGAAGAGTGCAGATCATTGAGTAAAGCATACCAGCCAAGACTTAGTGAGTGAAGGGCTTTCGGTAGTTAAGTTATTCAAAGTTTAGTTTTACATTCTCGGTCAACTTAAGTCAGTTTTAAAAATTGCACAGCATCAGTTTAATTCTCCATAGAAATAGAAATATAACGGAATTTTAACCTATTTTTAAATTCTCCCTCTCTCAACGGAAGAGCTTGTTTTAGATACTCTCACTGTAATAACTGATTACATTCATTTGAACATGACGTGGCTCAAATTTGTATAAAGTAAGAAGAACAACGTGTGACTTGGTGGATAACTGTGCGCCACCTCAGGTCAGCGTCGTTGTGAGCGCGCTCCTCTCATGGCTCCATGCGCTGTGTGGAGCCAACCGGTGTTCCCACTGCGCTCGAGGCGCACGGTGCCATTATCCCCCCTGAAATTAAAGCACTATCTTACCAGTGTGCTTCACATTCAACAGTGGCCTAACTATCAGATAGTTAAAGGTTGATATAAGAGTTGCTTTGGTACCTGGCCAGGTCCAAGAAAGAGTCCGCTGTCTCCTTGTCCTTGCTCACGCTCTCCAACCCCAGGTTGTTGGTGTTCAGAGCTCCTGCGCCAACTCCGGGTTTGATTATGAAAGCAAGGGAGACCCCGATCCCCGAGGCGATCAGTGTGGTCACCAGAAAGTAGGCTACTGCTATGCCCCCCAGCTTGCCCAGGGAGCGCGTGTCCAGGCTGGCAGCGCCGGATATGAGGCTGCAGACGACCAGGGGCAGGATGATCATCTTCAGCATGCGGAGGAGCATCTCTCCGGGGAAGGCGAAGTAGGTCATCTGTGCCCTGGTCAGGTTCATGTTGCGGACCATCATGCCGAGCCCGACGCCCACCAGCACCCCGGACACCGTCATGATCACCAGTAGGTTCTTCCCCAGAAACTCCATCAGCTTCTCTCTGAAGCTCTTCTTCGCGTTTTTCTCCACGATCAGGTCGGTAGAGGCCGAGCCGGGCATGGCGTGTCCGTTGATCTCACTCTTTTTCTCCATATTTTCTCTTCAGATCAGCGTATGGGGCTGAGTATCGCTCCAGGCAGCGTGGGTTTAATACACTCACTATGAGGCACGCTCTGTGCTGAGTGAAGGCTAGTCCGGAGTGAAGGCTGAGCGTAAAGCGGAGGGGGAGCCAATGAAGAGAGAGCGACGACACAAAAAAACCAAACAGTACATGCGCAGAGAAGCTGGCACTTATTACCAGAGCAAATGATGCAAGAGCAGGGGAGATTGCCAGGGTCTCTGGTAGTGTGGCACACTCTCCTGCACGGAATGAATGTGCTGATTACAAGCTCTGAAAGAAAGCTTCAGAAATCTATATTTTACTGCCTTACTGCTCCATTTTATATCATTGGTGACTGTGGAAAGCCTGAAACTAATAAAGTAAAGATCTTTCACAATGGCATAATTATTTTATCCCTCAACACGAAATAAATTGTGTAATCCTGAGATTTTCTTACAGTTCATTCTTTTAACACAAAAGACCCATTCTTTTGAAGAATTTCTCCATAGTAAAATATGTATCTGCTTTTATTGTATCGTAAGTGCACCAACACGGGACCTCTGATTTAACTCACAACAACTCACAACAGACTTTGCTACATTGATGAAGAAGATGCGTCGTTTTATGCATTGCATAATGCAGACAGTTATTCCAACACAGCTCTTCATGGTACACATGGCCTAAAAATCCGGCTGCACGAAGAGAACACAACTTAATGATTAACAGCTTGAGAAATACGGTGTTAAAAACAAAACAGGACACATCTGGGGTCAGTTATTCTCTTCGTTCTTCTAATTTAAATCATAAATCTACACGCTTTATTACACGCTTTGTGAAATCAATCCCAGATGAGAATGATGGATGGAGAGCAGCTGGCTGTCAGCACCATGGCCAGCGCTCTGCGTCTCCCAGGGGACGCTGTTGTCCCTTCTTTTGCCCATTCGTCTTTGCCTTTTCATGCAGCTTATTTGATGCAGCAGCACTGACAGAGACATTGAATGTTTAAATGAAATATAGTTTTCATACTGAGAGTTGGAATATACAGTTTTCTTTTCGGTATACTGTCCATAAATTGCAATTAGTTTTGTACACATTAGCTCAAATGAATCCTCATTGCACCTCTGCTGTTCAACCACTAGATGGCTGTACAATAAAGCCACTGTATTTTCATATTGAACCAGAGCAGAAAACATAAATGTAGGAAGTAATAACTGGACTTAGTCCGTCTATGCTTTCTGTTTGTGTCATGAATCTGTTTTTTAGTTTCTGTTTTTTGGATCACACTGGAACTCGACAGGTAAATTATGCATGGGTTGTTTCTGAGCATATATAGTTATATAATTAGAGTGAAGAAATATGTCAACCTTTATGATGACTGCACATTTTTTGTCCACCTTTTAGTCAAATTTGACCCGGTCCTGTTTTGACTGTTTTTAAAGTGTATTGGGGCTAAATATCACCGATACTTTTTTTAGAAGTTATGGTCAATATGCCTTATTCCCATGGACTTCTTTGAAACACTAACATTTGTAATAGCACTAAATAATCACACTCCTTGATCCAGTCAGGATGGACTGATTATAGAGTGTAAGGTATAAATGACCACCAAATCATGTTACCCTCTTCATCCATCATCCATCAAAGTCATTACCCCAAATTTAAGACTTCTCACATAGGCATAAAAAAAATTTGTTGATATTGGGGCAAAATTTTGAATTGTTTTCACAAAGATTATGACAAGAGGAATGTTTCTTGATGAATTATTATGGGCAGGTTTTTGTCACAAATAGTTATGCTTGTTGTCCTCCTGGTTCAGCTCTTTACGATGCAAAATTATATTTCATAATTCTGTCACACTATTTGAGCCAACTTGGTACCAAGTTATTATCAGGTACTCCTTTTTTTAAAATTTATGTTTAGTGGACCTCATTTACATAAAATGGTGTCTCTCATTTTAAGTAAAATAAGCAGAAAGTATGGATTACATTAGATGCTCACAAAGCGATATATGACAAGCAACAGATTATTCACAGCTCTGATCTGGCTGATACAATTTTTATTTACAAATGACAAGGGACAAACAAAAAGCAAAGCAATTTTATTCATGCAAAAAAAAAAAATTGAAAAACGAAAAATGTGTATTTACTGCCCCTGTTTCAGTGGAACTTGACTGATTTAACACATCAGGGAAGGTTTTGGGGTGTTGTGGAGCCCTTAAGGATTAGTATTAATCTGCTGTTTGGGTGTTTTAGATTTGTTGTGGTTGTTCGCTGTTTTTATGTATACTGTTTATGTTTGTATTATATGCCCAAAAGAAAAATTGAAAATATAATATATTTTAGAAAAAAAAGAATTTCTTATCTCTTCTGTGCTTAATGCTAAAAGCCTGATTCTATGTTAGCAGGTTTGAAAATAAATGTATTAGCATTCATTTTGACAGATCTTTTAAAAACCTAATCTTCAGTTCTAAGTTTGGTATCCTGACTCCTGACGACTTCCTGTAAATTAAATATCCAATGTATCCAAAATTAAATACACAATAACCACAATATTATTTTAAACAACAAAACAGTCAATACTGTTGAAAATAAATACTTACTCTATGACGGAGTCTAGTATTTAATGCTTATTCTTTGTGGTGTGCAGTGTTGAATCCAAGTCACCAAACCTGGAGTCCCTGTTGAGTGTCGAGTCTCCGGTGCTGAGCCCTGAATCTGTGTCACCAAAATGGACTTCAAGTTGTGTCGAATTCAAACCCATGTTACCTAAGTCATCTCATTAGGTAGGAACTACTGCTCAACAAGACGTGGGCACTTGAATGTGCATGCAGGTACACACATGTTCCAGTCTCTGATTATTTAACACTGAATAAGTTCTTAGGGCTTTATTAAAAAAAAAAACATTTTTATCAATAAAAAAGTTTTAGTCCTTTACTTTGAGTTTGTGTTCATGAATGTCTGGCAGATGTTATTTTTATCTCACTGAGGGGATGGATGTTGTGTAACACTTGTGTACTGTGATCAATAACGTGAACGTGTAAACTGAATTTGTCAAAATGAAATCTGGGCCTAAGAATGAAAAGCTTCAAGCACAGAAACAAACAAGCAAACAATAACCATGATGAGATTCTAAACAGTGACACAGAAATTTGACGTGTACTTTTCTGCTCGTCTGATCTGAACCTAATATTACACACAATACACAACACACTTAACGTCTTAAATTATCACTCACTTGTGTTAGACTATGTCAATCAACATGTTTGATGTCTCTGAACAGATCGCTATCATGCTGGTGAGAAAATCTGTCTGTTCAGAGGAGCTCTGCCTCTCGTGGTGATTCCCCCAGGTTAAAGTGAGAGTGGGTGGTGGGGAGGTTTCCTTTTAGGCCTGTATGTTAGGAAAAATATACAATGTGTGATTGCATTGTTCAGTTCAGTGCTGTGATAACGGTAGGAAGTGCAATAAATTAGCCTTAAAGAGACAGTCTCTATGTCTCTGTGCTGTTCTGCATATTATATCATACACATGAATCCAAAAGGCTTTTTTTTTCCATCTCAGCTTCATCTGAGTGCATCAGAATGGTGATAAAGCATCATCACTATAATCAGGCCTCCACCCAACAGGTGACATTATTACATGCTGAGTGAGAAAGCACTGCTTGTTTACATCAAATGTTTTTTAATGGAATGACATCACATTTTGGCCCTGATGCCCCTTCTGTTTCATGTCTTCAGCAATCCTAGCTGTTGGACAAATCTCATCAGTGATGTTAAATTTGAAGTTAGGAGGAATCCAAGAAAACACATAAACAAGGAAACAGAAGCTGACATAACATCGCAACAGAAAAAATACAGCTTCAAGGTGTCCATGCTTTTACATCAAGTGTCTAGCAGCTCATCAGTTATACAAACAAAGCTGAGAAACTGAGTCAAACTTGAACGTTTTTTGGACATCTATTTGAAGAAGTTGATTAAATGTTTATGTTTAGACTGGAGTTCACCTGTTCTGTCCTCTGTCACACAATTCATCACACATCCACACACATGTTAACACTGATTTTGTTGAAAAACGTCAAAAGGTGGAGTGGAGACAGGCTTTTAGTCACCTGTCGAACAGCTATAATGTGGCCACCTGTGAGTCTAATCAACCACAACTCTAATTATGCACAATTATGCATAACTCCTGGTGTTGTCATAATTAATACAGATGATTTAAGAAATAATTCACTCTTTTACAGTGGTCACAAACACAGAAATAAGGCATACAGACTGTAGCAGGCTGTGAACATGGTTGATTTGGTGGTAAAACATTTTTTGCATAAAAGCAGTTGTTGAAAAGACATCGACAACTGGTTTAAAAGTGAAAGTGTTTTTTCTGAGACTATTTCAATGCTTTAATTCACGTTTCAACCATGTTTCACTGGGAAATGAGCCTCTATCGCAAGATTCATGCATTTGTCACATTCACACAAAGTACAGGTGATCTGAAGTGGTTTCTCACAAATACTGTGGCTGATTTGACAAGAGAGTTCTGCATCACAGTCACAATGAGTTTCAATGCAATAGTTTGTTTCAAAACCGGCGCCAACTGCTGTCCGACATAATCCTAGCACTCATCATTGTCAGCCACCAAGATCTGTGCAGACAAATGCTTCAGTGCTTCAGCATCCAAGGTTCATCCATCTGTCAGGGTCAGAGCTGCACAGCTGAAGCTCATGAGCATGTGCAGTTTTCTTTTTCCTTCTTGCGCAGGAAAAAAATACTTTCTTAACAATGTCTTTGAACCTTCTTCTTAACATCACACAGCCTACAATGTGCTGCAGTTACATTTTTGTTTGTAGAAAATATACAATGTTGAAATTAAATCATTTGGTACACAGGATTAAGACTACTGCTGGAAGATTCCTTCCTCTCTCCACCCAAAAATAAAACAATTTATCAAAATTATAAAACAAAGTGTAACACGCTGATATCACGAAGCCTGTCGAAAGTAGGTCTTTGATGTTCTGACCTGATTTCTCCTTGTTCTCAACCTAATTTTAACACAGTAATATGTTTTAGTGCTCATGAGATACAGGTTCTGATCGTGTTTCCTTACCTTTTCAGAGTCAGCCTCAAGTGGACTCTTTAGGAACTGCGTTTTTTGGCACTCACGCACAGACTTCATTTTCAATGCTGGAAGTTACTGCTTGGGTACAATGAAGGTTTGTGTGTTTGAAATATGGTTACTTAGCCTAGGGGTTCTTAAAGGAGAGGTTGCGAGGCACTAATGGAGGACAGGAGATGTCAAACATAATGTTTTTTAAAGTAATCTATAATTAGATATTTTACCCATTACTCTAGACAAAAATAGAATTTAGATTCAAAATGAAACCTTGCAAATAAAAAATCTTTCAGTAGTTCTCTCCCTTTCTTTGTTAACTGATGACTCCTCGGGTTATGGTTAGTTAACAATCAATTAACAAAAGCATCAGTAGCAGCAGGTTAGTTCACAGTGGCATGTGCATGTAGAGGCTAATTTTCAGCAGACCAGATCAATGAAGAATTGAAGTCTCAATATGGAGCTCACAGATGCACACAGACTCGTTAAACAGTCCCATCACTGCTACAGTCCAAACATGAAGGTTACTGGTATTCTGCTTCTAGCCTCTTTGAAATTTCGATAAAATAATATTACGGTTGTTTTTGCTGTTTTGTTCTTGAATTTTTGGTCCAATATCTGTTTTTGGATTGGCATATTTGTGCTTGCTCGTGGCTTTGAGCAACATTTAACCCTCTCGAGGGAAAGTGGGGGTCATGACTCTTTGGCACCTTTATTTTGGGGTTAGCGAGCTGAGAAGTTTGGGAACCCCTGACCTAGCCAATGAATCTGACACCATTGAAGGACTGCAATATTAAATCTATGGAGGCTCATTTTTATTTTACTTCCTGCAGCACTTTCATCGTTGAGCAGACACTGTTATAGTTCAATTACTATTATTGTTTTTATAGTATTATGTTATTAATTGTTGTTAAACTCTTTCATTTTTGACTATTTGACAACATGTTATTATCTTCAGCTCTTCTCTGGCTCTCTATCTCACATCAGTTTTCTGTGAACATCTCAGGAATACATAGAGAACAAAATGTTTCCTTGTCTCTGTCACTGACTGCTGCCTGTGTTGTCCTCAGTGACCTTAGCTCTGCTGTTGCTAAGTTGAGCTAAACTTTCCCTCCCTCCACCAATAGAGACAGATTGTCCCCCTTCCCCTCACAGCTGTGTGGCCTGAATGCTGGAAATAACCACGGGCCTGCGGATCAGGAGTCATGGCTGTTTAACAGTGGCAAATGTTGGCAGTGTGCCGCAGTAAACTAGTAGAAGGCAGCAAACAGAGAAAGAGAGACAGGCTGAGCTATAACGGAGAACATCGAGCTGCTACCCAACAGAGTGAGAAGAAACAGCTCAGACTTTAAGCCACATTACACATCTGATCAGTCAATCAGTGCGTCATGCCACACTCTACTGAAACAATCTGGAAGTGACTGACTCTGAAACAGCTGTGATCAGATATAACATCTGTGCTTATTTTATTCATTTACCTAATAATAATTGTATAAATTTTTGGGGTCTTGTGTAGTTTTTTTTTTTTTTTGCCAAATTGGCTCCGTAGCTGTTGCCAAAACTTTTCAAAAAAGCCTCCCCATAGAGGTAAGTTTAACCTACATGTATAAAAACGGGTGTGCATTTTTGTCATATCAATATAAAAAAAATACTCAGCGGGTGTACTGCAGACACCTTTATGATCAAATGTTATAAATAGATTCAGTTTACATAAAAGGGCATGGCTGTGGCTGGGGTCAAAGTTTGATGTGTGTTGGCAATTCACCAAAAATCATCACTACATGGATTATTACATAATCGTACAGCACTTTTTTCCCCCTCTAGTGATGATTCGCTTATAGATTTTGTTCACTTATTAGCCAGCTTTTTTATTAACCACTGACTAACCCTAACCCAAAAGCACGGTCAGGGACAACATGTCAAATGAAATCTGTGGAATAATGTTAGACTTTAATAGCATCAGTACACAACAAGGAGGATATTTTAATGTTGCTCCCAATTTATTTGGAAAGTGCAGAACTTTGGATTGGTTGGCAACAGCAGCAGAGAAAAGAAGATGACCCAGAGAAAAGTTGTGAAGTTAAATCTGATCTATAACAGTAAAACGGGATAATCTGAAGACTTTAAGAAAAATAAAGTTTAGATTAATGTTCATCCAACCCACAAGTTGGCTGATATGAACACCTTTGGTATAGAAACTCTACAACTGTGGAATCTGAGGGACTATGTTTTTTAACTGAATAAAAAAACTAATTTTAATATCAATCAAACCACCTTTAAATCACAACTTGGTGTTTCCTTGTTATTTAGTTGGTAGCCAGATAATGCAGGGTCATGCATAGGGAGTAGGTGGTTATGCAAAATAGAATCCCCTCAGTGTGAGACAAAATCATGCTGCATATACTGTACATATGTGTATGTATTAATATGTACACATCTATGCACATCAGAGTATGTCTATTTGTACATGTAGGTATATAGGTAAGAACATTTTGTTTTACTTTTTATGTACTTTTGTACTTATTCAGTCATTCATTTCTTTGTTTATTATTTGGTTGTACATAAACACTGAAGGACAGACAGGTGATGATAGTTCAAGAGGTTTCTTGTTCTGGGGAGGTTATACATCCTGTGAATCTCATATTATATAATATCATATTGTGACACTGTTATGATAATAAAAGCACTTAATCATAAAAAAGAAAGCAGCTTCAGATTTTTGTTTGAAAAAAAACCCGACTACTCACACACATGTTCATCACAGGATCGGTAAAGATGAGAGATGAGAGCTTCCTGTTTGCCCACAGGGGGAGCCAAAGTGGCAGAAACAGAAAGTTTCTCCAAGTAGCTTCAAATCAGACCTAAAGAAAAAAAAAAACTGTGAAGAATGACACAGTCTGTCAGTTCACATGTTTTCATTCTAGGGCCTCATCAGAGAAACATGTACTCAAAGATGAAGATAATATTTTGGGGAGAAAGTAAGTAATCAATATTTTTAATAATGCTAAGTTTATAATGTAAGACTTTGAGAGTTTACTATTTTAATTTAAGTTGCATCATAAATCCCTTCACCTGTGGTGTCAGTGCACAGTCTATGGTTGATTAACATTAACATACTGTGTAGTTCAGTTTTATGTGCAAGTCACCAGCAGAAAGGTGGTGAGTAGAGGGCTATAGCAGTGTTTTTAGCCTTCAGTGTTTTAGTTTAGTGTGCATGCAATAGCTCACCATCTATCCTGTAAATTATCTTTTTGAAAAATAAGAGAAAAAAGAATTGTCTAAGGACTTTATTTATTAAAAAAATAAAAGTCTTTAGTCTTCCATCAACTTGAAGGTTGATTTCAGAGAAGTATTATTTATTCATGACAATCAACATACTTTTTTTTTCATCTTAATTTTGAACTCAAATTAGTTTAGTCAGTTTCAGGACTCCTTGAAAGCTTTGTAATAAACACAGAAATGTCCTTCAGTCTGGAGACGTTTCCATATGAATAACAGTGCTTTATAAACACTCTTTAAAGAAGCTTTCTTTAAAACAACCATAACGCCTCATTTGAATCAGACATGTTCACAAGTTTTTCTTGCAAATCAATTTGTGCAGTGAATATTTCCTTGATTGTGGGTCAATTTGTAGCTGCAGGGGAATTCAACAGTAAATAAACAACAGCAATCTAGCCTTCATGGAGACTCATCGTATGTTTGGTGGTAACCGAACTTGAGTGCAGCCTGTGTGTGGTAACCAGTCTGTAGATAATATGGAGGATGAGGATGTGTTTAGTTCACAAAGAAACATCTGAAGCTTAGAGTCAGAGCACATAAAGAGTCAAAAGAAATAAAGATCAGGACAATTGCATCACAACTCACTGGTCTGCTTGAAGTCCTTAATACTAAAGATGCTGAACATTTGATAAATTGTAGCAAAGGTCGTCAGCTTTGTGCTTTCACTATTTCCTCCAAGGTACACTTTTGTGAAACTGTCGCCATGGCTACCAGAAAAGAGTCAGGTCATCTTTGAGTCCATGAGAAAGTTCGGGCCAAAGTTGAAGATTTATTCTTCAGGTGTTCCTTGAAGTAACATCCAGAAACAAAATACCTCTAATGTCAGCTGACCATGAACTGTGACATAACAAACTATTTTGGGACGATTAAATATAAACTGGATTCATTGACTGTATAAAACACAGAAGTATTCTCTGGACTGTCACCCATTGATTTCTGAAGCCCAAGGATTGTGGTCACTGTATTGGACATGGTCCTGTTCCTACCTCTATTATCATCTTATTCTTAACTGACCAAGTTAGACCTGATCTCTTTACCTGTTGTTAATTAGTTCAGATTATGTCCTTTATCGTGCTTCTCCTGTGAATAATACACATATTCTTACCATTATTATTTACACTGTAACCATAAGTCTGTATAAGCTTCTGTTGCTGTCTCCATCTGTTTCTACCCATCTCTTTCTTTCTGTATCTCCCTCTATCCCTCTTTCCAATCCAAACAGTCACAGCAGACAGCTTTTCAAAACGAGTCTGGTACTGCTCAAGGTTTCTGCCTGTTGAAAGGAAGTTATCCTTGGGACTATGACTTAAATGCTGAAAAGTGCTGATGGTGCATTGGAATGACATAAGGTCGAACTTATGGTAGTGTTGGGTTTCTGTAAAAAGTGTGACCAAAAGTGTTAATGTTAATTTGTATGTAGACTGATAAGAATACCACTATCCTTGAAGTGCTACCATTCTTAAAGGTACAATGTGAAGAAACATCGCAAAAATATTTCTGAGTCTAGACTGAAATGCTCGCTTGCTCACCCCTCCCATCTGTGAAACAACAGTGGCCTTTGAGGAGAAGAAGCTCATGTGATGCATGATATGTATGATGCTCCATTGGTCAAGTAATTACCATCAAAAATGTCCACAAATACAAATAATTTTTTCAGATCTTTTTTAAATAAATAAAATAATTTTCAGATAAATACTTAATTTCAATTTCTTTGTATTTTAATTTTTTCGCCTGGTAATAAGCAGGATAATGAATAAGAATGGCCAACTAGAAATGATCCCTTACACTAAGCACTTTGTTTGTCATGTAGTGTCCTGTGCTGTTTGTTGTGTTGATGTTAAAAGGAGGCTGACTCACTGCAAACAAAATCTACCCACGGGTAAAAATAATGTAACCTTGAACCTTACTTTTAAGTTTAAAAAAAGTACACTTAAGTTTAAGTGTTTTAAATGTGACTGTGTGTAATATCAGAGAGTAAAGACACAAAACACATCAACTCTTTTTACAGTTTATTGTATCTATATGTATATATATAATTATATATATACATATATATAAAACTACAAAAGTAAGACTGTTTCAAATTCATAGACAGCTGTCCTTTATTTCAAATACTATATGTATATATATATACATATATATATATGTATATATACATATATATATATATGTATATATATACTGTATATATATATATATAATCTACAGTCCACATTTTTATCCCAATACAGTGATCAGCTGACAGTTTCTCTCTTTGTGTTCTATTGCATAGAAAAAGGCACAGCTCAGAGGTCTGTGTAAAATACAGCCTTCTTAGAGGGAATCATCCTCGACTGCGGTCAGCATTTCTCTGGGTTACGAGCTGCAGCACGCTCGGACAGCGCTAAAACAGATCCGGTAACAAACACTGATCAAAAAAGTCTCAGGAGCTCGAATGTTGTTCATACTATGTACATTACTTTTGGCATTGAAGCGTCTATGACAGGCTTTGGAGTTTGACATCTGAAGATCGGAGACGGCTTTTTGAGTATTGCTGCATGAACTGATCGCCTTCAACTGGAAAATGATGAACATAAAAGTATAAAATATGTAAAAAGATGAGGCTGCCACCCCACAAAAATCCATAACAAAGCAACAAACAAACAGATAAACAAGGTAATATAACATCCTATGTATATAAAAAATGGCTTCCACCCATATTTCCACTCAGATACATTCCTATCTGAAGTACATTCCTACCAAACATTCTGTACACACATTTACAATCCAATGTTCACTTCACATCAAAATAAATATATATATTTACACAGAAAAGAAAACAATATGAATAAATAACTTCATTGACCCAAAAACAACCACTCCAAAATTCAAACATATTGAAAGAAACAAGATAGAGTCGTCTACAAACAGTTTTAGTCGTCGGTGCTGCTCTCTGCTCGGCCCATGCTCTGCTGTGAATTCAGTTCATTAACACTTTAGCTGGGGGATAAATGCACATTGGAAAACTACTCATCTTCCACTGGAACAAGTTTAACACCACACAGTAATGTGAGTTAGACTGGACTCCAGATTACACATTCAATCCCATTAACAACTACCGAGTCCCACCAGCTGAGACCGCTGCCAGTAATACCATTAACATACCATTTCACACCAAAGCCAAGCTGTGTATATGTGTGATCTGTTATCTGTAAAGGAAAAATCCACCCTGAAGTATTGGCCAGTGTGCTTTGCAAGCCTGACCACTGCAGTCTGTGTTGTTTATTCCTATATTATTGTAATAAATGTCAAATTCATTGTGAATAATGTCAGACTGCAGTGCAAATGAGCATTAACAGTGTTTGGTGAAAGAGAAAAAGTGATCTACACTGTCAAAGTTACATGTTCTATGATTCTGATGTTAACATTTCATACAGAATGAGAAGGAAACAGAATCATCTCAAAACACTCAAAAAATGTAGAAGTCCTGAAACAGACTGAACATTATTGATTGTGGAAAGTGTCAGGTATCTCAGGGTGGATGTTTTCCTTTCAGGTTCGAGCAAATTAGTTAAGATCTTGTTGAATTTTGGAAAACTGACACGTCTTGGTGAATTCAGTATCATCTCTTTAACATAAGAAATGGTTTTGCACCTTGAAGACTCAGTAAACGTCAAAATGTCATGGTGATGTTACAAGTTTGAAATAAAGGGAAAAGCTTGGTCTGTGATTTACTATTGCCTCTGTTTCCTGCCTATAAAATTACAACTGCCATGAGGCCAACAGGGGCCTCATGGCAGGGGCTTGTGCAAATCATAACAAAACGTGACATTTTCAGATTTTGAAATTATGTTTGTGGCTTCATTATTGCCGTCTATCAAGGTAGATGTAGATGACTCTGACACGATTTACATAAAGCCTTTTGTCTTTACTCTGAAGACTTTGATTTCATCATAGTTATCAGCCATTTTTATTTTGGGCTGAAGTGAGTGTGACTTTGGACGGTTAAATTGAGCAAATGTAACCCAACTTGATAGTTTGAAAAATATAATGGGATATTTATGTAAAAAGGACTATTTCAAACTTCAAAAGAGAGCAAATACAAGGCTCAGCTGAGGGCACAGCTCTGATACACTGAGTATTTCTAATCTATTTAAAACTCAGTGTATGTGTGTGTATGGGTGTGCGTGGATGTGTGTGTGTGGGTGTGGATGTGTGTGTGTGTGTGTGTGTGTGTGGTCTGCACAAAAGGAAACATAAAGAACTTAAGAATCCTCATGTGACCCTTGTGTAAAATGCTGCCATTACATTTTGTCTGTTTGTGCAAAAAAATCATGCAAAGCGGCCCACAGAGGAGGGAGGAGGGAGGGGGGGTTCTTTTGCATTGTAGCCATATCAGGTTATCAGGGTGGTTTTGGCTGCCCTATTAAGTGGAGATTATTAGAAGCATTAAATATTTTCACCAAACAGTTTCAGATCTGCTGTCGAGTGCGTTTGGCTTTAGTGTCAAAACACTACTGCACAACATACAGATGTGAGCAGAACCCTGAGATTTGGCATACGGGGCTCCTCTTCTAAACATAAGTAAACACACTCTGCAAATACAGGCTGTGTGTGACATTGTGTGCTGTGCTGTAATTTGTCTGTCACTCATGTTGCTAATTCTGTATGGTCCAAACCAAAATAAGGCAACTCTCTGAAAATATTGAGTTTCTGTGTGTGTTTCTTAGAAATTCTATGGAGTCACATTTGGATTTTCTGCACAGTCTGCGTTAGTGGTTTAGTCTTGGGTCCCTTTCAGCCAAATTAAATGTGTGTTTGAAGCCTAAAGTCTCTGCTTAGGTTGGAGTTTTAAATCATCTCTGTCCAACTGGGAGGCAAAGCTGGTGGTGGCGGCATTGCTGCTGGATCCAATGTAAACACTTTGCAGTGGGTGAAGCTCATTTGAATTCTGCTGTAAGTGAAGCATGATAACCATCGAGAACGACTCAACTCATGTAAATCAGCGTCCGGCACAGTTATATGTGCTTCCAATGAAGACGAGGAAAAACAAACAGTCCTGAACTGAATTCATAGACATGATGTATACCAGAGCAGACCTCTGCTTCCACTAGAGAATTAAACAAACACACAGGTGATGTGTTGTAGATATAATCCCAAAGCGTTAATATATAGCCAAGCTAAAATGTAAGGTAGCAAACAGCTAAAACCATGTAATCGAATGAAACATAGTATCTGTTATAAGATAAAGATTAAATAATTATTATTTGATCGTGAGAAATTACCTTCCTTAATTAAAGTTTTAATACAATAAAATAAATAAGAATCACAGAGGAGTAACCTCTCTAGGCTGTTAAAGTGAAAAACTAGAAATAAAATACTGTAGAAACAGGAATTGAATAAGTGGTCATTTTGAAAGGCACTCATCTGCTATAAGCCTTGAAATCAGTGTGTGTGTGTGTGTGTGTGTGTGTGTGTGTGTTTGTGTGTGGGTGTGGGTGTGGGTGTGTGTGTGTGTGGGTGTGTGTGTGTGTTATGTATCATGTCCGTGTGTTTACTTGATTTCTATACTTGTGAGGAGTATGGTCCTCGCATTGATAGCGTGAGCGGGAAAAATCATTCACCACTAGCTGCAGGCCCTCATGTTGTGTATATACAGTGACATTTTCGGGTTAAGGCTAAGGTCAAAGATTTAAACTCGGTTAAATTAGGGAATGAACTGATCAATGGGGGTCCTCACAAGTATAGAAATACAACCGCATGTGTGTCTTTGCTGTACGGTTACTTCATTTCCATATTTGGAAAGGCGAGCACAGTGCATGCACAGTGTTGTGTAGTAGTAGTTGTCATAGTAGTACTGAATGACATCACCATCGATGTTTACAATTACCGACCTTTGAAGAGAGTAAAAAAAAACATAAAAACAAGGAGACACCCCCCCACATCGTTTCCGTTTCATTCCAGTCTGTCCTTCTGGTTGATCTGTCTGTGAGTTTCTGAGGTTGGGGCATTCACGAGTCACGAACCCACCAACACCTCCATAATGTGGTCCAGTTCTGTCAGATCTATTTTGAAAGGCTGATTGGCTGAAACCTGGGGGGCGGGGCCACTGTACGGCGACGACAGTGATTTGAGGAGGTCGTCTGCTGTCACTACTGACGACAGTTTGGTGAGGCTGCCGCCTGCCGTAACGCCCGCAGCCCCCGCTGTTGTACAGGGGTCAAAGTCATACATGGACGTGTCGATGTCGGCGAACAGGACATCGTCCAGCGCCAAGTCTGAGAGAAACCCCGAGGGTGAGGAAGAGGAAGGAGGGGACGAGGGAGAAGGAGAATTGTCTACCAGGCCACTAGGGGGAAGTATGGGCAGAGTGTCCATTGGCCGGAGCTCCACACAGCGGCTTTCTGCTAGCAAGACGCCAGCGACCTCTGGTTTAGCACCTGTGGTCCTGCAGTCTTTGAGTGAGCCCGTGGGTGCCGGGGAGAGGGGTGTGATGTGGGAGGGCTGGGTGAGTGGCATGGGAGCAGGGGAGGTAGTCACGGTCGTAGTATTAGCTGCTGCTGTCCTTGCTATGGCTGTGGGAGGGTCCAACTCCATGTCACTCAGAGCGGAGGGGAAGCTATCATTGGACGAGGCAGGCACAGGGACCCTGGATGGCGCCTGGCTCAGAAGTGCCGAGGGTAACGGGGAAGGCTGTGCTGGGGGAGGCGACAGAGGAGGGGTGGGAGGGGATGGAGCACAAAAGGCTGAGTCTCCACCATCCTCCTCCAGTAAAGAGGCTGGAGTGAGGCAGGCTTCCAGAGGGGTTGGACAGGCCTCCACCCGACCTGGGCAGGCCTGGGATGCCTGGAAGTTGGGAGGCACCATTGGGTGGGGCGAAGGCAGAGGAGCAATAACCGGCATCAGCAGCGCAGAAGGCTGGGACATCTGTGCCGTCGCTGACAACACACCAAAGGAGGGTGGCGCCTCACGGTAGCCCTCATCCATGGGGTCGTCAGGCGGGGGTGATGGCGGGAAGAGCAGCGGCCGCAGAGAGCCCTCCTGCTTGAGTTCATCCTGGATGCGGCGCAGCATGTTGTTGATGAGGACGCGGCGCTCCAGGCTGGGCTCACCGAGCGGCCGCTGGCTGTACAGCTTCATCAGAGAGATGTTGAAGATGGTCTGTCGCTGCAAGGTGTAGGACACCTTGGACAGACCCTCTGGACCAAGGCCTATTCCCCCTCCCGCCATCGGCACCTCCAGCGTTTTGCCTTCCAGCCCCTCTTCATCCTCGTCCAGCTTCCGCTTCGCACCTTTACCAAACATATATCTGGAAATCACAAAAACAGAGAGATGCAAGTTAGGCTCATTCAAATGTCAAAAAAAGGTGTTAAGGGTGATCAATGCAGAACAAATGGAGGACTCAAACTGTTCTACAGTTTGACAGAGGTTTTTGTCCCTTGCCTGGAAAACACCTCAAACATCTCTGATACTCAAGAAGTGTCACGCCTGGTCTTTGGGGTTTTTGTATTCAGACTCTCAGCATTAGGCTATCATTGTCATATCTCATGTCACCTTATAGGAATACTGATACACTCAGCCGTGAAGTTTGCAGACTGAGAGCCTGCAGCTTAACCGCGGTGATTCAAGAAGCTGCTTAAACGCAACAAGCTTACTGCAACAGGGGATTTAAAAAACACACATTGAAACCAGGAGCAGCTGCAGCGGGAGCCTCACCGCTGCATACTGTAGCCCAGCAGCACTATCACACAGGCACACACACACACACACTCTCAAACACACACACACACACACACACACACACACACACACACACACACACACACACACACACACACACACACACACAAAGTTATGTAATAGCAGTGTTCCCTGCTGTAGCACAGGATCATAGGCCAGATTTAAAGCCCAACCCCCTCCCTCCCTCCCTCTCTCTCTCCTTCCTTCCCTCCCTCCCTCCCTTCCTCCCTCCCTCTCTCTCTCTCTCTCTCTCTCTCTCTGGCTTCAGTATTAGAACAGCACATTGAATTACTTATACCACTTTAAGACTGCACGCGTGTTTAACCCGTGTTGGACTCATTCATACAGAACAGCTGTCACCCTGCTCCTCACTGTCAGAGAGTCCGTTCTGCTGCGTAGCTTGAAACATTTCAACAAAGCTACAGAACCACTTTGAACATTACACCAGGTCCACCTTACATTTCAGTACCACTTCCGTCTGCCCCATCTCTCGCCCCCTCTCCGTCTCTCTTGGTCATTCGGTTGATCGGCTGAGGCAGATTAGCTTTAAGAGCGAGCTACAGGCTTCAAGCTCCGTGTCCTCCTCAGCATTTTTGATTCGAAGTTCCCTATGCACGGAGTGAATACAGCTGTTGAGGTTAGCCTTGCTGCAACATTATACTTCTGTGCATGAGTGATTCAAGCTTCTCTAGGGTCTGCTACACTGGCGTACCTGCAGATATTTACCCAGTAAGTATAAATCAGGCGGTGGAAAGCAAAGCTGTAATCAAAGTGGGCTTTTCTTTAGGATGCTGTTGTTGATCTCTGCAGACAACGGACGATTCATTTGGAAAGATAACACAGTCACGGTATGTTCCTTTAACACAATATATTCCAATACCATAGTGAAAATCTGTTGATGCAATCAGACTGTCTGATAGAGATCTTATCAGTGCTCAGAAGGAGGCACGGACAGCAGGAAGAACGAAGCTTTTAATATGAAAGAGAGGGAAACAAAGACAATAAGTAAGAAAGAAAACAGGCATTGCTGCAGTGTTTTTGACTCTAATCCAGGCTGACAGGCTCATGCAGCCAGTCGCTGTCGACACACACACACACACACACACACACACACACACACACACACACACACACTCACACACACACACTCGCACTCACTGCGCATGCGTCTCCTCACACACAGACACACTCACACACACACACACACATACACACACACAGGAAGTGTGAGCTGCAGGCCCAGTCACCACGACTGGTTGGTTGCCATGACAAACAGAGTCAGCTGGGAATTCACCCAAAGAGATGACAAAGAATGGGATGGGGGAGATGAGGAGGAGGAGGAGGAGGAAGGGGGGTGAGCAGGAAGGAAGAGGAGGAAGACTGGGAGGTGGAGGAAGTAGAGGAGAGGTTGGTCTGGAAGAGGTGGGAGGGGACTGAGCTTTCTACCGCACCTCGTCTAAAACTGCTGCTGAGGAGCCTTTGAGCAAAGCACTCCACTATGTCCTCTTCATCACGTGGGTGTTAGAGCTGTGACTAACTAATGCTGCAACTTTGAATGGTTACAGAGTTATTGATCATTGAAACAAATAACCGACTGAATTAATGAATTAGCTATCAGCTTTTAAATTGAGCATCACTCTTTTAACTGAAGACGTGCCGTTAAAAATCTTAAAGACATATTTTGTCTCGGCTTTAAACATCACCAGAGTCGATTTAAGACAGATGGTTTGGTTTTAAAGTGTAGGTCGTAGCAGCATTAGTCGACGTCCAACGTTTCGTCCCTTCAAACCCTGGCACATGACCAATATGCTCTAATGATAAGCAAGTAAGGCCTGCTTGAAAATTGAATGAATATTTTATTCTGTGTCTGGTCATATACATGACACCCATCCACCAACAAACCTCACAGGCAGATGGCAACTCAGTTCTGTGTGAGTTATGGGGATGTAAGGATACACTCAACCCAAGATTCGATTCGAATCTCGATTCTCGAATGATTTTCAAGAAAACTGGATTGAACTCAAAATTTAAAAAACTATTATTATATTTCAATTCTCAGATATGGACAGTTGCAATATATGTATTTTTTTCTCTTATATCTATTTGTAAACAAAGTAATCCTTTTTCATTTTTGAGGTGTGTTGTAACTCAAATAAAACCACTGCACACTAAAATCACCACACAAAAATACCTTGTTGGAAAATTTCAGAACATTTATACAGAAATGGAAAGTGAACAATTCCCAAATGACAGTATTAAATATTAAAACAAATAAGGTAAATCTATCTAAATTAGGGATGTAAATTTGAAGTATTCTCCTTGATTGATCTTTGGAAATGTTGACGATCAATTCTAGTTTAATCATTTAAAAAATGTTTTCCATGTCAAAAAAAAGGTCAAATGTGTTTTCAAATTTTCCTTCACGACGCAATGTATATTACTGACGGTATCATATTGAAGTGTTCAAAATGTAAACAATAGAATAGAATAGAATGCTTTTATTGTCATTGCATGACTTGCATACAATGAAATTAGGAAGCGGAGCATAATGCAGATAGTGCTTTTATTGTTTAAAAATAAATAATAAAAAATTGTATCCCGATAAAAATGATGTTGAATCGATTTTAGTCCACCCTTATTTGTATCGATTTTTTACCGTCTTGCGATATATCGTTACATCCCTTGTGAGTTATATCTGCTAACAGCAAGAAACACGACGATACCCAAAAAATGTCACCATTTAAATTGTCCTCAACTAATGTTGTCAACTTTGTTGACAAATTGTTGCACCTGTATTCAACATCGACGGTAGTTTTGTGCCTTAGACCCATGTCTGTTTCATTTTATTTCAAATATTAAGGTTAAATAATTGGCATTAAGGTTGTAAATAATTGGCATCAATACTAAACAAGGTCAAAGTGTCAAATTGCGAAGTAAACGTGTGTAAGAGTAATCCAGGATGTGACTGAATGCTGCTCTGAGCGGTTTGTTCAGAAAGTCGCACAAGAATTCAGCAAGAGAAACACAAGATTTGCTCAACTTGTGACATCACGAGATGGTGAATCTCCTTATAAGGGCAAATTTGTCATCTTAAAAAGAAGTACGGGGAGCTGGTGGCCTAGCGGTCTAAGCACCCCACATATAGAGGCTACAGTCTTCATCGCAAGGGTTGCAGGTTCAATTCCCGGCCGTGACCATCCTGCATGTCTTCCCCCGCTCTCTGCTCCCAACTTTTCCTGTTTCTCTTCAGCTGTCCTATACAATAAAGGCAAGAAGCCCCAAAATATAACTTCAGAATGCTGGGTTCTGGAGGAGGGCTTAAAGGGACTGTAGCTGAAATTAAGCTAGGATTTGGAAGACACCAGCGTGAGATAAGTGAAGATGTTTTCAGATGTAAAGCCACCTCAAAGCTATCCGAGTGACAACATTAAGTCTAAAAACTCTAACCCCCCCCCTCTTTAACCATTTAGTAATAAATAATTTCACTATTTCTATTTAAACAAAGGGGGGCTTCATCTCTTGTTAGGTGATGTCTATAGAACAGGCGCAAGTTTGGTTGAGCAGTTATGGCGCAAGCACCATGAACAGAAGCTACAATTGTCGATGCTGGTTCAACTACAGAAGTCTCTCTTTGCTGCATGTCTGCCCCCGCTCTGTACTCCCAACAGTTCTCGTCTTCTTTCAGCTGTTATATCTAACACCCTCCCCCCATCCCTACCCCACAACCACCACCAAAAAAACCCTCTTATTTTCATTTGTTGGATTTTTGATTTGTTTTCTTAAAGTTTGATCTAAATTTGTAAACTTCTGATCCATAGATTGCAAACTCAAAGCTTATTCAAAGCTCTTTAAGGGTTGATCAGAAATGGAGTTCTGATCACAGGATAGTGTCTACAGGAAAATCAGTTTAATAAATCCTCCCTCCAAACAGCTTTTCCTGGCCAGGTGAGGGTGTTTCCATTAATTAATTCAAGCAGTGACACCACTGTGCGAAGGTGAAGACAAAACTCATAGAACTGGATTTTTCAGACGGTACACAGACAGAAACCTAAAGCTCATTTTGATACCAGTTGGTAAAATATCGTTCCAGCATTTAGATAGTTGTGATTTTAGTGCTGGTGTGTCTCTGCAGCTGCTTCAGGAGCGCAGAAGAAAACAGAAACGATCAGACAGAATCAGACAGAGACAGAGTCAAAGAGAGCAGCAGAGTTAGTTTCAAAGCAGTTTGTGATTGAGAGCTGAAGCAGCTGCGCATGTCTGACTCACTGACTCATGGCAGGGTGTTTAGACTCTCACACACACTCACACACACACACACACACACAAACACAGCGCAGGGCTGACATACCAGAGGTGCCCCACCCCTTACATTCCTCTTCATTATCCTCCTCTTCCCCTTTCCTTCTCCTCTAACCTCCTTCTCCTCTTCACTCACTCTGTTACCTTTTATTCATCTCTACCTATCCCCCTCCTCTCTCCGCTGACTGTCAAAGTTCACAGGCCCAGAACCATCCGACACCCCGTGAGCTGAGTCTGGATACGAGCACAGCAGAAGAAGACAAACAGCTCATAAATGAGGGGAGCAGATAAAGAGCAGCATTGGAGGAGTGCTGCTCTCCAAAATGGAGCCCCAGTCTTTGTCCAAGGTCACTGTGACTGAACACTTAGCTCCAAACTGATGGCAGAGAAATGCCTTCAAACTGCGTTTCATAAAAAGTTTATCATGAGGTGAAGCAGACCTGTGCAGGAGAGACGCAACCAGTAAGGTGAGAATCAACCAACCAGGCCTGAAGGTCAGCACTGTTACCGATTTCTGGACAAATCAATGTGCAGAAAGAAGTCCTGTTGATACTACATTTTACTACCAAAGCTCATGTCCCTGAAGGCATCATAAAACTTTGAAGATACGATTTCCCGGTTGGTTTGTTTGTGGTGTGAAAACCATAGACTGTATAAATAATTGGACGTACTATCCATGACATCACCAATCTGTTCCTGAGCGCTGTTTTGAAGCCAATCGACGGTGGCAGCCATATTGGAAATGCATAACTCAACCAGGCATAGTGTGACGTAAAGAGGCAGAGTTTGAGCCTCCTAGCCCACAGCTATCCGGGAATCAAGTCAGTCATGTCCTTATTTGGGCAAAAACTCATAACCTAATATCTTCTTAACCGTTGCGTTAGAAAAAAAGTCATCCCCCGTACAGTGTGTGCCGATGGAGAGGTTAGCTACGTAGAGCCAAGCCGCTTTTTGAACCAGGCTGTAAACATGTTTATTAATGCTGCAAAGATCGTCTTTTTTGAATTGGTGTGTATGTGGTTTCCAGTCTTTCTGCAGCCAGCCTCAGGCAGATTCTCGATGAATTGCAGTTTATAACACTTCAGCATGGGCTTCATAGTTTGAGACCGGAGGTTGTCGCTTGGTGAAAACCAAGAAAAGTGGAATAAAAACGGAGAAAAGACGGGAGAGGTTCAAGACGCATAAACTGTAAAGTACAACATAGAGGTCCACAAAGTTGAAGACTGCTCGGTAGGAGAAGAATTTACATAACACAGTATGGAAAAAGATGGAGTTTAAAAAGGCTGATAAAAGAAGAATAAAATGTATCGACTCTAACAGCGACAAGGCTGATTTATGTGCTCCTCTCAAGCGGCAAACTCCGGTCTCAAACGATGAAGCCCATGCGGAAGTGATATAAACTGCAATACATCGAAAATCCGCTTGAGGCTGGCTACAGAAACACCGGAAACCACATAGATATGAATGGGAAAAAGCCGATCTTTGCAGCATTAATAAAGATGTTTACAGCCTGGTTTAAAAAAACGGCTTGGCCCTACAACGCTAATCTCTCTAATGGCACACACTGTACGGGGATGAATTTTTTTCTAACATGACGGTTAAGAAGATATTAAGATTATGAGTTTTGCCCAAATAAGGACATGACTGACGTGACTCCCGGTCGGGAACACACAGCCATTGGCTAAGAGACTCACACTACGTCACACTCTGCCTAGTTGAGTTCCGCATTACCAATATGGCTGCTGCCGTCGATTTGCTTCAAAACAGCTCTCAGGAACAGATGTGTGATGTCACGGATACTACGTCCATATTTTTTACAGTCTATGGCTCCTCTTCATCATGTTTTACCTCACCATCAGCAGAAATGTTCAGCTTAATGTTTGTAAAAACCACTATGGTTCAAGAAGGCTTCACTTTTAATTGTTAGCGTTTTATTTCGTCAGAAGGTAAGTTTATAATTATAATAAGCAGAGGCAGGGGTGAGACATTGCTAAAAAATGAGAGACATCAATACTAACCATGAACTAAAGGAAATGAGTGTGTGAGAAATCAAGGATGTGACAGAAGGCCGCTTTGAACAGCTTGTTCAGAAAGTCACATGAGAGTTCAGCGAGACACAACACAACATTAGGGTCCTACAGCTGGCAAAGTGCCAACATGTGAACTGCTCCATAAACGAAAGTGAAAGTTAAAGATTTCACTTGCAGCATTAGACTCTAATTGACCCATTAACAGGCTGTCTGCGTGTCGTTGACATGGAGAGAAGTCCCGGTAAACACAAGTGGACCCGACCAAAACACAGAGTGAAGGAATAACAGTTTGGGGGCCACAAATAGGCGGCCGGATGCGGCCCGCGTATTGACGGCCTCTGGTCTAGAGGGTGCGCAACGGAATTTCATAACGTGGCTCAAGCACATTCAGCATTCACTGTATTTCACAGGGAAACCAAAATGCTCCAATACATGTGACTTACAAGATGCAGGAGGTTTTTCAAGTTCCTCTGCTCCTTCACTTGCCATGACTACCGCTGCGCGTGACGAGTGAGTGTGGATTGAACATGCAGTCATCACGTGAACACGCGCAACTTTTTTCATCAACCGATCCGCGGACCACTTCCGTGCAGAACCGTGGAGAGGCATCCGTACGGGTCACGGATCAACGATGATCCGTTGCACCACTACTAGTTGACTGATAAGGGGGCTTGCTGTAGCTGTTTCTCAGGAGGCTTCACCTCTTTGTTGGAGTCAGCATTTTCAATGTGGCTCCGGCCATTTTTGGGCTTCAAATGGTTAGTTCCAGCAGAGCAACCTGATCCTTGAAAAGAAGAAACAGCACAGGACACTTCTCAGAATGATGTCTTTGATTTTCTGCCTGAAATATAAAAATATCTTGATAGGAATCAGCATCAGACTGGGTTACCTCTGAAAAGTTTCCATCAATTAGAAAAGGTCTGCCTGTGCCTACTTTGGTATTTTTGCTGATTCATCTCCTGGAGTATTTTTAAACACTTCAAATCCCCACAATCTATACAACCCAGAGGTTTGAAAAGTAACGCTTCAAGTGTGATGGCTTTTATTGTTTATGTATGAGTATAAAGGCAACAGACTCTTGTGTTGAGATTGCATATGATCTCTTTAAACCCTGCCTAACATAACATTATAATGCCATCAAACATGAGGATGCAATGACAGAGTCCTGGGATAACTTTTACTAGAAGAACAAGAGCTGAAGCTACTAAGTTTTTCTTTTTTTCTGCTTTAACTTGATTTTGCTGACATCAATTTCCCTTAGCTGCCTGCTGGAGATGCATTTTTAGAGGGAAAAGCACAAGCACAATGTTAAATGGGATTAAAAGAGAAACTACAAAGAGCATACGGTTAGATACATTACATTAAAAGTTTTATATTGCCTTTAGGGACATGAGCCTTGGTAGCAAAATATAGTATAAAGGGAGATGAAAGAACATGTTGAGTAAGAAAATGTGAGCAATAAAATGCATCACAAAATATTGGTGTAAAACTGTAAAGACAAGAGTTTAATACATTTAAAGGCCAGATCAAGTGTGTGCCTATATGTGTACACACGTGAGAGTGTGTGTGTTAGCCTGCAAACACACGTCACACCATGTGGGTCCAACATATTATTTCAGGAGCTAGCTGTAGTGTGTGAGTAGTGTGCAGTAGTGCAGTCTTAGTGGATGGACTCTGCAGTGATATTATGATCCTGTAACCGGATACGCTGGTTTCCATGTCTGAGCTGCACATCCACCCCTCCCCCTCACCTCCACACTGGGCTATTTCAGGTTCTCTGGATCATGCACAGAGTGTGGACACAGACTGCACTCTGCACCGCTGCAGGTACTTGAGTGGAGCACTCCGTTGTTTGCATATATTCAGTGCAGCAATCGCAATTCAAGTGCATGAGAACAGCACACTCGCAGGTCTCAGTCATGACTGAGCTTCAGCTGTACCGCCTTCTCACTGTAATGCATCCACTGCTGCACATGAGGACGACACTGTTCAACCCACTGCTGTGTGTGTGTGTGTGTGTGTGTGTCTCTCTCTCTTTCTCTCTCTCTCACACTCTCACAAACGCACACAATGAAGAGGTAGTAAACACATTCCAGACAAAACCCAGAGGAAGAGATAATGTGCTGTAGTGCTTGCCTGACCAGACGCACAACACTCAATAGCAGCTACACTTCCACACACAACTTAAGATTCAGTTACACCACCATGCTGCTACTACCACTACTACTGCTACTACTACAACTTCTACTGCTGCTATTAGTGCTGCTCATCGAAAGCCCTCGAAGCATTTACTTGATATCCTTTAAGTGTCAGTCTCCTGCACTTATCCAGTCTTTGACAGCACTAGTTCATTAGTTAAATGCTAATGGCATTACTAGTTAACGAGCAGACAACAAAAGCTCTGTCATGTTTAGCCTACCAGTTGACTAGTAAGAGCCAAAAAATTACCCTATTTTTTTCTTTTCGAACCCTCCTAGTTTACTAGTCAGTCTAAAACTTATCACATAACTATCAGGGTCAAGAGGACCACAAATAGTATAGTGGCCTTTGGAAACGTATTGTTTTTGTGGTAAATATTGTCACTTTGACTTGCAACATATGAGAGCCTAAAGGTGCATTTTGACCAAGAATTCCGGGTTTCTTTTAGCCCACAGAACTACTTTCCCCGGGACTAAAAGGTTCCTCTGCCCCCATTGTTGCCTGCGTTTCAACCACTGGCTGAAGCCCCAGGTAGATTGTGCAAATCAGGCCAGTGACGTATGGAGAAAAAAAATTATATTAAATAATATTTTGAAATCTTAATAAAAAACTAAACTAGTATGCATTCCCAGGAACTCCCTCTGTGTTTCAACAACTGTATAAACTCCACAAACACCGTTACATTTAGCCGAAAGTCCCAGGACGTTTGAAAAGTACTACCCTCCAAGCAGCGGCTTTTCAGGGAGGTATTAACTACCCCTGAACTAAATTTAGACCCTGGTTCCTCTGGTCGATACGCATGTAGTTCAGGGGTAAAGTCCCTCGTTCCGTGGTAATGTTCCTTTGGTCAAAAAACACCTTAAATATCTACTAGTTACACTATCTGGGGTCTTTTTAACATCTTTACTAGTTGCCTCTCAAGGTCATGAAGACCACTATTAGTACGACTAATGAGCTTTGGGCACTTTTTCACGAGGGAGGGCCCAAATGTCTCTTTAGTACACTAGTTTAGGTCTTGTTGAACATACTAGTTAACTAGTGAGGCTTAGAAAATGTAACCAGTGAACTCGTATTGTCATTTTGGCAACTAATGGTTAATATTTGCTCCAAGACTTGTCAACGTGTAAGTTCATAAACACCCTCACAAATGTTATATGATATTTTGGCTCTGACTGGTTAGCTAGTGGGTTGCAAAATTCCGGGAATTTTCAAAGTTGGAAACTTTCCATGGGAATAAACCATGAATTTACTAAATTGAAAGTTGGCTCTTAATAGGTAACTTAAATATAGTTGGGGAAAATATATTTTAGCATAATCCTGACTAAAACAACCAGATTTCATGCAAGTACAGGTGAATATCTATGCTATTCCTAAATCACATGCACATAGCACACTGCTTACTGCGGGACTATTGAGACCACGCCCCCTACATGCACTGTGCATTCCTCCATCACATGCGCAGGTGATTGCTATAATCCTGCAGAGGCTTGAGAGGCTTGAGGGAAGATGCTTTTTTATTTACATGTTGAATGGGACTTTTTTGGAGGGAGAGGGGCTCTTTACATTTAACATTTTTAATGGGACTTTGTTGCATTTTTGTTAATTTTTGAATGGGTTGGGTCGGATGGGATGAGTAATATTTATCTCAACAAAATATTTAACACTTGATGAAGTTCTACTTACAAATACATCTGTTATAATTGTATTATTTTGGATGGATGTCTGCTTATAACAAAAAAAATATTTACACTTGGACATGATACCTTTCCATTCAATTATCCTCAATTCACAGTTAATTCCCATTAATTCCCATAAATTCCCATGGAAGTTTTCAATTTGGAATATTTCCAAAATTCCAAATTCCCCCTGAAATGTTCCACCCATGTGCAACCATATTAGCTAGTACACAATTTAAGCCTTAGTGGTTGAAGCTACACTAAAATAACAGACTTTGACCATTGTATGTCACTAACATTATGAAGTTAAATTGTGTGTCCTTGCCCGAGTAATTAACCAATAAGAGCAACTGTGAAGTCTCAAACTAGCATAATGTGGTTTCTACGTGGCTGTGCCAGCAGCTCTCTCTCTCTCTCTCTCTCTCTCTCTCTCTCTCTCCTGGCCTCGTGGAGCTGAGAGCACAGTGGCTATGCGGCAAACACCAGTTGATACTTTTTTACGTTTTTGGATGCATATTGATCGGCTGTCAGTATTTCCGTCCTCTTGGTCTGACATAACAAGCTGAGTGGAACAAGTAAGTTTCCATGACAACGAATGTTCATGTTGCAAACTGTAACTTTAACTTGTACGGTCAAAATGCCCTCACTCGACTTACTAGTGATTTTTTGACCCCACTACTGAGCTCTCAGAAGTTTACTGGCAAGGTCAAACAGAACCTAACTAGTGTCACTAGTGGACAGTGGGTCTTCATAGTGTACTAATAAACTTTTAAGTCTAACTATTTATCTAATAAGGTCAAAAAGTTAACACTTGTATAATAAGTTGATAACCTGTCCCTTATTAGTCAACATGCCAGAGCTTTTGCTGTCTTATTCTTAACTAGTAAGGTTGTAAGTGTTTGACTAATGAACAAGTGAAGTGAAAGACTGAACTAGTGACTGGCTCTAGATAACAAGTATAGTGAATAAATGCTCAAAGGGCTTTCCATATGCTGCTTCAACTCTTCTGCTTCTTTTCACAGACATCTGTCTGCTGATAGATTCTTTCTGGGTTTCAGACATTAGGAGCACTTGCAGACATGCATGAAAGTTGCCACAGTTTGACATGATCATCAGCACATCATTCTCAGGATTTTTTTCCACTTAAATGTCAACTCCCTCTTTTGCATGGTCCTGCAGTAAAACAGGCAAATGCCCTCAACAGGAAAAAAGTATTTGGGGATTTCCCCAAATGACTGCTCTTAAACCACACAGGAACTATCTATGCTACTAAAACCTGTACATGACACAGTTATACTGTCACAGGTGTATCATTAACAAACTCAGTTCTTCTATGTGGTTTAAATGGTTAAATGATGAGTGGATGTTTGGTTGGTTTGCATCAATTACTGTACATACTGAACATTTGATAACTGAAACAGATGCAGTATTCATTTTGGCTTAATGTGATTTTTAGCTTACATTTGGGGTCTGCACTTTGAATGTCAATCTAATTTTTAAAACAGTGTACGATGCCACTTTTCTTCAAAGACAGTTTACCCTTCATGACCGCAGCCAGCTGTCTCTCACAACCACAGCACCAAGGGGACGAAAGATGGAGAGACACGGTGATTGTGCAGAACAAAGTGGCTCAAAAGTAGACAGAGTTATTTAACAAATGAAGCGCATCTATGATGCATATTTTAGGATAATTGGTTATTAATGCAGCAGACATGTAAAAAAAACTATCAGGCAGCGGAGTAATATGTCTCAGATTTTAACATCCAAAGATGGCGAGCCCAAAAAGGCTTTCTTAAAAGTGCTAACAGCAGATCAATTACTGTGGTCCTCAAAGCACACGCTTCCAAGAGATTGACAGGAGTGTGCGAGTATGTTACAGAAATTATAGCATTGATAAGGGTCGTCTTCTATTTGGACCAATACAATATTTTCAATATCCATTATAGTAAACAAGCTATTACAAATTCAAGTATTAAAATTGTGAGAAAAAAATGAATGCTTTTTCTATATTCTGCTAAATAATCACAAAAAGTTTAATCAAAATTGCTCTAAATCAAATTAATGTTTTGAAAAAATCCCAAAAGTCTGCAATTTAATTTTTTTTGTCTACTGTGATGTTGTCCCTTAGTTTTGTTAATGCTTTCTCTCTCTCTTTTTTTTGTAATTCTCTTTTTATTGAAATATCTTGTCATAACACTTTACAATACAATCTTAAAAACATGAATATTTCTTTCCTTTTTAGTAAAACAAAATGCGTATGAAGTAAATAAAATAATAATAAAAAAAACACAAAAAACAACAACCTGATGTTGTTAACACATCTAGTGAGAATTTACCCTAATATATATCCAAATATCTCAATTCTAAAATCATTTTTCTTTTTTCAGTCATATAAATCAACTGGACCTTCTTAAAAATTGCACTCTAAGGAACAGCCATATAAGCCAAGAGACAGGACTAGAAGAAAAGTAAAAATAACTAATGTAAGTAAAGTAAATAAAATAAATAAAGTAAATAAAATACAACAATAATGCTTTCTCTGTCTTAAACATGCAAAATAAAGTTTATGTAATGTACTAACCAGGTGTTGCTATTTTATTTGTATTGAAGATAGATCTAAAAAGTATGATGAAAACAGACATCTCCCCTGGCCGCCCAAAGGTCTCCTGCTTTCAAAAGTTTAAAGGTCATGGATGTTTCTTCATGAATGATTTTGTAGCTAACTTCAAACCAATATAATCATGAATGTGAGCTGTGTTATGGTTTAAAATAGTAAAACTTTTGACTACAGTACTTTGTCAGATATCCTAAAAACAGGCAGGAAGTTTCAGAAAGTGAGAAACACTTTTTAACATTTAAAAAAAATGTTCACCAGCATGTTGACAGACGAAATTAAAAAAAGAAGCCAATAATGCACCCAATAACAATGTCCACAAACTTGTGTGTGTGTGTGTGTGTGCGTGCGTGTGTGTGTGTGTGTGTGTGTGTGTGTGTGTGTGTGTGTGTGTGTGTGTGTGTGTGTGTGTGTGTGTGTGTGTGTGTGTGTGTGTGTGTGTGTGTGTGTGTGTGACACACAGTGATCATAAATGCTCACATGACAGAGGTCAGCTGGGTATCAGACAGGGAATTCACTACCATCTCTTACGTAATGGCAGACCTGGTTACAAAACAGTTCAGTTCAGACTGCGCAACACACAGCATCACATTAGTAAAGAGGCTCCAGTGTGTGTGCATGGTTTAAAAGAAGGGAACATAATGTGTCTGTGTCTATCTGTGGAGGATTTCTGTGTGTCAAGTTTCCACTTTTTGGCTAATGAATGCTTTACCATTCATTCATGAGACATTTGTATCTGAATTAAACACGATCTGTAGATGCTTTAGTGTTTTACGAACATGTTATGGTGTCAGAAGTTAGTAAGAATGATTCAGGTAATCAAGATTATCAGCGTTTTAAAGGTGTAATGTCTGAGTGGGGGTCGGAAATGTCAGGGACAAAGCAGCAGCACTAACATGAAACTATTTCCCTCTGACTCGTCCTGAAACTGAATCAGCTTCCTGTTCATTAGGTTACAAATAGTTTTGAGGTACATTGTTATTTCTAAAAAGAAGACCTCACTGACAGAATTAGGCCAGTCAAAAACAAGAAACAGCTTTCAGGATTAAGCACAATAATTCAACTGCAACACAAACTAAGGCAACCAAAATGAAAGTGAAATTGTTAAGGTATGATCGAAACAAAGCCGTTAGCTAAAGGCAGATATAACTAGCCACTGAATATAAATTAATCAAGAACCACATTTATGAGACAGTAACAAAATGATGATGAACAAAGAGACCAAACAGGAGCCTTGGTATAAAGGATGATTCCTGTATTTTCAAACCTGGGCCCTATTGGGTTTATGTATTTTGAGCTCTAAATGACTACAAGGTAAGATAACAGGTTACATATGGCACCACTAGAAACCACCGTAACATCCCGTCTTCAAGTCCACCGGACTCAACAAAAATGTAATTGTAACTGGTGGGACACAGGAGTTGCATCGACTACAGATGTTGTTGTTATTCTGTGACTTTGTTTTTTTTAAATGGTCACTTTCATAACCAACAAACACTTGTGTTACATTCAATAACACAAACAACTGATCAAATGAGTCAGCAACAACCAAACATCTCGTAAATTCTGACTAACGGACTAGTTTAAAGGTAGAAAGTGCTCAGAAAACAGGCAACATTGAGCTTCATTCTTTAAACAAGGCTCAACACCAGTAAACAATGTGAGGGGATGGTGGGCGTATCGATTCTGTGGTATTGATACATCAATTCTCACACACTACTCACTTGAGTATCGATTACTCTAATAAAATATTGATACTAATTAATAAATGCAAAATAAAAGAGCGTGTGTCACTTCTGATTCTAGGCTGTTTTAAGCTTTCCACTCAGAGAATTTAAATAAAAGCTGTTAATTATTTATGTGTTTTTCTAAATGTATTTCACTGTTTAAAAAAAGGCCACCAAAGGATTTGCATATAAAAGTTGTTACATGAACAGTATTTGTCATGGGAGTTGTCTTTCAAGCATTGCATTTTTTTTTTTTTTTTTTAAATCACTGAAAGTACCAGCATTGGTATCGGGTATCGAATAAATTGCCAAAAAAGTATTTGGTATCATATCAAATCAAAAAAGTGTGGTATCGCCCAGCACTAATGTAAAGTTGGTTTGCACTGCATGGTTAACACTCCTTGTGTCCTCCTTATCATCCACAAGCTTGTGCTGGTTACACATTGCTGTGGTCCAAATATGACAGATTGATCCGACACAGACAACAACATACAACTTTATCTTCATTTTCTTGATCAAGATACAGCCAAACCTCACCGCGATGCAAGATGTCATCTGTACTTGTTTACATCCTGGTAGTGAGGCATTAGCCATTCACTGGACAAAACATGACCCGCATTTTTGGTCTACAATAATAAAATGATTTATAATTCCCAAACACTAACTCTGGTGCCCACTCTTGAAGGTGGCATTGTTGGACGGTTTCGTTGTCTCAATGCACTTATCCTTTGTAAAATTTTGGTTTTAGTTAACAGCGTCTGGCAGCTTACATTTATCAAGGATAATCATGGTGATATTGTTGGACATCTGTTAGTGACAAAACAAGAACTTTTAAATTACAAACTCTGACTGGGTACGATACCCCCAAAGGATTTTGTTGCAGTCAGTTTGACAGCAGAAGCTGAGGCAACCTACTGAGGCAATTACAACACTTTTTATAGCTATTAGACCCTTAAATATGAGTCCAGGTTTACAGATACAAGAAATATTCTTCAGATATTAGTTAAAGAAATAATCTACTGTGTCACGAAGACCACATATTAATTTAAAGTAAAGTGCAATAAGTGACAATGACACAACGCTGTACTGTAAGTACCATACAACTTACATTTCTGGTCATTAGTGTGTCTGCACACAAACTTACTCACTCTCTCTCTCTCTCTCTCTCTCTCTCTCTCTCTCTCTCCCTCTCTCTCTCTCTCTCTCTCTCTCTCTCTCTCTCTCACACACACACACACACACACACACACACACACACACACACACACACACACACACACACACACACACACTGTTAAGTCTATAAATAAAAGGCAGAAGAAGAGAGCAGATTTAGGTCAGCAGACGTGTCTACATAAGCGCTGCACTCCTTCTACCGAGCCTCTACAGGGAGGAAACACAGCCACACACTTCCACTGACGAAGCCTCAGAAGCTAGAGATCCACATCGACCACATGTCTGGTCACTGGATGTACAGTAGCATCCACCATATTACTGCAGTATTACTACTGCAGCATGCACACTGTGTAACACAGCAGTGTGGGTCTCATTTCCACAGTGAACACCTTGTTACAGCAGCACCGGTTTCAGTGCTGCAAGTGTCATCATTTTTACTGCAGGCAGCACCCCTATTACTTAAGTATAATCCTGGTGAATGCAGTATTACTGTGCTTGAAGGCTCCCTGCTGCACTGTGATCCTTATTACCATTACTACTTAGAGGTTTTCAGCTTTTGGAGGTATGCAATATAGCGTCCCCTGCTATGAACATCGTTTATAGGTTGGCAAATCAAACACAGCTTGTTAGAGCAAGTCAAAACCTTAAAGGTTGTCAACACAAGCCTGCAGTAGTCCTCTCTCTCATTATATCTTATGCATTTTAATATTAAGGCCTTTCAATTCCTCAGAAGATGGAAGATTTAAGTTTTCTGTCCTGTTTAATGGTGTTGTCTTTTTGTTTTTGTTTTTAAATCAGAAGAGTTTTTCAGTTATCTTTTGAGTAAAAGCTGATCAGAATTGAAGTATTGCTGTGTTTCCTATCGGATTTGTTCCAGGTAATGAAATTGTGACATTTTTGAATGGTCTCTGTGCTCTACGAAGAGCCTGGGGACCTCCTGAGGGGCTGCCCCGTTCAGTAAAACTAGGCTTCCTTCCTCTCACTGTGGTTATCTGCTCATGGACGGTATAGCTGGGTTGTATAACTCTGCATCACATCCTCCTCCTCCTCTGATGATGATGCTCAGCTCTGATCAAACAGGCCCCTGTGGTCTGATGTGTGAGTCTGTGTTGTGGGTGCCGGTCCAGACAGAGTAAGGAGATTCTGAGGTGACCTGCGTGTAGCTTGTGGGGTCACAACACAGGAGCAACAGAGTGAGGAAGTGGAGGTGTTGACTGTCATTTTAAGGGCAGTCTGCTGTGGTGCACGTAACAAAAGAGAGGCCCCTCCACTCACCACAACACACAGACTGACTGAGACAAGCACTGGAGACCAGATCACACAGATTACATATCTGTACTTCACAGCCGGTTTAAAGGTGTCAATAAAGACTGAATTAAAGACTTCATTACAGGTCTAGTTACACCATGAGGCTTTTGTGTAAATATGAAGTCTGGGTTTTCTATGTGCTTTTGTTTAGGTGTTAAGATTAGTCATAATACTTTCATAATATTGCATCGATACACAATGTTGCTCTGTGTTGGCTCCCGTCAACGGCACATGCATTTACTTTTTATTATACTCATAGACTTTGTGTATTCCTCTGCACAGATTGCACAAAAAAAGTTGTATTATTTTGGATGTTACTGAAAGTATTCTAAATAACAATGCAGATCACTCTGATCTGGTGGTTGCATAACAAAAGCAACCTTGAGTGTATCTTCATACCAGGACAGTTTTTCCTAAAACATGATTTCAAACGTCAAAACATGCTGCTCTTTTAGGGGTGGGACAAATCATTGATAGAGACAAAACAGCAACCTCCTCAAAATATGAAGCCCATGCGGAAGTGTTATAAACTGTGGTTCATTGAGCGTGCGCTTGAGGCTGGCTGCAGAAACAACGGAAACCACATACACACCAATTCCAAAAAGACGATCTTTGCAGCATTAATAAACAAGGTTTATGGTTTAAAAAAAACGGATTCGGTCTAATTTCTCTATCGGCACACACTGAACAGGGGTGAATTTTTTCTAACACGGCAGTTCAGAAGATATTCAGATTACGAGTTTTGCCCATTTAAGGACATGACTGACTTGACTGACAGGCGGGAAAACTGTAGCTGTTGGCGAGGAGGCTCAAAGCCCGCCTCTTTACCTCAACAGAAGTTAGGTTGCATTCAGCATTTCCAATATGGATCAAGCCGACTATTGCCTTCAAAACAGCGCTCAGGAAGATGGGTGACGTCACGGATACTACGTCCATTATTTATACAATATGATAAAGACATATATCGTAGAGCTGGACGATATTGACAATTATCACGATAAATATCAAATCATTATTTCTTTCAAATTTAAAGGTAGATGAGTGAAAGTTGAAGACAGTTTGTTAGGTCATGTCTGGATTTAGTTCTCTGATAAACTTCTTGAATCCTTCAAATACCTGTGATATGATTGGCTGTTCAGTGCCGTCTTCTTCTGTCTAATGTTTGGTGGCATCTAGCGTTAAAGCGCTCCCTCTCTTTTCAGTGGTTGGGGAGTGTAATTAGAGGTTTAAATATATCAAATTTGTATTGAACATTTGTTATATCTATATTGAGAAAAAATATATTGCAATAATTGTCGTTACTCATTTATTGCTCAGCACTAATGTATTGTCATTCTGACTTATGTGATACACATCATTGTACTGTTGTTGCCAAATATTGATATTTTTAAAAAATATATATTGCATTCAATATTTTCCTTTCAGTTTGAGGCACCACAACACTACTACACAACTCCTAGTGGAGGCGCTAATAACATTATCCTACACTTAACTTATTAAAGTTATTTTGTATTCTTCAGTTATTCAGATATCATGATATTCTGTTTTATGACTGTCTTGGGATTAATCAATTATTGCGTGACAGCTGTGTTGTGATATTATTGTTATTATTGATATTGTAAGAAATGTTCCAGGTGTCACATCGATTGTCATATTGGGGAATAGTGTCACAGAAAATCATGTCGTGTCGTGAGTCACCGAATATCGTTTATTACATGGTGATATCGTGACCCATGATTGTCGCCGACACAGCCATATTACGACACATGTGTGCAACTACGTAGTAAGCAAGTCATTATACTTGTCAGAGTTTACTTGTCAGAGCACTTTGGGTCATTCAGAGTAATTAAGAAAGACTTTTAAAAATCAAAATAACCTATGAGATAATATTAATTCATAACACTATTCCTTGTGGAAGTATGTTCTTATGTGTGAGTGTATTTAGAGAAAAAAAAAAGTTGATCAGACTTCTCTCCGTGGTGGTGAAGCGGAAAGTGTCGGCTCTGTCTCGGCTGTGAAAACTGGAGAAGTTTTCTATAGATAAATCGGGTCAATGAAAGTCTACTGACCGACGATACCCTGTTAAAACTTTTCCAACCAGACCCCCACTGCCCACAGCACTAACACTGAAACACCTCCAGTCTTCACCGTGTCTATTATTCATTAGAATTACACTGCCTTCACGAAAACGAACATACGTCCCTCGGCATGTTTAAGGCTACTTTAAGGACATGTGAAAAACAGAAGCAGTGTCCTACCACATCCAGGTCCGCCGGGCTTCGAAAGAGAAACATGGGGGGATTTAAACAGTCCAGTCGGCTAACAGAAGAACACACCGTCCTCGCTCCCGGAGACTCTGACACACAATGGCGCTGATAGGAGGAGAAAACCAGAAAGCTGCCTCCGCTCACAGGAACGCTGCTGCCTTCACGAGCTGTCGGACATTATTCGCGAGGTAGGATGCACGTGTGCCTTACATGCCGCAATCATGTCATTAGAAACAAAAATCTCAAAAAGATACGAACTATTCATTGTGATACACAGATACCCACCGGTAAACATTTGCATATTTAACCCTCCTGTTATGTAAAATTGACCCATTTTAAAGTTATAAAAATCTAAAAAAGAAATGGTTGAAAGTATCATTTCGCATTTCTCATGTCACAGTTGATGAAAGGCTTGTGGTATTCAGAGGTTCATTCCATCTTAGGCAATATATGCCTTCCAAACTAGCTAAATACGGCATAACAATCTGGGCAGCATGAGACAGAAGAGGCGTAATTCATCAACATCAATACAATAAAAAAAAAATTGAAAATGTGAAATAAAATAAACAAAAATCTATATCATGTAAAACCATTGTATTTATATTTAGGTCTTTCCAATGTATAATAAAAAAGTTTGAACATGAATTTTATAAAAAACGAGTGAGTTATCCTCATTGAACCATGAGCTGTGAGGATCAAAGAACACCATTGCACTAAATATTGATTTAAATGGTTAGTAATGGAGTTAATGAGATTTAAAAAAGTCAACTTTTGCGTGAATCGTATTAACGTTTAAGACAGGATGTAATGATCGATGTGTTACATCAAAAAAGAAATGAGGCAGCTGTAAATTATAAAATGCATTGAACATATTTTCAATGTGTCTTTGACTTAGAGAAGGTACAATTTACTATGCACATGCATCCTTGATAGTGGTCATCATCAGCATCTTAGATATATTTATATTGCAACAAACTGACATTTTGGCGAAACCTATAGCAGTCAGTCTGGATTTCATGATTTTTACAATAATTGTAAGCCCCTGATTTATTTATTAATTATCTATTATGGTATCTTTACCTGAAATATTAATTCGACCATTAGTAGTGCAACAACGACTTCAGGACTGTAAATACAGGGTACATTTTGTCACAGACTTAAATTTACGAGCGGCACTTGAAGGCAGCAGAGCTGAAACCGAGCAGCTGCCCAGAGAAGTGGCGTCGTCAACTTTGCTCCGCCCACACACACATACACATACACACACGCACACACACACACAAGAGCGCACGCACACACACAAGCTCCGTCTCAATGTCTTCTGAGTAAACTGAACACTTACAACATTTAAAAGCTGAAATGGAAACGATACCTTTTCACATAAGGAACTGTTACTGACAGAAGAAGGTACTTAACATCGTTTTTTCTTTACTTTGTCAAATACTGACAACTTCTAAATCACTAATTTCTTCTTTTATTGACAAAGCTATGGGGTCGCAGGATTGATCACTGGACTGATGGTTTTGTCGGCTGGTTATTGATGCCAGTGTGACCCGGAATGCAACAGATGGCAGGAGGGTGTCCAGTAAACTCTAACAAAACGCCTCATGCAGACAAAAACAACAGCAGAGCATCCTGGGGTAGAAACTGGGCATCTCAGACCGTTTGTGCCCCTGATGCCCTCTACTGCACACTCACCCAGTTGTGCACTGATACGGTCACAGCCACAATACAAGTCTGCCTGTTCATTCAGACAGGTTGTCGCAAGTATTTCCCTCTATTGGAGTTTTTTTTTTTTTGGTGTACCTCAATAGTGAGCACAGAAACATTTAGTGTCTCTTCTTGTAGTGGTGTAAAACAGCTTTTAGGACTTCATGGTGCACTAAATCTTCCAGAGTAACTGCCAGGACGGACACACATACATACACACAGAGAAAGAAAGAGAGAGAGAGGCACAAAGACATCTGTGCATTACTGTGTAAGATTTTGTGTAAAACCTTTGTGAATATATGCCACAAATTGAAGCCAAGGTGGCATCTATAATCACAATAGTTACCCACATCATGACGGTTTCTGTCATTTTGTTTACAGGATCAATCCATTCAAAGTTATAATACAAAGGAAAGATAACCTCAAGGCTAAAAACATGCACGCTAAGTATAAGCTTGGTTGCTAACTGGACAATACGTTTTTTTAAGATTTTTATTTCTACCTTTGCTTCACTTTCTCATCACTGTTGCAAACCCATGCTCTCTGTGGACACTTTTTTTTTTTTAAAGATTTGAAAGAGAAGGTTTTAGGATGATGCAAACAAATTTAAAACCAACAACTGTTGACTGCTTTTTGAATCTTTTACTCTCTGTTCAGGTAAAGTTCCCTAAAGTATAACACAGGACTACATTTAGGAAAACAGAATTGTTTTGCTTTGGGGACGAGATCTACGACTTGCAAAAATTAGTGCCAACCTTTAAGGATTCAAGGTTTTTTATTGTCATACTAACACAAGCTGTCACATGAGATGGAACAACATTTTGTTTCTCAGGTCCCGTATAAAGTCACAATAAGAACACATGATCAAAAAAAGAAGATAACAATAATAAATATAAAAATATAAATAATGTGCATATGTGAGGAATAGACTGAGTTGTTATGTAATAGTGCAATTGAATGTGCAAATGTACAATGTGCAAATTTTTGAGGTGGTCCATTTTATTGTACTGTTCATGTCAAAGTCTGTATGGCTGAGGGCGGCTGAGACTACAGCCTTATTCAGCATGCAGGAAGAGGCACATAAACATGTATGACTGTTACATACTGCCATATCAAGGCAGGGTGCTTATGCCCCTGTTACGTCCTGTCTGTATATGCAATGGGGAGTAATGGTGAGGCAAAGTCGTTTTGCCTCCGATCCACCGTCACAGATAGTAACAGATGTGAAATGAGGGGAATACGGTGGCGACGTGTATAGCGTTGGAGGCGGGGGACAGAACAGCACTGTATGTATGTGCATGTCTGAGTGTGTGTATACGTGGCGCTTCGACTGTTTGTTAACAAGCCGATCCTCTCACACTCCTTCAACACCAGTGAAAGCACACACTGGGAAACCAATATTACGCTGTTTCAGGGTGCAATGTAAAAAGGTAGTGGTGGATTGTGTAATAGGCCTATGATACACAGCTGTGTTTATTTCTAGCATTTTCTTACAGGAAAGCATTTGAGTGTTTTGTTTTTAGTGCCTGGAAAGGCTGTGAAAAGTACTTGAGTCTGATTGGTCAAAGACCTTGTTAAAAAAAACAAACATATTAAATCAATTCACGGAAAGAGTCCGGCACATGTTACTGCTGCCTGTTGACACTGTGGCAAAAATATTAGTTACCACCTCAGGCTGGTCTCGAGAGTCGGGTAATAATGACAGTTAGTGAGCAAAGATGTGAGCGCAGCCTGAGGAGCTACATGGACATCATCCTCCTCTGATAGTGAAAGTTGGAGCAACATCCTGTCCTGCAATCCAGGCAACAGCAGCAGAACTGGTGAGAGTATCTCTAAATTGCTGACCTCTACAAAGTAACTCAACCCATGAATGGTAGTGGTAATATCAAGTGTTAAAAGTTGTCGTCCAGCAATGAGGCTAAGAATGCATGGAATGTATGACTGATGTGACTGCCGGCAACACTTGCTGTTTGTTTGATTGTTGTTAGCTGTGTTTAATGTATGTTGGATGTATCTATTTTTTTCTATGTTTTGATTGTTTTTTTTATTTTTTATTCTCAATGCAAAGCACATTGAGCTTACGCAGAATCAGAAGGACTACTTTTTTTATGCTGTATAAACAAATAATTTTAAAATCTAGAAATCAATAAATAATGTCTTCACAGAGTCTCTAGCTTACTTTACCAATCTAAACCAAGTCAGCTTCCACTCTTTCATTTTGAAACATGTAACTTCTGCTCCCTTTACACTCTGTGTCCACATCGCTAAATGATTTAAAAAGCTGTACAGTGGTAACCGTTGGATACGCTGCCCACTAAGTTTTAGTCATAAAACTCCTGCGTTGAGTTCTATGCCTTTGACTGTATTAAAATGAACAACATAACAGCTCCCCAAAAGTGAAGTCACAACAATTGGAGCTCCCCCTGCAGACTGTCACAGCCTGAGGGACGCATCATCCCATAATATTTGATTTTAGGTTAGGGTTTTATGAGCATACTGCATCAAGTGAGGACATTGAGATATGCTGTATGGGTGACAGCATTGTTTTAATGCGCATAAAATATGTAATGAATATATATGTAATGAATATATATGTAATGAATATAATATGTAATGAATATATATGTAATGTATGTGTATAAATCTTATGTGCTTTGGCAATAACATGTCTTTGTTCATGCCAATAAAGCAAATTGAATTGAATTGAATTGACTGGTTGCAGCTTAGATCATAAAGCCCACCTCTTCCATTTTTACAGATTGGGCATGAGTCAGACTTTGACATGAAAATACAAGTCACATGAACTTTTCTCAATCATGGTTTATGATGTTAAAATAAGGTCTTTCAATGCTGATTTATTCCCAAATCTTAAGCTAATTTGATTCACTTGATTGAATATAAAAAAACAGGTATAACACAGATCTGCAGCCCTGTAGAAAATGTGGCTATAAAAGGGGATATTTTAGTATGGACTCTAATGGGACTTCTTTGGATTTTGGAGCCAGCCTCAAGTGGACACTCGGGGAACTGCAGTTTTTTGCACTTAAGAACTGGTTTCATTTCTCAACACTTGAGGTTACCACTTGGTTTTGATACACAAAAGCCACAGTCACGAGACAGCCTGCGATGCATGATATGCTTTTATAAAAGGGTGAAATGACTCAGCTTAGTGTGTGGAGACAGCAGAGATTATGGAAATTGTTGGTTAAACAATAATCCTGTTATGCTGTTATTCTAAGCAAAAGAGATTCTGGGTAAATCAGTATCATGCCAACAGTTAAGGCTGAATGAAACATCAGCTGGAGTACAGCACACAGACGTTCATGTATACGTAGGATATGTGGTGAATGGAGATCTGATTTTAGTCCTGCGTTCATCTCTCTGGACTCTGAGTTGACTCATGAATGCAGAGCAGCGAGGAGGGATGGCTCTAAATAAAGATTTCAGGTCAAAAACAGGAAATGGCTCAGTGAGCAGGGAGGGCAGGGCCATAGCAACACCAACTGGAGAGCTGCGCCCACAACATCCCTCCCTCCCTCCCTCCCTCCCTTCATCTATCTTTATTTATTTCTCCCTCGCTCTTCTTTTATTTCCCTCTGTGTAAATCTGCCTGCATGGTGCTGGTCTGTCTCGCCTTTTTGCTGTTGCTCTATCCTCATTTTCCTTCTCTGCCTCTCTCTCTCATTCTGCATATTCTTTCTACTGTGAACATTTATTGATAAGGTCTGTAGCTTTTTTCATTTTACTACAATTACAGGCTAATTTATTGTTGCAAAAAAGTACCATAAATTAAAGACAAACCTCTGAATGTATAGGACACAAAGCTCTGCAGCATTCAAAAACCACTAAATGCTCTGTTCACTGTAAATCGTCTGTCTTTGTCTGTGCATGTATCAGGTTGTGCGAGAGTGTGTCACTATCAGTGTGATCCTGACTCATGGTGAGTCCACTGGTCCCACTCATCGCCAGCTCTGTGCATGAGACTACATGTTGCTGCCATTCGTCACCGCGCTGCACCTTTGGGTGGTAACACGCAGGATTATGACCGTCACTAAAGTTAGTTCAGTGACCATCATGATCCATTTTTACTCACTATGACAGCATGCAGGGAATTTCTTTGATATTAACAACTTCCAGAAATTCACACAGACACAAGAGTGGAAAAATGCGAGGATGACGACAGCATACACTCAAGCACACAGCCAGAGGAACTGATTCACACATGCAGCACATATGTGGCCAATGTATTCAGCTTATCCTACTATTGCGTATTTGTTTTAGTGATGAGGGGGTCACTATGAGCTGTATGGTCACTGATCCGATCAAGGGCATAATTAGCTCATAACATTCGTGGTCGCTGGCTTCTATGTTGCAGAAAGTGCATTTTACTGTTGTATAACATGACTACAATAAATGTTACATTAAAAACACTACTACTACATCTTCTGCTGCTTCTTACAGTCAGTTGTGTTAAATACTTGATTCTGATTGGTCAGAACACCATAACAGTGATTTATTCTCACCAGCAAAAGCAACGTTGGGGCGACCAGATCACACATCCCATCAAATGGAAAAGAGTCTAGCATATTCAACCTCTGCCTGTTGACAGTGTGGTAACAACATGAGTTACCATTAGAATTCTAAATTGGTTAACATTGTGTCAACTAAAGTGAAACAGGGGGAGTGAAATCTGTAAAACAACCCACTCGCTATACATTAGCGCTTAAATGTTGGAGACACTTCAGCTACTGTCATCACTGCTACAGAGAGGAGAACTACTTACAAGGGAGAGCCCCTTCAGTCTAATGCAGCAGTCATTACACCAATGACAACCTCTGGTGTTGAAATACGAAGCCAATGGGGAAGTGCAAAAATGTGCAGTTTCACATATGTCCACTTGAAGCAGGCTGCAAAAGCAACAGAATGCCTGTTAGAGCCTTGTTAAAAGACAATTTAAATTAAACACATTTACAGCCTGGTTTGAAAAATGGGTTTGGTGTCCATACCTAATTTATTTAAGTTAAAGGTAACAACTGCATGGAGATGGATGGTTTTATATTATAACTGTTCTGTTTTGATTATATTAAGGCTAAGAGTTAAGCACATTTTGGCATAATTAGGGGCGTGGCTGATTTGGCTGACAGGTGGTTGGGTTCTGGTTGTTTGTGATGCAGCCAGATTATATCCTCATCTCTAGCTCTTCATCCATTCTTAGATTTCCTATATGGTGACAGCCATCTTTGGGCTTAATAATGTCTCTTCAGAAACTAACGGGTGGCGTCACTGAGACTACATCCATGATGGATACAGTCTAAACCAACATGCATACTCTTGCTACCAAAGTGCCATTATGTATTTATCAAATCTGCAAACTGTAGAATTAAGTGCTCGACAACAGTGAGAAATTTAACATGGCTCGTTGGCTCTGTGGCAAACTGTTTGAAAAACTGTATAAAGATTAATAAAGAGGAATTATTCTTGAAACATAAAGTAAAAGGACTAAACTGCAGGTTACATGTTGTTTCCTCAGCTTGACTCTGTGTTTATATGCCATCAGTTTAAGAGGTGCACACATCTCCTATCATCCTAACTTTCTAACTCTGTAGGTTTAATCAAAGTATGTGGCAACAAGAGAGGATATAAATGCATAAAATGTCAAAATTCTGATAATAAACATTATCCAACTGCATGTGTGATATGCTTACTACATCAGAGTTGCTACTGGGCTGAAATGTTGAGGACGGCAGATAAAACATCTTCTTTTACGTCTTTGTTACAATCAGCGCTCACGCTGACACAGTTCTGTTTCAAAGCTTGTGCTTCAGTATTATCATCGGACAGCATCTACTTTGGATGAATTCCTTATGTGTTGTCATTTTCTACTGACAAACTTTGTGTAGTTCATGATATTAGATGCACATACTGGCAGTAGTTTGCCTGAAAATTCACATTCAAGAAAAAAATTGAGTACAAGAGTGAAAACTAAAAAAGGTCTTATTATATGTGACACAGCTCTACTCATGTTGTTTCTCAAGTTATTTCTCTTTTCTAAAACAATTTATGGAAGCTAAATAAAGAAACTGAGGCTATTTAAAATATCCCAGCATTCACAAAACAGTGAAACACAACAGTTCTTTGGTTCAGTTAATCAGTTTGTATTCAACCATTATCTCTCTACCTCTCTCTTGAAAGCTACAAGTGGAGAGACGACCTTGTTCTACTGCCAACATATTGCTCAGCGTAGATGGTTGAGGAGGACTGCGGAAGAAAATGTTAAGTTTTCTTGCATAAAAACTGGAAATGATAAACCCAGAGGGAGGAGCACAGGCAGGCTGATTCCACCTTTGATTAAAAAGCTTTTTCAAGATGTAAAAAATTTGCAAATGCTTTGAATCCATGTGGTCGAAAAAACTGAAGATCTGACTTTGAGACAAAAAGGAGCACCCTAGTAGACACATAAAAGTGTGAAGCCAGATTTTTGGGGTGTGTGAAGAGGACCGGAGAATATTATTAATACTATTAGACATGGGCGCGGCACAGCAGCCCAACACAGAGAAAAGGGGGAGGTAGAGAGGGAGGGAGGGAAGGGGATCAGCACCAAAAACACCCATCTGCTTTCTTTCCCATTCTCTCTCCCTCTCCCTTTGTCTCTACCTCCTCCCATTCTCCCTCTTTGTCTCTTCACCTCTCTCTCTTTATTCCCAGTCTCTGTCTCGACCACGGCCTCGACCCCCCAGGACCGTTAATCCACGACATTGCCTCATTTATCCATGATTTTGTGCTTTTCTATTTTAACTGATACACCCACAGAGAAATGTAGAGAGACACAGAGCCTGTTGGTGTGTGAAGTAAAATCTCTCCAATCATCTCCCTCCACACACACAAACACACACACACACACACACACACACACACACACACACACACTCACACACACTCACACACATCTCGTCTCGTCGTCTTCCTTTCTTTTCGTTATGTTGAGACTTCAAACACTTGTTAAGTGACTCATGCACTTCAAAAGGGGGAAGTACAAGTTTAAAGCAAAGCGAGTCGGCCTCCTGTAGCGCTGCCATTTTAGTTAAACATGCTCCAAAATGTAGACATGCTGCCTCGATTCAGACGTGTTTTTATGAATGATCTCAGTGTCCTACTGTGATGCTCAACAGCAGCTTATAGTGTCATGTGGAAGTTATCATCAGGAAACAACCACTAATGAGAACAAACATTAACTGTACATTCAAGAAGAACGATAACTTCAACTGAGGTTTCCTTAAAATCCTTCTGTGTCTAATCTGAATGTACAGTCTGAAGGACAAAGAAACTGCCCCCTGAGTAACAGGCTGTTTAACATGTTTATTCTCCACATCTTCAAACTGCATAATGTGAGTCAGACAGGAGCACATATGTAATCCAAGCTCAATTTAAGGACAAACATTTTAAACACTGTTTCACTTCCTTAGCATTTTTTGAAAAAGCCCGTCAACAGCTTGTCAACAGTGGCTCTATTTATTGCTCATACTCGCAATGCATTGAAATGCACTTTAATCAAAATAAGAGTCACGTTGTAGTGAGCTGTTTTGGAGGAAATCCGACGTGGAGGAAAGTAACATGGTTAAAAGGAAAAGATCCCCTAAATTGGCTTTTCTGTCTACCTTGTGTTTTAAACGTCATGAACGTGCACCTGCAAATTAAAGACAAAATTCTGCCTAATGCATGCAAAATATAGAAAATCTTCATTTTTGTTCTGCAGATGGTTCAAAGAATGCATGAGGTCTGTTGCAACAGCTCTGGATAAGATGTTGCTTAAACAAACGTGCAAAGTCAACATTGAACCATGCCCTGAAAGTAGTTGGTTTTCACCATGCAGACCTGAGGTACATCTTAGTATAATGTTCAAACTATGCAAAGGAGAAATAAGACAAAGCATTATGTTGAGGTGATACTTATTCTATAGCATGTGCAAAGTGTTGAAATAGCCAACTACAACATTTGTTAATATACAGCCTGGCAGAAATACACCTTGTGCATTGTTGGTTTGATTGCACACTCCTCCATTTAAGGCAACGAGCCAAGCAAAAGAGGTTTGCAGTGCAGCTCTAGGCAAACTGGTCTCCTGCAATCTGTCTACATGCTTCCATAGACATGGAACATGTCTACTGAATTTAACGTTCAATGAGGGCAACAAGACTTATGCAGGAATACTTATGTTGACGTTTCTGTCCTCATTCAGTGACACACCCTTAAACATAAATGAGGCAAATGTCACGTGTAGTGGCTATTTGACTTATATATTTGGTCAACTTACAAAACTTAAATCTCAAATCAAAACCCGGCCACGGGGCACGGGGAGAGTAGATCTCACACGGTGTCCAAAAAAGTGTCAATGTCCAGCCAAGTATTCAGTCTTTTGGTGGTTTATTGTATAACAAAAGCTTCACTCAAAAAAAAGGTAGCATCTCTTTCAAATCTCCCGGTAAAAAACCATTCACCATCCCCGGTGTATGCCCCTCCTATATCTTACCTACCCGTATATATAGACGTCACCCGGTGCAAAACTATCAACCTATAAAAGTGATTAACGAATATATTAATACCCCTATGGCATCAAAGTTAACTACCTTAAATCAAATAACAATAAATAAATCAATTGATTAAACTAAAAATATCAAACATACGAAACAATGTAAATAGCTCCAACATCACGTCTTCATATTTATGGTTTAAGTTCCTTTGTAGAGATGAGCAACATCGAGATGCACGCCAGAACTGCTGCAGTTTGTGCATTGTGTCTGCTAAACGACATTGTAACATTGTAACATTGTAACATTGTAACATTGTAACATTGTAACAGTTGCCTAGATTGCAGGGCAGGATGTTGCTCCACTTTTCCCTATTAGAGGGCAGCCTGAGGAGTCCAGTAGCTCCTCAGGCTGCTCTCACATCTGTGCTCCGTAACTGTCATTAGTTCCCCGACTCTCAGGACCAGCCTGAGACAGAAGCTAACGTTTTTTGCCAGTGTCAACAGACAGAGGTGAAATGTGACAGAGGGTTGATTTGATTTGTGTGTGATCATGTTGTCTCTGGCACATTTTCTGCTGAGAAATAATCACAATTGTTTTCATCATCACCCTTTGCAGGTATAACCAATCAGGATCAAGTATTTTTGCCAGCTGAGTGATTACACGCTAGGTACCAAAACTTCTCACTTAAGCTGAGAAAATGAACTTTGTTTTTGTTTACCATAGAAAATAAAATATGTCTGTTTCATAAATAAGATTTGTTCAGTATCTTTTAAGTCCTGTCCTTTGACCTGTTGACTCCCACTGATAGCATTCTTGGGGTAGACTTTGGCGCCCTTCTTACAGCGTGAGTGATTTTGTTGCAAGTAGAACTTTGGGGATGCAGCACAAGGTCGAGGCTGGGAATCGAACCGGTGACCACTTCAACAAGGCCTATAGCCTCTGTATACAGAGCATGCGCCTAAACCGCTAAACTGTCCCTGTCAAATCAAAACATTAAACAGGAGGTCAGCTGACGATGATGTCATATCTTGAGGTGAACCACAAAATATTTCGACAGGATAAGAATGAAAACAGGCTGAAATTAGAGTCAATATTTCAGTCACTGTCATGTGATTAATCAACAACTAAAGAAATATCTCACATCAGTCTTATACTTTTTTAACATAGCTCAAGATCTGTGGGATGATTTTTATCATCATTCTTGTCCAAAACTAGGAGGACACTCTTACTCCTGTGCAGAGACTGAAGAATTCAGGGAGGAAGGTCTATAAATAGAAACTTAACTTTTCATCTTGCAAGAAGAGAACTTATTGTGCTTTGACTAAGAACATGAGAAGGAGAGAGAGAGAGAGAGAGAGAGAGAGAGAGAGAGAGAGAGAATGCAGGAGGGAGGTGTGTTTACTCACGGCTGTGTGACGCCTCTAGTGTCAGGTGACTTACAGGAAAGAGGTTGTTGTTCTCTTTCTCTCTCTCTCTCTTTCTTTTGAGTGCTTTCTGCTTTGCCTTGTTTCATAACTTCTGATGTTTCTTTCTCCGTTCGCTGACTTCACTGGCGCGTTGTTTATCAGAAACCTGAACAGAGCACTAAATGTCTAACACAAACAAGAGGTTATGCCACCAAATCAAATTAGAGAGTGAATTATTTGATTTGAAGGAAGTCGCTTGAAAGACAAGACGCTTTCTAGTGAGTGAATGAAGTTTTGTAAGCCAGTAAGGTCATTATAAAACACTTTAACAAGCATCGTAGACTTCAGCACAGAATCACTGCTGTCTGTTTTTATGGCTTTGCTCAGGGCTATGTGAAAAGTTACACTAAGTCTTTAATGTGGGTCTCTCTCTTCTCTTCTCGCTCTCTCTCTCTCTCTCTCTCTCTCTCTCTCTGTGTATGTGTGTGTGTGTGTGTGTGTGTGTGTGTGTGTCCATTGCACACTAGTGGATGGGACCCATTCCAGCAGGACAACTAATCGATAGTCAAGCAGTAGATGAACACAGATAACAACAGGATAAAGATGTTCTGAAACTTCCTTCGTTTGTGACCGTTACATAGAAATGTTGAGAAATGGAAAGTAAACATATGGAAAATAATATGTCTTAATGTGAAGTTATGTAAAAATATTAGGAGAAAGATTTAGTCTTCAATATTTTGAGAAAGACGTCTAAATGTTCAGAGTAAAGTATTTCAGTTTTGGTGTCATGACCAGAACAAAAAAAGCCTGTTTTGAACTATGAGCAAGAAAAGTTGAAATGTTGGGAGTCATGTTTTAATGTTAGTATAAATTTAAAATGTAGATGAACAAATTAAAATATTAAAAATGTTCAAATCTTGGGAATAGAGCTGTTGTAATAAACTAATATTGATGATAAATCAGCGGTGGGCAATATGGCCTAAGATCAATATCATGATTATTGAATATTTTAACTTAATAACAATCAAGAATGATTATTATTTTTGTTTTTTCTTAAAAAAGAAAATAAACATCTGATTTTTCTATTTTAAGGTGTACCATAGATAAATATTCATTTTGATAAAAAGAACATGAAAAGTGGGTGATTACACATTGAGATGTATTTCCATATCTGCAGGCTGTGATGTTACAGAAGAAATCATATTCTAAACGAACACCAAGTGCTATTACAAAAGCTCTGGTTGCAGCGATTTCTCTCACACGCTGCTTATGATGCTTTCTCCTCTTTGGATCAGTTCTACAAAAACTAAACCGAGTTATGTAGGATGCAAGCTAACCATAGCTAGTGGGCTAACATCAGCAGGCTAAAATTAATCCATCAGATCACCACATGGTCTCATCTGGTATAAGCAGATTCACTAACCTATGTATTTGACTGATGCTGGATGACACAGGATTGTACCTTTATGACTGCCAGCATAGCCACTGCACCTACTGCACGCACCCATCTGTTTCTGAAGCACTGTTTTGAGGCTAATCGTCGGCAGCAGCCACATTGCTGCTGAGCCAGTGTGATGTAAAGAGGCGGAGTTTGAGCCTCCTAGCCAACAGCTGCAGTGTTCCCACAGGCAGCTGTGCCTCTCATTGGGAAGACTCTTAATCTCAATATCTTTGAAATTGCTGCGTTAGAAAAAAAATCACCCCCCCTCACAGTGTGAGCTGATCGAGAAATGAGCTCTCCCGACTACACTCATCTTTTGTACCAGGCTGTAAACATGTTTATTTCTGCTGTAAAGATCGTCTTTTTCCTATTCATGTGTATGTGACTTCCGGTACTTCCGTAGCCAGCCTCAAGGGGATTCTTGATGAACTGCAGCTTTTAACACTTCTGCATTGGACTCATATTTTCAGACCGGAAGTTGCCGCTTGTGCACGCAGCTTGATGCAATTTAAAATTTGCCTCATTCATTGTGTACTGCAAGCAACTATTTTGATTTCCAAAGCATGCTCGGATACATAGCATCATGTTCAAGGCAGGCAGCACCACTTTTAACATATTTGCTTCCTCATTAGGTCATAATCATACTATAGGGGAATGGTGGTATATCATTGAGTAAACCTTGTGGTGCTGGTTTGATTGAAAAGACTCCTCAATTTTACCACTGACCAATGGAGGAGGGTGGCATGACTAGAGATTAAATGGTCACAGACAGTGGGTATCTCAAAAATAACTTAACTACAGGTGGCGAGTAGGACTGCAAACTCCACATGGCAAAAACAGAAAGCTAGGCAGCTGCATAGAAACTTTACTGAACATAATGGAAATTATTGAACAGGTAGAATATTTACACCAAATGTTGACAATACAGTTCAAATGTCATAATCAAAGCCAAACGGTCCAGGATGAAGTCAAAATATGAGAAAGCTTTCAATTTGAAATGTTGAGAGTAAAGTTATCATGGTGAGATGTTAGTAGAAATGTCAATAATAAAATCAATAAAATCCAAATGTCTAGAAAAAGTTAAATATTTAGCATCACAGCCCTTTTGATGTTGAAATTCCAACATGGTGTTTTTACTCCACCCACTGAACCCCTCGGCAGCATAACACTGATGTCCCAACATTGCATGGTGGCACTGAGGAATCACCAGACGCAAGACTTGTAAAAAAAAGTAGTGCGAGTTTCCTCTTGAACAGAGGGTGCAAGATAGTGATGGGAAACCACTTTTACGTACAGTGTTTTATGAGAAGCCTTATAATTGACCAATTTTGTGCATTTATTCTTTTACAAAACCATTCTCACCCTAACCCTAGGGTTAGGATTATGATTAGGGTTGGGGTTGGATTAGGGTTGTGATTAGGGTTAGGGTTAGGATTGTGATTAGGGTTAGGGTTAGGGTTAGGATTAGGGTTAGGGTTGGATTGGATTAGGGTTAGGTTAGTTAGGATTAGGTTAGGGTTAGGATTGTGATTAGGGTTAGGGTTAGGGTTAGGATTAGGGTTAGGGTTAGGGTTAGGATTAGGGTTAGGGTTGTGATTAGGGTTAGGGTTAGGATTGTGATTAGGGTTAGGGTTAGGGTTAGGATTAGGGTTAGGGTTGTGATTAGGGTTAGGGTTGTGATTAGGGTTAGGGTTAGGATTAGGGTTAGGGTTAGGATTAGGGTTAGGGTTAGGGTTAGGATAAGGGGTTAGGGTTAGGATTAGGGTTATGATTAGGGTTGTGATTAGGGTTAGGGTTGTGATTAGGGTTAGGGTTGTGATTAGGGTTAGGGTTATGATTAGGGTTAGGATTAGGGTTAGGGTTAGGGTTGTGATTAGGGTTAGGGTTGTGATTAGGGTTAGGATTAGGGTTAGGGTTAGGATTAGGGTTAGGATTAGGGTTGTGATTAGGGTTAGGGTTAGGATTAGGGTTAGGTTTAGGGTTAGGATTAGGGTTAGGGTTAGGGTTAGGATTAGGGTTAGGTTTAGGGTTGTGATTAGGGTTAGGGTTAGGATTAGGGCTGTGATTAGGGTTAGGGTTGTGATTAGGGTTAGGGTTAGGATTAGGGTTAGGGTTAGGGTTGTGATTAGGGTTAGGGTTAGGATTAGGGTTAGGGTTAGGATTAGGGTTAGGGCTGTGATTAGGGTTAGGGTTGTGATTAGGGTTAGGTTAGGATTAGGGTTAGGGTTAGGGTTGTGATTAGGGTTAGGATTAGGGTTAGGGTTAGGATTAGGGTTAGGATTAGGGTTGTGATTAGGGTTAGGGTTAGGATTAGGGTTAGGTTTAGGGTTAGGATTAGGGTTAGGATTAGGGTTAGGGTTAGGATTAGGGCTGTGATTAGGGTTAGGGTTGTGATTAGGGTTAGGGTTAGGATTAGGGTTAGGGTTGTGATTAGGGTTAGGGTTAGGATTAGGGTTAGGGTTAGGATTAGGGTTAGGGCTGTGATTAGGGTTAGGGTTGTGATTAGGGTTAGGGTTAGGATTAGGGTTAGGGTTAGGATTAGGGTTAGGTTAGGGTTAGGGCTGTGATTAGGGTTAGGGTTGTGATTAGGGTTAGGGTTAGGATTAGGGTTAGGGTTATGATGTTAGGGTTAGAACCAAACTCATGCAAACAGAACCAGAACCAAACTCAAGCAAACAGAATCAGAAAAAAAACAAGCAACCGAAACCAGAACTAAACCAGAACCGAACAGACCCGAACCAGAACCAACCAGAACTGTACAAAAACCAGAACCAGAACCGAACCAGAACCGAACCAGAAACCGAACCAGAACCATACCAGAACCCGAACCAGACCGAACCAGAACCAAACCAGAACCAAAACCGAACCGAACCAGAACCAAACCAGAACCGGAACCGAACCAGACCCTAACTAGACCCGAAACCAGAACCAAACCAGACTGTACCAGAACCAGAACAGAACCGTACCAGAACCGAACCAGAACCGAACCAGAACCGAACCAGAACTGTACCCAGAACCAGAACCGAACCAGACCGGAACCGAACCGGAACCGAACCAGACCCAACTAGAACCAGACCAGAACCGTACCAGAACCGAACCGAACCAGAACCGAACTCAAGCAAACAGAACCAGTACCAACTCAGTTAACAGAAACAGAACCAGAACCAAAATCAGGCAAACAGACCCAGAACCAGAACCAACTCAAGCAAAACAGAACCAGAACCAAACTGGAGCAAACATTATTAATGTCCACAGGTTGGCATTGAGAAAAATCAGATGCCTCAGCTTGGATGGCTGATCCGATTTCTCCACTCAGTGAGTATTTGCCCGGTCTTCAAAAAAGACTCTCTCTGAAGGAACAGATGTACAGGATACACGCCTCCCCTCCATCACCTGTATCCTATATCCTCACATGTGATTGGCCGCATGGCCACCATGCTGACCAATCAAAACAAAGTTCTGCTGTGAGCAGAGCTGGGGCTGAACACTGTGAGAGCTAAGCAGCGAAAGGAAAAACTGGGAGCCGGCTCTCTCTTGATGCGAGCCGGCTCTTCTGATTCACTATAAAGTATCAGCTCACAGAGCCGCAGTTTCTGATCATGACACATCACTAGTGCAAGAGGCCATGTATGAGAACAAATACACTCTAAGGTGTAAGATTGATTTATTGTTTGCATTTGTGAATAAAGTCACTATCTCAATGAGCAAAAAAGGTTGAAATTCTGTCAGAACAAGGAAAAAATGCTAAAATCACGAGTATTCTCTTCAATTTTTTCCTCCTGCCTGACACAAACACACTCCTCCTGACCATTCAGACAATGTGAATAGAGGAGGCAGTTGTTGCTCTGGAGGGAAGTTGTAGTGCTGTTAGTAATACTGGTAGTGACGGTGCTGGTGTTACTATCAGTAGAGGTGTACAGTCATAGCAGAACAGAGTGTAAGAATAGCTCATTACAGACACACACTCTCCTGTTGTATCTTACTAGTCTGTGCATTCCTGCATACCATCACTGTCTCGCCTCAAACAATAATTCTGCAGTGTTTTCAAAAGTGCCTTCAACTCAGACTGAGCTGCAGAGAAAACTCTGCAGAGGGATCCTGTAGCTGAAAACAGGAAGGTCATTAATCTTCGAGAGAAAGCGAGCCGACTCAAAAGTCACGGCACGAGGAAGCAGCCACGGCGCTTCAGCTTTAAAGACAAGCAGCCAGCAAATACGGTTTAGTTGGTAATCCATCTTTCTTTTTCAGTTTTTCCACCCGCCAGAAGCTTCATTTCACTAACCCTTCTCTTCTAGTCACATCCACAGAGAGAGACGGAGGGTTTGCTGCTGACTTTTTTTCTATCAGGAGGGAGAACTTAAAGGAAAATAAAAGAGAAAATTATTTAAGTGATGGTAGAGAGGAAACAAAGGTTTCAAATTCATGTTTCTATGAAATTAGCACACAGTGCTCTCCATTTGAAATAAAATTTGGGTCTTTTAGTGCAAATCTTATCAGCAGCCAGAGAAAAATCTGCCCCCTGTTGTATACTTGCATACATTTTGATTAATAAAACTTGAGAACGGTGTTGGTTTTTTATTTGCATTGGTATTTTTGTAAACCAAAGGAGCATTTCAGCCTCTGTGCAGGAACTGAAGAATTTTCGTGAGGAAGGTCTATAAATAGAAACCGAACTTTTCATACAACAAGAAGAGGACTTCTTGAAAGAGGCAGAGCAATGAAAAAAGAAGGAAATGTTCTCAGTGAGGATAGAGAAAAATAAGATTTGAAGTTTTGTTTCCTCTTCTGCTGCTCATGCAGAGTTGTGATCAAACCGTAGACTGTATGAAACATGGATGTAGCCCCAGTGACGTCACCCGTTGGTTTCTGAAGATGTGTTGTGAGGTGTTATGAACAAAGATGATCTCTGAACTGGAAATGCCAACTTAACCAAACTTCGGTCAACCATTGTTAATTGTATTCTCTGTCCAAACCTCAAGTCCAGACTCCAGTCCCCGCTGTTAAAGTCTGAGTCTGAGTATCTACATAACACTCCAAGTCAACTCCTCATTACATTTTTTTACAAGGCTATCCAAATCTTCTCCTCAATGGTTCTTTTCCATCTCAGACATGTTACGCTGCTCTTCCTTGCATTTGCTGTGAAATCATTGAAAGGGAAATTTTTGGCACTTCTGTAGGCATCCTGTTGCTGCACAAGATGAGGAGTGAACGGGCATGCAGGTGGTTAATCAGTGTTTGAAAAATCAGGACTCAAGTAGGGGTGCAATGATTCATCAACCCAGGTCAACAAAAATCTATGACAAAATTAGTTACCAATAAATGTAATATTCAATAATTAGTTGGTGACATCATGTCATGTTTTTATGCTGTGCGTGGACATAACATTGTTTTCTGGAAATGAATGGATGAAGAGTGACACATCTTGACTATCTCTGTTGAGAGCTGTGCATTCAAAACAGTGACCTTGAAGCGACAAGTAAAAAAAAGACAGCAACATGAAAGCGGGTGCTGCAAAATCACTGCATCATCTGAGCATTTTATCCTCAATGCTGCAAAGACAAGAGCTGGCATCATCTCTACAAGGGAACATGCTTTCCATGGGAGCACAAGGGTAATGTGCAAGCATTTGAAAAGAAAGTACGTTGGAGGCTCGCTTTTAAACATGGACTGTATAAAATATGGACGTAGTATCCGTGACGTCACCCATCTGTTCCTGAGCGCTGTTTTAAAGCCAATCGACGCCGGCAGCCATATTGGAAATGCGGAACTCAACCAGGCATAGTGTGACATAAAGAGGCGGAGTTTGAGCCTCCTAGCCAACAGCTATGTGTTCCCGTCCGGGAGTCAAGTCAGTCATGTCCTTATTTGGGCAAAAACTGGTAATCATAATATCTTCTGAACCGTTGCGTTAGAAAAAAATTCACCCCCGTACAGTGTGTGCCATTAGAGAAATGAGCTACGTAGAGCCAAGCCATTTTTTGAACCAGGCTGTAAACATGTTTATTAATGCTGCAATGATCGTCTTTTTTGAATTGGTGTGTATGTGGTTTCCGGTGCTTCTGCAGCCAGCCTCAAGCGGATTCTCGATGTATTGCAGTTTATGACACTTCTGCATGGGCTTCATAGTTTGAGACCGGAGGTTGCCGCTTGCTTTTAAACAACAGCTGAACAGTCTAACTCTAAGCCTGGTTTAAACTTAGCGTCGTAAATCTGTGTAGCTCTTACGGCACAGAAGCCTACACGCATAGTCTGACGTGCATCTCCTCCAAAATGTAACTAAGTGTCGAAACGACCAGGATCACAAGCCCTGTGATCGGTCTGCTCAGCTGCATTGTATTTCCTGCATTTACAGCACTTCTGGGATTGCCATTCATCACCCGTGCATTTCATCTCCTTTAACGTCTCCTCTCTATTCTTCCATGTACTGTAATAATTGCTGTGCGATAAACAGCAGTATGTATCAAGTCTAAATTAACATAATACGTTCAGAATCCCTGTCAAAAGCAAGGAGAAAGCGTAGCAGGACAGGCAACAGGCCACTGCCCTCAAGTGTTTCTGTGTAGTACTGCAGAGCTACGCGGACACATCAAGGTATGTAGTGCTCACTGCTGCGTCAGCTACTGTTGTGTAGGATCGATGCAGATCTTTTTCTCTTTCTCCTCTCCTTTTTCTTCCTCTTCGACCACCAAACAGTGGAGCAAACTCTTACCATGTTACCAAACTCAATGATCCTTCCGACACTAACACTATTAATGCTTAGAGCCAAGACTTCATAGATTTTTTTAATGACATGTTTGGAGTTTAAAATAACAAAGTTACAAGCTAAAAAAGAGTTATTAAGTAACTATCCAATTTATTATCCCTTTAGTTGTTGAATTGTTTTAATAATCGATGACCAGTTGACTATTAAAATCGTTGTTATATGCAGCCCTACATTGAAGTGCTCCTGAGTCCGTAGACGACACAGTTGTAGACACGACAGAAAACAGTTTTCAATGTGATCAGATCAGAAACAGAACTCTATGTCTACCTTTACTGAAAAAACTGAAGACTTTGAGTCACAATCTTGTGCTGAAATCTGATTCCTCTGATCAGCTTGCATTATATGCAAATGTTTGTCTGGTGTTGATAAAAAGACAAACACTGATATGATCAGAGTAATTCATTTGCTTACACGGTAATCTATTACTTCTTCCTCTGCTGCTGCCCTCCTACGCCTGACCAGACCGGCTGAGTCAGCCCTGATGCTCTATCACGACTCAGCCTGACACACCCCCCCCCCCCCCCCCCCCCCCTCCAACACACGCACACACACAAATACACACACACAAACACACACACACACACTTGCTTAAACACACTTTCCTTCATGAATCTGTTCATTCACTCAGAGCTGCATTCAAAACTTCTCACCTCTCTGTTTCATGTGATTACAATCATTCCTCCGTATCTCTTTTGCAATTAGATATAAATACCCCCCCATCACAACCTCTGCCTCTTTTCTCCTCTATTTCAGTCTCTCTCTCTCTCTCTCTCTCTCTCTCGCCCCCTCCCTCCATGCTGGCTGCCTTCAGGGTAGCAGAAGGGAAGTGAATGGCTTCAGCCCTCCCAGCTGGTCCCATCACCCGGCAACCCAGAGCAAAACAAAAGAACACACACACACCACACACAACACACACACACGCACACGCACAACACACACAACACACACACACACACAACACACACACACGCACACGCACACACACACAAGTCCACGGGCAGGCAGGGAATGTGCATACACAGACGGGTTCGTGAGTTTCTGCATGTTCTTAGACACATGCAGACACATATGCAGATGAACGCGCACACACACACACACACACACACACACACACACACACACACACACACACACAAAGCTACCCCCACCTTTGCCCCCTTCCACACTCACATCCTTAACACAGCCAGCCATCCAGCCGTCCCCCTGCAGACTCCCACCCAACACCCATCACCCACTTCTCCCCTCCCCAGCACCCTCTGCAGACACCCAATCCTTTGTCCACACTCTGCTCCACCAGAAAAAAAAAAACATATTTGAAGGCAAAACAGATGAACATGTGTTGGTCCAAAAAAGAAAGGGACACAAAGCTGAGGGTGAATGCATGCATGCACACACACACACACACACACACACACACACACACACACACACACACACACACACACACACACACACACACACACACACACACACAACAATTCACATACATAGAAAACAAACTGCAAGAACAGCAGTGAAACAGAGCTCAATTGTTGTGTTTTCCCAAGTTATGAAGGACACTTTAAGTAGAACTCAGAATAAATGGGAACCGACAGAAGAACAGTGGTTTTATTGTATTGCAACAAATACGACTAGGCTGAAAGAGGGTAAGATACAATCAAAATAGTGTACTTCATGAAGGTCCGGAGAAATCTGTTCATTCGTCTTGGTTCAATCACTGGTCTGAAGTTATTTCCACCTTCCAAAAAACTAACCAGAAATCTCAGGGACGCATAATTGTTAAATGAGCAGGGCTGTTTTTACACATGAGGGGCCCCAGGGGAAGATAGTACCGACCACAGGTGGAGCTTGCCTGTAACCTTGTTCTTGATAAGAGGTGCCTGTACAGGGTTCGCTGATTTGTATGTGTTGAGTTGCAGTAATTAAATAAATGGACAGCACAACCACTCCCAGAGAGTGAACCAAAACATTTAGAGCTCCCCTGGTGGCTGGCTGCAGTGCAGGTCATAAAGCCTGACTCCTCCATTAAAATAGATGGAACAAGGGTTTAACTTAAAAATGAAAGTTTGTGTTTCTTCACACAAGCTCTGTTTTAGCAGTACGTTCCTGGGCTAATTTTAAGGGCAAGTGTTCATTTTTCCAATAATAAGATTAATTTGATTCTAAATGAGGGGATGTGATGTCATGATTGACAGCTCTGTTGACAAATGCTGGTTCCTGCATTTTTAAAATTAGCAGAGTAGAGCAAGAACAATGGGAGAAAACAACAAACACTAAAATGAGAATCATTAAATCTATAAGGCTTTCCATAGTTGTGAATGCCGGCTCCAAAGCAACAGAAGAATCAGTTCTGCTGTGGACCGCACTGACCTGTGGGATCTTGGAGGTTTCATTGGTAAGTTAAATTTGTGTTTTTGCATGTGTATAAGGTGTCTCCAAAAACATAACAAAACAATATTTCAGCACCGTTGTAGGCAGTATTTTGGTTTCATTTACTTTTAATCATGGGAGAAAACGGAGGTGGGTCATCCTCTTTTTTATGCTGTCAATAAGTTGCTCTCGGAAACAACACATACAAAGTCATGGAAAACAACACACAACCGAGAAAGACTTCTTTACAATCTGGCTTTTTTTTTTTCAACCAGTGGAGTTGCCCCCTGCTGGCTATGACAAGTACTGCAGGAACATCTGCTTTGGCTTCATTTTTCTGACCAGGGGCTCCAGCTCCATCTAAAAGCTCCTGTGATGAGTTTTAGCTGGTTGTAAAACAGACTGAAATTAATACAGATAACTTTTTATGACCTACAAAACAAACAAGACCATCAGTATGATTGATGATTTATATCTGCTTGTTTTTAAGGCCTGAAGCAGGCTGTCCCCATACAATATGATGTACAGAACACATATTAAACAGCCTCTGTTTATAGTTTTAAAGTCAGCAATATATCTGACTGTTACAAGAAAGTTTGATGAGATTTTAGCACGAACACTTGTTACACGTGTACAGGACAAAATAAGCAAAGAGCTGAGAGGTACTGCTCTCTTCACAGGGGGCACCAAAACCATCACAAAGCAAGTCCCTCACAGGGGATTTAAATCCTTCAGAAAAATATTAATTAGTCAGCTTGAATTTAATGTTATCACAGACAACAACATAATTAAAAAGTCCAGTCATTGTGCAGACCACATTAACCACACTCTTTACTCTAGTTTGCTTCTTCTTTATAATTGAGCACGTACACAGAGGCAGATCCACAGCAGCTGACTTTGAGCAACAGCTTTAGCAAAAGGACCAAAAAGGTGCAACTATTGGGCAATTAAAAATACTAATCTTGATAAAAAAAAATTAAAAATGGTCAGAGCAGGGCAGCGAATGGAGAGTTAAAAAAAAAAAAAACCACAGGGACTACCAAATATTTAGTTTAATGTTCCACCTCCAAGCAACGACTGTAAGCCAAAACAAACCTGTAAGAAAATGCTTCGCTTTCAAGCGTCTTCAGCCAAAACGTCTCAAACAAACAAGTAGAGGGAAAGTGAAATGGATGGGGATTTTCTGGAAACAACAAAATATGGAAAACCTGAGAATGTGAGTGACTTCTGCAGACTTCTGAAACAGCAAAGATGGAAAGTTTGAGTAGAACTGATTGGATCTGAATTTAGTCCAGACCCATCTGCTCTGATCCGGTCCAACCATAATGCTTCATCATCAAAGTTCACCTGAGCCTAACAAGGCACCTTGGTTCAGTCCAAAGCTGAACCATCAGGGTATGGTCCAGTTGAGCCCAATCCAAATGTTCCATAGGCTAGTCTAAAACAGCTAAAACCAAAACCCTCATGATCTTTGTTTACATAGATTAAATATAATAAGAGTTAAAGTATTGCCCCATCAAAATTTCAATCAGAATAGACTGGGTCCATTCAGACAGAAACTTCATTCCAATCAAGGAGGGTGGTGTTTACCGATTGATGTTCGGATCATTGGCCAAGTATACACTTGATCAGGGGCAGGGGAAAATGCATACTTTTTAATAAATCAAGACAAATTTACATTTTGTTCTTGAGAACTTTGTGTGATTACGTAAGGTGCTACAGTCCTGCACAGCCTGACTTTATCCTACGTAACCTAAAGCAGAACTAAACCCTGTACAGTGTATTTCAGCACTGTACCGGTTACTGTATGTGCATGACCAGCTATGTGACACAGGATGGGACCACACAAACCACTTGCCTCCACACAAATCCTAAATTATGGTGTAACACACATCATCATTCAGTCACAGACCCAAACAATAATCTCTCCAAATACTACCCTGCACCACTGACACAGATATCAGCCATTCAATGGCTGCCAAGCTGACACAGCACGGTATAGCAAAGTATATAATCATTAGGCCATAATCATGCTGTGGCTGCATGCCAAATATCCCAATATCAGGCCCTGTTAACATTTTCTCACTTATTCAACCATTACCACAGCTGATTATTTCCCAGTTGTATCACCACAAGTCCACTGTACTGTCTCAATACTGTATACTGTATGCAAGCTGTGGAGGTAGGGGGGGGACTGCAGTGCATCACAAAGACTTCATAAAACATGGTCTCAGTGACGTCACCCATTTGTTTCTACAGAGACACAATGAAGGCCAATGATGGTGGTTTCCATTTTGGAAATGACTCCAGCTAACTTCCTGCTTGTCTAGCAACTGTCTGAGACCACAGACTTTCTGCCTGGCAAAGAGAAACTATGTACCCACCTGCCCCATCCCTAATCTAATTGCTCCTAAGTATGCAAAAGTCTTAGCCTTAATGTGATCAAAACAGATATGGGCTGTTTTTATATAGTGCTTCCTCTTGTCTTCTGACCACTCAAGTGCTTTCACATTACAAGTCACATTCACACATTCACACATTCACACACTGGTGGCAGAGGCTGCTGTGTAAGGCAGCCGTCAGTATGCACACTGATGTTACAGCAGTGTCTTGCCCAAGGACACTGTAGCACGACACTCCACCTTATGTGGAGGTCATGTGGACAGCAGTGCCTGGAATCAAACACCAAGCCTTCTGAATGAGAGGTGACCGACTAACACAGAGCAACAGCTGCACCACAGATCTTTGTTAAAATTACACATTTTCATTTGGGCTCCTTTGGGGTTTCCTTGACTTTTGGAGCCAGCCTCAGGTGGACACTCAAGGAACTGCAGCTTCTTGCACTTCTGCATTGGCTTCATTTTTTCAACACCAGAGTTTGCTGCTTGGTCTATCCTTTTGAATATAGAGCTTGTACATACAGAACAACTGTACGTTCACCATATAGAGTATGTTTGCACAATGCCATGTTATGTTTGCTATAAGAGCAAGGAAGGCACTTTCACACTTTCACAGAGTGATATCTTTGCACACACCTCTCTGCTGACTGGGGATGAATTTGCAGCAATATGCTCTGTAATGCTTTGTACTCACAGCTGCAGGAGGAAGAATTTAATGTTGGGTTCCAAGAAAAGGAAACTCTGAGGAAAAGGTATGCAAGATAATATCTGTAATCCATCAGTTTCAGGTGATGAAGGCTTTATATCAAGTTGATCCCAATGACGGACTGATCTGAGCGCTAGTCTCTGACTTTATAGCCCTACTGGTGTGGGATTTTTAAAAACAGATTCTGATGCTGATTTTGAAAGAGTACTAATTCAAAGATAGGTAATATGTCTGCTGATAAAGTGCTGCAACATGAAAGCAGATCTTTTCCATGCTCCTTTACAAACATACCCCCTGTTACTGCCATGTCCGGTCCTTCTCCGATCGCCATGGCACTGGTTCTGATAGGTCTCTATTCTTGTCAATGGGTTAACTCCCACTAGATCCACTACTTTACGTTCCAGCTGCGTCTCTGATCTGGCAGACTTTTACTGTTGACTGTTCAGATTATCTAATATCGGCCACCAACATTGGTGAGGTCAGGCACTTTAAAATGTGACATAACCTAAGGTATAGTAGTTTTTAATTTTTTTGCCATGTCAAAGTTTTTCAGAAGTGTCCTATTTTATGTCTGCATCTCTTTACTAGACATCGTAATAAAAGTAGGCATAACAGTTTTTCAGTTGGTGGTTGGAGGATGTACACCGTCACATGTAGTGGTGATAGAACTGGAAGAATCTTTGAATGAGTCTGATGATTTATGTAATAGTTATCCAGCTTTAAAAAACTAAAATCTGATGAGAAGTGTCTAATGACATCTTCTGGCTGTGAGTTGAACACTCTTAGGGCAGGAGGAAGAGTGTGTGGGTGGGGGTATTCCAGCAGAGGATGTGATGTAACATGGACTACTATACAGGTAGTGGAGCAATGAGTCACTGCGCTGAGGGAGGAAACATGATCATGTCCGTGTAAGAGTTTGAGTGTGTCAGAGTGTGTGTCAAACCGAGCTTTAAGTCATCGCAGCAGCAGTGGGGAGATTTGAATCTGGCGCCCCCTGTGGACGTCTTATAGCTTTGCTGATATTGTCCTGTGTATGGTGAGGTAGTATTCTCTGACAAAACATCTCAACCTGCCTCTTTTAGCAGTATAATGTGTCACTTGCTGTGAATATCTGCTGTTGAAAATGAAATGAAGTGCTTTTAAAAACTCATCACAGGGGCTTTAATGAACACTGACAAAATAACAAAAAAGATGGTCAAAAACATTTTCGTTAACTAAAAAAAAAACTCAAATTGAGGCTTTACAAAGAAATTTTAATTAACTGGAACAGTTTTTGACTGTTTAGAAACCTAGCTGAAATGATAAAACAAAAAGTTAGGAAGAAAAAATGAAGACGTTTTGGGTGTTTCTGGCTCTTTTGGGTCTCGCCCTTGATTCAGACTGTGAGTTTATCTTGTAAACTTCATTAAGAAGTTTTAAATGTTTAGGTTACATGAAAGAAAACTGAGGGTCAGTATCTTTTAAATATGAATATGAACACAAACCGACAATCTTGGTTCGCTGGTTAGGGTTTTGAAGATTGGCTAATACAGTATAGTTTAAATAACCTCACAGTTAAGAGGTCAACCAGGTTTCCATCCTGACTCTGCCCTCTCTATCAACAACAAAATGCTTCTGCACCCTCAGATCCTCCTCCTCCATCCACCTCACTGTCCCCCCTGGTCGTCTTGTTACCATGCTCTGGAACTCTCTCCCACCTGACCTCCGTAATACTGACTCACTCCCACATTTTAAATCCAAACTCAAAACCCATCTGTTTAAACTAGCTTACTCCATCTGACCACATCTCCACTGTCCATTCACTTAAAACTTTTGAAATTGTATTTTATTTACAATTGTTTTTGTTATTTAAACTCTGTTTGTTTTAATGTGGTAAGGTCACCTTGAGTGTCAATAAAGGCGCCCATAAATAAAATGCATTATTATTATTATTATTATTATTATTATTATTATTATTATTATTATTATTATTATTATTATTATTATTATTATTATTATTATTATATCTCTCTTGTCTTGTGCATGTTGGTGTTACAGTATGGTTGGAGTGAGAGTAAGTATGGAGGGGAGTTGTTCCAGGATGCTGGAGCTAACTGCTGAGCCTCCCTGAGGTATCGTGGACCTAACCTGATGAAACACCAGTTAAGGGAGGGGTCCTCATGATAACGCTGATAATGTACTGGCTCTCGCTGCCCATACATCCCCATCCATCTTCATGTCTGGATCATGGGGGACACTGAGGGCAGTGTGGTAGGTAAGCTTACCTATCAGTAGATACTGGAATAATTGCATAATGAGAAGTGTTTCTGCGCTGAGCGCTCATTCTTTTTATGAACTCATAAGTACCCTGTGTTTATTTTAAAAAGTGCTATAAATAAAGATTATTTTTCTGATAATTATTTGTGGTTAAATCCTGCGGTCTATGCACAGAGGCTGTAGTTCTTGAAAGAGGTTGCCTGGGTTCAATTCTCTGGTCTCGTTTCCTCTTTTCAACTCAGTGTCAGGATGAAATCATGACATTTTGCTGGAGTTTTGGTGCTCAAGTAATTTGGATCCTTTCATTACGGGATTTTCTCTCTTTTACATGTTCAGATGAAATTAAACATGTTTAATATTTAGTCTTTTTCTATACATGTAATGAAGTTCAATCCATCCTTTCATTATCTGTATATCCTCTGTCATTTGGGTTGCAGGTAGCTGGAGCCTATCCCAGCTGTCGTTGGGCGAGAGGTGAGCTACACCCTGGACAGATCGCCCGTCAATCACAGGGCAGCAAGCTCAGGGTGACGTGAATGTAAACCAGGTGGCATGTTATGACATTGAGCTAGCATGACTACTTCAAATGATCTGTATCTGCTCAAATGTTTGTATTTCTGCATCATAATCTATCTATCTATCTATCTATCTATCTATCTATCTATCTATCTATCTATCTATCTATCTATCTATCTATCTATCTATCTATCTATCTATCTATCTATCTATCTATCTATCTATCTAAATGTAGGATCATGAATTATTAAGACGTTGATCATTTGCTTCCCGTTTGGAGGCCTGCTCTGCAAACGCTGCTCTTGACATCCGATCCCACTCCTCTGTGTGTGTGTGTGTGTGTTCGTGTGTGTGTGTGTGTGTGTGTGTGTGTGTGTGTGTGTGTGTGTGTGTGTGTGTGTGTGTGTGTGTGTGTTTGTTTGTGTGTGTTCTGCATGTTCACTATATGTGCCTCAGATCTATACTTGTCAAGCCTTGTCTACTCTGTATCTCTGAACGCAGCACTATACCTTCACAGTCATTGGACAGTAAGTGCACTTTGATGAGCGTCATAAACATAATGTAAGTACAGCAGGAAACAACATCTTACAATTAATCATGATTATGTCGTCACACCTGTTTCTTTACACTAAAAGATATTCTCCCACAGCGAAGCATCAAAAAAATGCTGGAAATTATGTTTGAATACTGACATAGTTAATTAAAGCTAAATAACAAACAGTAAAGACTTTATTTAAAACCATGTAACTGCAACTTTGACAACAACAAAGAAACAAAACTGTCTGTCATGTTTCTAAATGTTTTAATCATGTCATATATTTATTTGCAGTAACAGGAGTTGATAGAATCACAGCCCGAGAATGTCTGATCCATTTTGCCTTTTTACTTTCCGATTAAATAAAAATCTCAGAATAAAGAGAACTGAGGCACCCATAACTCTTTCAACATTCAAAAAGTTACAGACCCTAACAATACTGTGTGTACATGTGCTGTGTTATCAACATAATCCTCAGATTGACTAATACTTTTTATCTGAAGTCAAGTTTTATGAGGTGACATGCATACAAACACAATCAGCGTGTCTGGGATGGAGAAAGAAAGAGAAGAGAAAAAGGTGCTGCATGTGGGAACAATGAAAAGGAGGTCAGTGCCTGAAGGGTTGGGGCGATGGTAAGCGCTCTGCTCAGAAAACACACACATAAACACACACTCAAACACATGCTCAAACTCATACATCACTATGATAGCAAATAACTCACTGAAATAAGCATAATTGATAAGGAGCAAATGTTCTGCTAAATTATACAAAACAGAACCAGGACACTTTGATGACGTCACAAGTGAAAAGTAACTAAATGTTTCATATCAAAGTAAATACTCTTCCGTGGATTTAAATCTAGCAAAAACGCATGGTTGGTTTGTTATATTACAGCAGATCATTTTGAATCTCTTAGTTTTTGAGCAAACAACCCCCTGGGCTGAAAGACTAAGAAGTATCAAAAACTGCAGTTCCTGAAATGGCCAGCCGAGGCTGGTGCCACAAGTAAGTGGATCTATGGATTGAAAACTTAGAATACTTAGAAACTTAGAAACTCATCATCTACAGTACATAATATTATCAGAAGAATGAGAGAATCTGGAAAAATCTCGGTACATAAGGGACAATGTAAAAAAACAAAACATGTGCATATTGGCCGTGACGGTGGCCCTGATTTAAAAACAAACATGACTCTATAGTAGAAATCACTGTATACTGTAGGCTCAAAATAACATACAAAACCATTGTCTGTGAACACTATTTGTACCATGCAAAGAGGTAACCATAAAAGCATGATCCAGAAATGCTGTCAGTTTCTCTGAGCCCGAGCTCATTTAAGATGTACTGTGGTGAAGAGGAAAACTATCCTGTGGTCTAATGTATCAAGATTTGACACTGTTATTGGAAATCATGGATACATCAACCTCCGCTCTAAAAAGGAGAGGGACCACCTGGATTGTTGCCAGCATGTAGTTTAAAAGCTAGTGTAAGAGGCAAATTCATGTTTTTGGGTCAAACTGTGAACCACATTGATTATTGTGCCACTGGGTGTCGCTGTCTTGTTGTTTAAGGGCACAGGTATATACAGTAGGTACGTTACTGCCAGGGTATCAGATGTGTGTCTATGGAAGGGCATATGGTTTTTGACCGCTGTGACGGCAAGCGTCAAGGAGGAACCACATCTGAATTGTTTGTTAGTTTAATGAATGAAACTTGTGTATACTGTTATCACTTTGCATGGTGCTGCAAATAAATGGATGGTTTTGTGCTGCAAACCAGAGTTACGCCTGAAGAATTGTTATTGAAAATCTACAGCAAACGGTATCGTATTGACAAACATATGAGAGTACAGCGCGTCAGCCAAGTCATTCCCGGGAGTAAAACAAAACACATCGGCAGCTTTAGCACTGGACTAAGCTTCTATAGCTAGTATCTATGATGGTAGGGGGATGTATGAGTGCCCTTGGCATAGCCAATTTATACATCTTGGAAGGCACCATTAAAGCTGATTTTGAGAGAAATATATGCTGCCATCAAGACAATCCCTTTTTTCAGGGAAGACATTGCACAAATCAGCAAGACAGTGCCAAAACACATTCTGCACATATCACAACAGTATGGCTCTGTAGTAGAAGAGTCTGGCTGATAAACTGGCCTGCCTGCAGTCCTGACTTGAAACCTATTGAAAACATTTGGCTCAACATGAAACGAAAAACACAACAAAGGAGACCCTGAACTGTTGAGTAGCTGAAATCCTATATCAGGCAAGAATGGGACAACATCTCACTTTCAAAGTACCAAAACGGGTCTCCTTGGATCCCAAACATTTACAGAGTTGGTAGAAGAAGAGGTGATGCAACCCAATGATAAACTAGCCCCTGTTACTGCTGTTTTGAAATGTGTTGCTGGCATCAAATTTAAAATAATTTTATTTTTTAAGAAGACAATAAAATTCTTCAACATTTGATATGTTGTCTTGCACTATTTTCAGTTAAATAACGTTCAAATGATTTGCAAACAAATCACAACATTCCATCTATTTTCTATATCAAAATGAGGTGAAATAAAACAAAACCTGTTTATGGCTAAGTCATCCACCGTGCAGTATCTCCTTATTGCAGAGGACAATTCGGGATGTTACAAGACTTTTTGAGATGGAACATTAAAGCTAAGTTGGCTTTCAGGTGGACAAGAGACAGTCGGGGCAATCAAGCCATATTTCTGATCGACGATGATGTTCAATCAATTTAATTGACTGATAATTGACAGGACCATGTTGTGTGTGTGTGTGTGTGTGTGTCCAGAATGACACATAACAAATGCCAGATGAATCCCACAACACTGAAGGAACATGATCTGCTCCTCTGGTCCACCTGTAAACCCTGGCACACTACACATTTAAAAGGATTATTCTTAATTTAGATCATCCAGGCAAGATTGAAACCTGCTCCTTTACCCACAGGTCCATATTAACAAGCTTAAAAAGCATCATCACTCACACAGAGGGGCTGAGCAGAGGGTCAGAGGGTCAGGTTCAACAGATAACCCTGCTGACAGGTAATGTTCGAGGAGATACCTGCTCACTGTTAGGAATGGTGTAGTGCAGCGGAGCAACTCCAGTCCTACCATGGGATTATTGTGTGGTGATGCTATCATCACAACCACTCTCCTACTGTCTATTTATAGTTCACAGAGCTGCTCTCTCTCTCTGTCTCTCTGTCGCTGTCGGTCTCTCTGTCTCTCTCTCTCTCTCTCTCCCTCAGTCTCTGTCAGATTCTCCACGCTGAATGCATTAAATGGAGAAGGTCATAAAATGGCTTTGTAACCAGCAATTAGCGTTTCAAACTCATGAAACATACAACACCTGTGCCTAATCATATAAAGTAAGTAACCTGTAAATTTCCAGTGTTCTGCAAGCTACTTGTAAATTGTATTGAGCCAAACTGCTAGTTAGTAATTAGGCTTTACTATAATGAAGCTACCATACAGAGAAATGTGAAAGCTGCACTACATCATCATTGCAAAAGTAGCTCACTACACTAAAGATATTTTTTCGAACATTGAACCAGTATCAGTTGAAGTGTGTTTTTTTCAACATGTCTATAAGGAACACTGTACAGAAATTATAAGATTTATCTACAGACATTTTGGGCAGATGACTTGGAAATTCACCTTCTTATGATAGTTTGAGATGAACATCTGGTTCAATTGTCCTCGCTAATTTGGTTTAACACATAAGTCAATTAATATGCAAATATGTTAGTGTGACTGAAACAGTGATACAGTGAAAATAAACTTCTACCATGAAGTTTGCTTCTTGAAAATGTGGTTTATTAAAGGAAAATTAAGAGTTGTCTGGAAACTCTCCCCTAATCTTAATTCCAATTTCTCTGCTATAACCTCATTTCTTATGGAGATTTTCCCTATTGAGTATCCCCCCATTAGGAGACCTCATCAGCACCACTGACTGTAAATTCACTGTATATAAGTATGGACAGCGCGCCTCCATCTTCTCCCATTGTTAGAAGTGAGGCCAAAATACCACCTTGATGGGCACTGTCATATTGTGCTGACACAGCAGAGGCATGCGTGGAGGCGATTGGGACGGTGGAGCAGTGGGGCTGACGTCACACCCCTTCTGCGAACCAAAACACGTATTAAACTTAACAATAAGAAGTCAGAGATCCTTCATATCGGTTAGTCCACAACAGAATAGATTCTTGTGTTGATTTGAAGCAGATACTCATGGTTGTGTAAAGTTCAACGACTGTTGTGTTAGTGTGAGTTAGGTGCCGTTAATCCGCTGAAGAACAAGCTGGAGTCTCATTTAATAATAGAGCTGTCAATCATGAGGTCACATCCCCTGTTTTTTACATCCAACAAATGTAAAAACTGAACTTCTCAAAACAAATGAACACTGATGATGATGATGAAAACTTACTATAATAATCCCTGTCCCTTCTGTTAAAGTAGAGTAGGAGGACTTTAAGGCCTATACCGCAGCCAGTCACGAGGTGGAGCTGTAAAGGTCTTGCTTCACTTGTGGTAGCTGTTGTGCAGTCCATGGTTTTATACAGTCTATAGTTTGCATATTTTCCAGAGTCAGGGGTGTCATCAGCATCGACTGCAGGAAGAGACAGGGACACCCCTGTAACAAAGGAGTAGAGTCTGCTCACATACATGTCCATGGAAAGATCTGCTGATCGTCTGCAGTTTGATTTCAGACTATAACAGAACACATTGCTGTAGCTTGTGTTGATGCTACCACACTACATGATCAATATATGTATAGTAGGGAACAGTAATAGATGCCATTCATAACAACTTAAAATGAGTGAAATCATCTGAGTCTGGTGTTACGTTCAAGGACATGATGAGCAGACATGTTTCCGTGAGTGGACTGCTCAAGCTGCTGGCTCGTCCTCTCATAAAAACAGCTGTCTGCAGCTACACATGCACTCTCATGCCAAGGTTGTGCACTGTATATAAAAAGTCAAAGCAATACAGACATGCCTTAAACCTGCATTCTGCCAGACCAGCATGGGGCAGCTCCACTGGTAACAGAGGACATATGGTTGCATTAAAGTGTACCAAAAAGTCAGCCTACTTCCCCCTCAATTTGTTGCTGTGGTTTGCATTTTTGATTAAGTTTATGGTCTTCTTCAATGCAGCATGGTGTTCATTTTGTGAATTATTCTGGATCCCACATGTATCATCCCAGTGTTCAGACAAAGACTGAACTCTAGCAGCAGAGTCTGCCCCCCGAGCTGGGAACACAGACGAGCCATAGCACCTTAATCTGGATTAGCTGCTAAATAAGTAGCCTGGTTGATTGTGTAATCCTGTTGAAAAAGTTCCATCCGCCCTCATGGCCATTTGACTGTGGCTGATTCATTCAGGCCTGGCCGCAGCAGGCCAACATGAGCTCGACTAAGTGGCTGACTGATGGATACAGAGATAAATTAACAATAATTTTATACAGACTTTATAAAATTGTTTGTGGAAGATTACATAATTAAGGCTACTTCACAGAAACTTACGGCTATACCCATGAGAGGTCTTCTCATCTCCCAATTAGGGAGGGTGGAAGAAAACTCCTGTTTTTTTTTAATGCCTGAGACTGCTGAGAGGGTGTCGGTGTTAGAGCAAAGATTGATGGCATCCCGGAGAAGCAGCCCTCTATGACTTTTTCCAAGGCAAATATTTACAGTGAGGGATTTATCGGACTGACAAAGAAAGCAGGATGAGACTTTTTGTCAGAAAACACAACTAAGACAAGCACATAACAAGATCAGTAAGGAGATAAGAGATACCACCTTAACCTAAGAGAACGCTGAAATAGACAAACTGAAAATTCCTCACAGGAGCTTTAAGATTAGCTTCTTTTAGTAAATAATATATGCAACCTTATTAAAAATCATTAACAGAACATGTATGACAGTCCTCTCTGCAATGTATTGGTGGTAAGAAGCCTAAGAAGTAAACACTTAGATCTACTGCAAAAACATTCATGCACAGACATGTGGATGATAACCTGCAAGGGGTACCAAAGGCTGGTGGTAGGCCTACTAGCTCTGCTAGTGTTAGCCACACTTGGAAGAACATTTTGCATTGTTGGACCACAGACTTTGTCATTTCATTTTTTAGTTGTGTTCCAAGAAATTGTGCTGATTTTTGACTGTTGATATTTAAAATTATGTTGACACAACAAAGGAAATAAATGGCTTCAGAACATCCCTAAGTGGTTGGCCTATTTAATGTCCCTGCTTTCTTGTAAAGTCAAATGTGTCATTCATTCTGATCTTTGCTGTGAAAATGCAATCAAAGGCTGTTTTGGCAGGATACTGTTTATTCCCCTTGTCTTACATCTTCCCGACAGCGTTAACATTGAAAATAGCAATTTAGAAATAATCAGCCCTTATCATGATGGTCCCTTTTGCTTTTGGGACATAATAACTCTGTTTTCAAACCAGATAGGAAGTCCTAACTTGAGATTTAAATCTATAAAAAGTAGCTTTAAATTATACATGGTAAACCGCAATGTGTCCTTCATGGAGGCATAAAGAATTGCAAATAAATAGCCTGACAAACAACAATACTGAATCCCTATTGCAACAGCATGTTACACTTATACTGTTTGCATGCACTTGCATGACTGACAAAGCCTCACAAAAGCATTATACATGACTAATTTAACCTTTCCTTCTTCATTAATTTAAATGTAAACTTATGGAGTCCACGTGCACCCCCACATACACAAACAGACACAATAATTTCACATAATGTGTACACCGGACTCATTTAAGAAAACTGCACCGTAGCAGCAGCAGATCAGGATGTCTGTCAGTCAGTGGCGGTGCTTTCGAGCAGAGTGGCTGCTCGGTTATATAACGCAGACAGACAGCAGCTGAACAGCGGCTCCGCGCGCTGCTTCCTCCCAGTGACATCAAAGTACAGTATATAGTGTAACCAAACCCCAACAGTTAGCGTTTCCACTCATGAAAACTGGGAAATCTCATATTATTTATCCTGCATTAAAGGCAGACAAGGCAAAAAGCAGCCGGATCTCGTAGGGCATAAAAGGAAATACAATTACAACCTATTGGAAGTAATTTCGGTATCAAAATTGTGTCATCCCTTTAAAAAATGTTTACAAAATCTGAACTTTCAGATTTACTTGATTCCAACGTCGGCTGTGTTTCTGCAGAAAAGGAAGACTGACAGTTGCATAATTCCCCAATTTTTAAATTTCAAACATTTGTACGCCGATCAGTATTTACAATTATAAATATCTCGTGTGTCTTGAAATAAAGCCTTTTTTAAAAAGAGTATACGCCTAAAACAACAGGCATGATTCAATAAACAATAACAATCCAAGTGCAGTTTAGCGCTACACTGTCCACGCGAGATACGATGATGCGTAACGGGAATTCTACGCTGCGCTTTTCCTCTCGTGAAAGCTGAGACTGATAAGGGCATGCAAGTATACATGCCCATACATCTGATACGTCTGTACACTAAATACGATCTATACGAGTATGTTTGAAGCTCTGGAAAAAGGTGGCGACACGGCACTCATGCATACAAAAGCTTCTTCAGATGGAGGTCCGGAGAAACAATTTAAAGTCAGAAACAACAGCACCAAACACCAACACACCATCCAAGAGTTTCAGATGCTGCAGCTTCTCACACACTCACCCTCTATTGCAGATCCTTCCAGCACGGTGCTAAAGTTCAGTATAGACCGGGAAGAAATGTCTTTCGGGATCTCTGTTGCAGCAGAAAACTCACTCCTGTTTTGATGTCCACTTTCTATACTACGCCAAAACTGATGGACTACAAACAGGAGCAGTACAGTGTCTCCAAAGTCACAGAAGGCGGCCAATGCGAAGTCATATAAGAAAAGGAGATTCTGATGCTGCGTTAAAGTGTCCGGAGGCAAATCGTAAATATGAGAATCGTGGGTGGGTAGTCGTTACCTCTTGAACGTTCATCTTACTATGTGATACTTTAAATAAAATGTTATCGTGGATGAGAGTTTACCTAAGCTCTCAGGTGTTTCAGCTATCATTGAAACAGACATGTATGTGAAGCACCAGCTTAGCCTACATAATATTTAGACATTTAGCTTATTTTTATCACTTCAATATAATTTTCTACTTCTACTTTTAGACATGGTATGACGACTTTAGTGACTGTTGGACTACAACGTGGGTATGTCCATATGACACATTTTGTAAAGATTATTAATTCCGACAGTCAGTGAACGCAGCAGCAGTCAGTATGTGACAGACATGTCGTGCAGTGACTCAGAGCTGAGTCAGAGCATCGTGTCCCGCCCACATCGGGGGGCGGCCAATAGCGCTCGTGCGGAAGTGTGCACAGTAGGAGGACGGTCACGCAGACCTCCACAGTCTACCTGTGTGGGGTTTAAAGGGACGCCGACTCCCCGGTCTATGGGCGGAAATTATTTCTAATGACCATAAAAGGAAAGTGGGCGGATACATAGTAATATAAACATTCATGTTGTATACACTGAGAAAATATGTAACCTCCCTCAAATATGAGATTGAGTAGAGTTGAATGACCAGGCCTATATTAAATAATCCTGAGGTGAGGTTTGGTCCCCTGTCACATAGTGTACTATGAGTATGTCAAAGCAGAATGCTGATGTCAATGCAAACAACCAACTTTTAATGAAGGGGCGAGTGATGGAGTTGAATTGTGTCTTTATCATCTCAGCTGTTTTTGTGTCTTTTTTCCCCCCCAGTAAAAATGTTCCAATTTAACAATGTCAAATTAACTGAACTTCTTTCTGCTCACTGAGATGTTTAAAGTTGGTCTGCAGGAGTCGGTGATGAGTCTGTATCTACAGCAACGGACTGTTCTTTACAGCAACTGTCTGCTGTTGTGACATAACAGAATGTTGCCATGGAGTACTGACCAATTAGACTGAAGTATTTAAAACTGCTATGTTAATAAATATGTAATAAATAAAATAAAATGTATGAGTGTGTTAAGACCATAGACTGTAAAAAATATGGACGTAGTATCCGTGACGTCACCCATCTGTTCCTGAGAGCTGTTTTGAAGCAAATCGACGGCAGCAGCCATATTGGTAATGCGGAACTCAACTAGGCAGAGTGTGACGTAGTGTGAGTCTCTTAGCCAATGGCTGTGTGTTCCCGACCGGGATTCACGTCAGTCATGTCCTTATTTGGGCAAAACTCATAATATTAATATCTTCTTAACCGTCACGTTAGAAAAAAATTCACCCCCCGTACAGTGTGTGCCATTAGAGAGATTAGCGTTGTAGGACCAAGCCGTTTTTTGAACCAGGCTGTAAACATGTTTATTAATGCTGCAAAGATCGTCTTTTTCCCATTCATATCTATGTGGTTTCCGGTGTTTCTGCAGCCAGCCTCAAGCGGATTTTCGATGTATTGCAGTTTATATCACTTCCGCATTGGCTTCATCGTTTGCGACCGGAGTTTGCCGCTTGGTTAAGACCCGTGACTACAGAGACATGGACATTGTCAGCACTCATTCTTTCAGTGGTTGGACATCGATTCCTTCTTGCTGAGTTTGTGTGGAAGCATCACATCTGTCACACACACACACACACACACACACACGCACACACACACACACACACACACACACACACACACACACACACACACACACACACACACACACACCTATTACAGTGATCTGTGTCCTTTGGCCTCTTTGCTGTTCTCCTGATTACTCTAGAAGAGGAAAAGAGTGAGGTGAAGGTTTTTGTGAATGAACAGCAGAATAAACATACAAACACACAGACAGGCCCACATGTGATTGTGTGTACATTATCATGATGTTGATGCTGCCCTCTGTCTTCTGAAATCTCTCTCAGCAGGCTGACAGGAGACAGCACTCTGCCACAACCTCCCTCTCTCTCCTGTTTTCTTTGCAGCAAGACCAAGAAGGCCCAAAGAAAATGATCAGACAATCTGTCGGCATATAAATGACAAGAATTACGGTCTGAATGATGAAAGACAAGTCAGGGAGTAAATATGTAATTTGATTTCGGAAAAACATGGTCAAAAGAAAAACGTGTTATGGAATTGAATAAAATCAAGTACATCACACCTGTTATGTATTTCAAACAAAGTATACAGTTTTTGTTGCTCAAAACTTCTCAGTAGGATTGGGATAACTTTGATGTAAAAAAAAAAACAGCCGCCCAAAGTCTCAGGTCATTTAAGACTGACATGCCAGGTCATTTAAGACTGACATGCCAGTGACGACCTAGCGACAGGTCATCAACCATGCCATATGCAGCAACATAAAGAGCGGCATCCCAGAGACAACTTTTTGATCTTGTAATCGGAAACTGTGAATATCTTTTCAACTTCACTGAAGTGTAAAACTTGCACCGATCAATGCTCCAAGATGTTGAGATTGAGATGACTCATGCTGTTCTCTGTTTATATACATGACATGGAAACAATGTTATAAACTGAACATTTTCATTCACAGTTAAATAAAAACATTAGCAATTTCTAATTGTGATTCTTAACAGATACAGAAAATAATAATAACAGAAGCACCTGTATAACTCTTCTGTTGACGCTCAACCAGTCCTGGAACTCTGCCAAAGCCCATATCATGTTGTGGTTTGTAGTTGCCTCCTGTCTGTTTTCTTCAATTTGGTTGATGTCTCTTTCATCCTTATGTCCCTACATCCCTCACTTATTTCTGTGCTTTCACCACTTCTCATCTTCTTTTCTCCGCTGCAGACAGGTCAGCCATTAACCACCAACCCAAAGTTTTATGCTCTTTAACTGATTACAAGTAATGTTAAAAAATATCCTCCATGTTGTTTACAGATGCTATCAGGATGTAACTTTTCTGTCACATTGTCAACAGGAAGAGGTGAAATCGTAAACTCTACAAATATCTTGGATTCCTTTCTGCAGATTGGTTTGATGTGTGTGTAATCTAGCGTTGTTCTTGCTATTCAGAATGGATAACCATTATCAAGGGGTTTTAACCAATTAGAATCAAGCATTCAACACAGCCAGGTAATTAGTTGGAAAGTCAGGTTCTAATATAAAACAGAAAATACGAGTTTAAAAGCAGCTGTCAGAATCACATATTTGAACTACTTAGAAACTAATCTGACATTAATCGATCATTAAAAACCATCAGTTGCCCCCCTGCTGTCTTATTTCTGAGATCAAAGCAGGACTTTAGACATTCAAACTGTATATAGCTTAGATAAAATCTTTATGATCAGTGAAATGTATGGGTTTGGTCTCTGGAGACTCATTTAATCTTCTAATAAGACATTAGCAGGTCTGTATCTCATAAGTTTAACAATAACAGTGTAGGGCTTTTCCTCTCAGAGTATTCTTTATGCTTTTATAACTTTTATCTCTTTGTGTTTATACGTTGATGTGCTTAAAGGCAGATATGCACTGTTATTGTGGAGGTTACACTTGTTGTGTTAGTCCTTGTGCAGTAACATCTGTAAGTGTGACATATGACCACAAGCCTTTGATGAATTAGAAAGTCAAATTTATTTTGCTGTTTGAAAGTTCAATGAAAATTCTTCTCCATGAAGTATGGACAGAGGTGTTACCTTCTGTTGTGTTGTCCTGCTGTTCCCCCTGCTGGTAGAGGGGTGCTGTTGCATCTTCAATTACGAGAGCTTGCCTTGCCATGGGCTTCAGTTATTGGACAGTGAGCTTTCTTCACTGAGTAAAAATTCATGAACATAAGGAAATTAGTGAAAATTGTTTGATTTGAATGATTTCTCTAACAATTTACTAACACTCCTCATCTTTTCCTTTCCATCTGTGTTAAACACAAACAGTCAAAAGTGAACTACTACACCCTGTGTGATTGACCCCAACTCTTGCCCTCAGTGTATGTTTTTTATAGGGTAGCATATTTGTTTATCTTCTTAAATAATTGTCCTCACACCCAGCGTTCTGCTCAAGCAAGCTGTGTGAAGGGCAGGGGTGAAAAGGGTGGCAACAGCTGTACGGCAAAAGGCACCAGCGTGTAGAAAGTTTTGATTTATGAGTTGTATTGAAGACCCATTTATAGGTTTCTCTGTTTTCATTCTCTGCATTGCATCCTGTAGCTGTAGGGTAGGTGCACAAACAGGCCCTGTTTTACTCTGGGATTCGAGGTTGGGCTGGTGGGTTTACAGATTGGGATTAGTGTTTCTAATTCCTGATATAACTACAGTAATAAAGTGCATTTAAAGAAACAGAAGCACAAGTATAAAGATGGCCTGAGGAAATTTAAAACATATTACACTTCAAGTCCTGTATTCTGGTGAATATTTATGCAAATATGTGTGGAGGAAATTCTACTTTGTAAAAGGAAAACAAAGTTATTAAGAAAAATAAAACGTCCTACAAGCAAGATTGAATCTGTTTGTTTTTTTGACATGGTCATTTTAAAACATTGTTTTAATGTAACACACATGTTCTCAGATGACAGAATTGTGATTATTGATTTAAAACTTAAATTAAATATAGTCATTGTACAGTAATAACCTCACAACCTTACATAAAAAAACAATTATATATAACAAGGTTAAGTTACCAAGAAGACATTTTACTATATTATCCAGTGTCAAGGCATGGCGGGGTAAATGTTATCGTGTTTTCTCCATTAGGAAAGCATCTAAGAGGGCATTTCACCTTTTTTTTTTTATCCAATACAGGGCCATCCAAGAGGGCACTTTTATTAAGTGTATTGCAATTGCCCCACCTGCCTCCCATTAGAATCCTGAAATGGTGAAGAAGACCCTGATGCAAATCAGAACCACCTACTCTCCATTGGTTATTCCTAACATGATGAAAAATCAATCCCCAAACCACTTACAACAGAAGGCCCTCATGAAGTTGAACTGGCTTCTCACCTGTGGAGTTCACCGGCTTTCATGTCCGGTGAATGACGCAGTTAGACAAAGATGGGTTATCCCTGCGTCCACGGTTCCACACAAGAAATGTCTGAAATGTATGAAGAGAGCAGCCTAATTCAGTTTATACTTTAATCACTCAAAACAAACAAACAAACAGACTCATAATCATCTGTACAGTTTACAACTGTAATAGAGTGGTACCGTCGTGCGTAAAGATGGTACGCTCCACCTGCTGCCTATAAGTGTCTGCAAAGCGCATTAAGTTCCCCACTTTTATCTCTGACTCACAGCGAAGATGAACCACGGTGACCGCTACACCTCCTCATCCTATCGAAAGATTTTCGGGGACTCTCCCAGGTTCTCCGCCTCCAGCTATCGCACGAGCAGCTCCTCTCCCCGGGGCTCTCCGGTGCTCCGGCCAGGGGCAATGTCATCCCGCAACAGCGCGAGCTCTATGAGCGTGTACAGGCGGGTCGGTCGCTCCTCCATGTCCTTCTCTCCGATGATCGGTGACTCCTTGGACCTGTCTCAGACCTCTGTGGCCAACAATGAACTCAAAGTTATCAGGACCAACGAGAAGGAGCAGCTGCAGGTGGGTGTGACGGGTGGGAGCAAATTTGACATGTCGAGTTTAGGCACAAAGCTTATAAAGAGATTATAATATACATATGGTGCATCTCAACAAATTAAAATATTGTGAATAAGTCATTTTCTAAAAACATACTTTACAAGTTAATCATTTTTTTTATTAAATATAAAGTGAAATATAGGCTAAGGCTTTTATGTTTTAATTCTGATGACTTTAATTTATAGCTCATGAAAATCAGACATCAAATTATTAGGATGGTTCCTGAGATTAAAAAAAATCCAGTCAAATACAGAAATGTCTAATTTCAGAAAGGTATGTTAATTTATACATCTGTACTTGGTTGGGGCTTCTGAATAACTGCATCACTGTGGCATGGGTTTAGGTGATCTGCCTGTGGCACTGCTGAGGTGTTGATAAGCTCAGTTTGCTTTGACAGCGAACTTCAGCTTACTCTATTTTTGGTTTATGTTCAGGTCTGGTGAGCTGGTCAATCAAGCACAGTAATATTATGGTCAGCAAACAATTTGGTGGTAGTTGGCAGGTGCTAAGTCCTGCTGGAAAATAAACCAGCATCTCTGTAAAGCTTGTCAGCAGGTGAAGCATGAAGTGCTTGAAAATCTCCTGGTACATGGCTATGTTGACTTCGGTCTAGAAAAACGTAGTGGACCAACACCAACCAATGACATGGCACCCCAGACCATCACAAACTGTAACCTCACGGTGGAGTACAAAACACCTCAGATTCTGTGCCTCTCCAATGTTCCTAGAATCTAGGACCTTGATTTCCAAATGAAATGCAAAATTGACTTTCATCTGAAAAGAGGACTTTAGACCACTGAGCAACAAACAGTCCAGTTCTTTTTCTTCTTAACCCAGGTGAGACTCTCCTGACTTCTCTGGTTCAGTAGAGGCTTGATATTAGAAATGTGACAGTTGTAGCTCCTTTCTTGAAGACGTCTGTCCGTCGTGGCGCTTGATGCACTGACGACAGCCTCAGTTTACTACTTCTGAAGCTCTCCCGGGGTCCTGATTAAACTTTTCCTGACAATCAACGCTGAGGTCATCCCTGTTGCTTGCAAATAGTAACTTACTCAAATATGAAAGAAAATAATTTGAGATGTGCTTTTTTACGTGTCTACATTTAGGTCCTATAAGCTCCAACTCTGGTGTCCTTGAGTATCAGGCCAGGAGGTTAATAGCTTTTACCTGATAAAGTAAATTAGTTTATATGGATAGAAAGTGGGCTATCATAGTGTCACAGTGGTGCCTCTAAAACAATCCATTTATCTAAACCAGGATGAATGAACCAATAATTCTGCTTACTTGCAAAAGGTGAGTCAGAAACCCCTAATAGACATGTTTTAGTACAAGCCAAATGGGACCCTGTGTAAAATGTTGAAGAAAACTATTTTCGATGGTTTGCAAATCATTTAATCCATATATTTAATTGAGGGAAATAGAGCAAAGACAACAAATCAGATGTTGAAACGGAAAAAAATGTTATTGTTTTATGAAGGGGTGTTTCGGATTTGATATTTGATATTTGAATTTGAAAAAAAAAATGTTAAAGGACATGTTTACCATCATGCTGCATTACCCCTTCTTTTAACAACACTCTGGGATGCAAGAGGACCAGTTTGTGGATTTTTGAAAGTGGAATGTTGTCCCATTTTTCCCTGATATACGATTTCAGCTGCTCAACAATGAAGTGTCTCCTTTGTTGTATTTGTTGCTTCATGATGCACTAACTGTTTTCAGTTGGACTGCAGGCAGGCCAGTTTAGCACCTGGCCTCTTCTACTAAAGAGCTATGCAGAATGGGGTTTGGCATTGTCTTGCTGAAATATGCAAGGTCTTCCTTAAAGAGGCATCATCTTGATGGCAGCAAAATTTGTTTAAAAACCTGTTTATATTGTTCAGCATTAGTGATGACCATCCATTGTAAGCTACCTATGCCATGACCCCTTGTGCATTCCTATACCATCACAGATGCTAGCTTTTGAACCATGTGTTGATAACAAGCTAACTCTTTAGAGTTAAGGATATGCTGTCCGTGATTTCCAAAAAGAGTGTCAAATTTCTATTCTTCGGACCACAAAACCGTTTTCCACTTCGCCTCAGTCGATCTTAAATGGGCTCTGGCCCTTAGAGGTTGCCAGTGCTTCTGGATCATGTTTATATGGTACGGTTTTAACTTGCATTTGGGGATGCAGCAGCAAACTGTACACAGACAATCATTTTTGGAAGTAAATTTGAGTCCATGCAGTGACTTCCACTACAAATTGTGTGTTTTTGATGCAGTGCCCCAGAGTCATGGCCATCCTATATTGTTTTTTTGGCTATTTCACCAGATTCTGAATCTTTTAATGATACCTCCGCTTTTCTGGTCAGTCAAGCAAGCACTGTAAAATGTATGTTATCAACTTCTCTCTTCAAGTTATGACTATATTCATCATATTGTCCCCAGAATTATTACCTGTTATTACAAGTGGATTCAGGAGTTTAGATTATAAAGTATATTATAGCCAGGAGCTTTTAGCAAGTTTAATGTCAAGTGAATAAACCAGTTTGTTATTACTGGAGGATTTGGTGTTAAAATAACTTTGATTCTGTTCTCAAGGGTTTGAACGACCGCTTCGCCATGTTCATCGATAAAGTGCGTAACCTGGAGCAGCAGAACAAAGTGTTGGAGACGGAGCTGGTGACACTGCGGCAGAAACAAGGCGAGCCTTCCCGAGTCGCTCTGCTCTACCAGCAGGAGATGAGAGATCTGAGGTCACAGGTAGAGGAACTGAACCGAGACAAGAACCACATCCTGATTGAGAGAAACAACCTGGAGGATGAGCTGCAGGTAAAACACCTGACGCTGGATTAGCTCAATTGGTAGGAGAGGTGCTTCATATTCACAGGCTACTGTCCTTGTTGCCTTGCCACAGGTTTGATTTCTGTTTGGTGCATCCGCCACTGTCTCGCCTCACGTTTCTTGCCTGCCTGTAGCTGTCCTATCTAATGAAACCAAAAATCTATCCTATAAAACACCTGGGAAGCACGAGAAGGTGAATGATAAGAAATTTGTGCACTGTCAATTTAATTTATGTTTATCATCCCTCATCTCATGTGACAAATATTTTGTTTTTATCTCGTGTTATTTAGACATTTTTAGCTCCTATAAACCCTTTCAGGGCCAACATCACAATGACGTCATAGTATTAGCTGAAGCAAAAATTAAATAAAACTGGAGGTAAACACGAATCCCCACCACAGGTTAGTTGGCGACAAAAGAGTCTTAAAATGCCAGAATAGAAAGAGTGAAAGTAATGTCTCAAAACTGAAATTCTATCGCCACCACTTACCCTCAGCAAAAACAAAGACTGCTTTGGTTAAACGCTTTAAATGTGGCTTTACTACACACACATGTGAATAGAGGCCATTCCATTTTTGGCAGTCTTATCAGATCATCCATCTACTGAGCGTATCGTCAACCAGTCTGCTCCCATTCGCCAGTGTTAACCCAATCAAATAACAATCAATCCCGAACAGTAAGTGGGAAACACATGTTTAGAGGTATCTTCCGACGTTGTCAGAAAGAAACCAAAAACCACTTGGTAGCTAGTGTTGGTTACGTGTCTGGACCCCAAAATAAATAACAAATAAGGTGGAGGTTGGTAAATAAAGAAATTGCCCTTTAACTCTTCTCTGATCCCACATTCTTCTCCCCATGTGTCATTTCAGAAGGTAAGTATAAAGTATGAGGAGGAGTTGAGGACCCGCGAGGAAGCTGAGGGGACCTTGAGGTCCTTCAGAAAGGATATAGATGATGCTGCAGCTGTCCGCCTGGACCTGGAGCGCCGTGTGGAGTCGCTGATGGACGAAATCTCCTTCCTGAGGAAAGTGCATGATGAAGAAATCCAGGAGCTGAGCAGCTTGATGGATGCGCAGCAAGTCTCCGTGGAGCTGGAGCTCGCCAAACCCGACCTCACCTCAGCTCTGAAGGAGATCCGCAACCAGTACGAGTCCATCGCCTCCAAAAACCTGCATTCAGCTGAGGAGTGGTACAAGAACAAGTTTGCCAGCCTAAGCGAGCAGGCCACCAGGAGCAACGAGGCCATGAGGGCGAGCAGGGAGGAGATCAGTGAGTTCAGAAGGCAGCTGCAGTCCAAGACCATCGAGATTGAGACCCTGAGGGGTGCCAATGAGTCTCTGGAGAGGCAGATCACAGAGATGGAGGATGGAAACAACTCTGAAGTCACAGCCATGCAGGTACGAAATCACAGACTGGAATACACCGGGGGGTCATGTCATATTTTCTACCAAGGCCCCATTAGAGGGTCTTTTCCAATTACCATATAAAGAAGTAAACATAGAAACTGTGATATCACCCAGTGATTTATGGTCTGCAATTTTAAAGCATTGACTTTTTTTTTATTTTCACCATCCTCAACTTGGTTTCCTAAAGCTAGATGTGAGAGAAGCTATGGGTTAGCAAATGCTAAGTTACCTGCTAACATTACAGCAAGCTTGATAAGCAAGACGCTGTGATATTTATGGTAACTGGGAACAACAGGGGTGCTATTTGTTGCAAGCCACAGCAGGTTTTTCAATAACATGTATTAACAGAAAGAAACAGCAGACTCTTTTAGTGTGACTTAGTGCTGAACAAAGAGCTGTTAGGTTGTTGTAGTGGGGACTTGTTGGTCCCAGGGGTAGCCATGCTTTTGAAACACGTACTGGTTGACAGATAGAAGTAAAACTATGATGGCCCTGAAGGTCAACTGCACAAACTTTACATGACATAAAAAACATTTCACTGAATGACAAGAACATTTCAGGAAATGAACAATTAACAAAAACAAACAACTAACCAAACAAATGAACATATTCACATAACATAAACACATTTTTGTGTTTAGAATAATATTTTTGGCATTCAGTAAAATGTTTATTTGCGGTCATGAAATGTTTGTTCAGTTGACCTTCAGGTCCACTGTACAGCAATAGTCAGTCCAATGCAGATTTGGAACAAGCACCAAAACAGAGAGATAAATATGTTGTACTACATTACTTTGTGAGGATCTTTCGAAATTACATGTCATTACCAAACACATCCCTCAAACACTGCTCTTCCTGTTCAAGCAGCTCAGAGTCGAACTCAAGATGAACTCAGTGCTATTTAAATGTCCATAAAAAGAGGAAGTCACCTGCTGCAACCCTGCTGGCACAGCGTATATGATGGTCATTACCGTCTACAACACTGTAGAATAATAGGATTGGAAGGGAGCAGATCTCAGAGTCAAGTTCCTCATGAATTATGTCACAGCTTGAGTAATGCTGTTAGATAAGTAGCAGCAGGGAGCCCTCAAATTTAAGACATCAAGGAGCGAGCAAGGTATGCAGAACACTGACAATCTTAAAATGCAAAACTATCACTTCTATGCTTCTAATTATGATGCTGCTGAAGTCCATGTGTCCAATTTATGCTGTCAGTTCTCCATCATAAAACAGGTGAGTTACAAAGAGGAGTGGTTTAACATTCCAGCAATATCCTCTCAACTTTATTTGACTCTAAATATTAAAAAGAAACACAAGTCTGACACCTTATCTTGTCTTAAGTTATGTAGGTTATAAACTGTAAGATTAAAGTGAGGAGATCGTGAGGACACTATTTACAAAGCTACAGCTACATTTAGGCTGAGATCATTATCTCTTTATCTGTATGTCTAAGAAAAAACGAAACCGAGGCAGCTATTTCCCACAGTTGCCCTTGTGTGTGCATCTGTGAATGTGGTGTTAGCTTGGTTAGCTGTACAAGCTGGCAGGCTGCAAGCTAGGCATTCCCTCCTCTCTACAAATCCAAACTGTGACTTCTTTGATGTAGCTCCGCAGAAACGTGTCAACAAGGTGTCTTAACTTCAAGCAAGACCAATAATGTCAAATTTAGTTAGGATACATATAAAGCCTGGATTATTTCAGAACTGATTGGCTACCACTCTAATATCTTTAGGCAAAATAAGCTACAGTAGGTAAGCCATCCGGATCACGCCCCTAATTATGCAAATACATGCATAACACTTTGTAATGATCTTCAATACAGTTGCCTGCAAAGTATGTGCGTCTAATGGACTGCGTTTCTTAAACACAGTCAACATGTTAAACTCTGCTCTAAAGTTTTGTTTTTACATGAATGTCAATGGGACTGCCAGGGCTTTTGCAGCCAGCCTCAAGTGGACATATTGGGAACTGCAGGTTTATGCACTTCCACGTTGTCTTCATATATCCACACAAGAGGTTGCCGCTTGTTAAAAAAAAAAGCTAAGCCGGGCAAGCTATGCTAAGCAGCTGCTGTCTGCAGCTTTGCATTTGCCAGACAGACACTGGATTGGTAGTTATCTTCTTATCTAACAGACAGAAAGTGAACAAACATCTATCAAGAATAATGTTGAAGAGCAGAACAGTCAAATTCACTCAAATTGGGAGTAGTGAGTCTTTCCTGAAGTGTGATAATTATTGTTTATAAACCCCAGATATAAATAAGAAGTAAAGATTCATCTGTTTAAATAATATCCTGCCCCCCTCTGTACTTTAAGCTTGACAGTTTATGTGATTTCAGATGTCAGGTTGGTCCAGTTCATTTCTGAAATTGAACATGACCTTTCGTGCGAGTTAGTCAGTCTGTGGGTGTGAGACTGTGACTACGACTGAAACAGATCTTAGTTAACTGGCCCTGCGTGGCTATTAGATTAACCTCTGACCTGTTAAATTGGATACAGGAAGGCAACCTGCTTTCACTGGCTTCTTAGGGAAGGAAGGGCTAATCCTTGAAGGTTATTGTATTCCTTTTAGCCATCGAAGGGAATTCTGAAGTCAATATTTATACCACAAGGAGCCTTCAACAAAGTGGATTTACTATGCTTGCTTCATGAATACATTCACTTAATCCCTCTGCGTTTCTCTTGTCTGATTCTCTTTCTCTCGATGTCACAGGACACTATTAGCCATCTGGATTCTGAGCTGAGGAATCTGAAGGGTGAGATGGCTCAGCACCTGAGAGAGTATCAGGACCTGCTTAATGTCAAGATGGCCCTTGACATAGAGATCGCTGCCTACAGGTGCTGACTGCAAGGAAATTCCTGTGTTTTTCAATTTAATTGTTTTTAAATAGTTGGAGACTAAATGCAAATCACAGACTAGAGGTTTTGGAAGTGTTTCAGTCAGCAGCGATTATACAGGCTGTAGAAATGAATGCTACCAAATCCTATAGAGCAAATGCCCCAAATCAAAGTGCTTCCACTAATTCCATCTTTACTATATGTCAGTATCAGATCACAATTGGACATCCTGAACTACAAGAACAAAGGGACGCATTGAGATCCGATCACTCAGGCCACATACACACATGTCCTGGGCCGCATTTAGGACTACCCCACTCCTACTGTTTCCACATCAACTATCACCAGCTGTAACAGACTATGATTTCATATTCCTAAACTGAGTCTGTAAAAAAAAAAAAAAAAAGTATTATTATTTACTTCCCACATGTTCCAACATGCAAAGATAGAGCTTATGCATTACAGCCAAGTGTGCACGAAAATACAGATTTTAAGTTTCCATATTTACTCAGAAAGCTGATTTTTTTTCAACCCAAACATCTTTTGTGATGCACTGTCCCAAACTCAATATCACTTTGATCATTTCTCTGTTTTTCACTGCACACAGATGTCACAGTCTGCCATGTAGTTCTTATATTTCACTGATAAACCACACAGCTGTATGGAAAAACATCAGGCTTTATGGTCATATGTTTTATAGCTTGTCATCTCTGCACTACACATTCACCTCCCATCTCCAACCCCCCCCCCCCCCCCCCCCCCCCCCCCCCCCCCTCCTCACATTGGACTTAAAATAAGTCAGATGTGGCGTTTCCTGAGCTTTCATGGATAATGTTTTAAATTTGAACTCAAACTTAGCACCATAGAAAAAACTCAAACTAACCAACTGATATGTTCTGCAAGTGTGAAATGAATGAAGACTGGTGGCTTCACAGAAAGTGAAGCACCTTCTGTTTCTGACAGTAAACCAGGCTCTTACAGTGACATGAAGTTTTACCTCTAAATGCTGTGAGACACTATAAAGATCACTCTGAGCCTGTGAGAGGGGAAAAACACTTCAACATTGAATGCTAAGATCAGGTACATTTACTCTGTCATTGACTACATCACTGTCCAAACCTATGGAACATTTTAGACCCTAAAATATGCCCCAGTAAAAAAAGAAAAAGACAAAAAAAAAAACCTTGTTTCCTTTCTGACAATTGTTTCTTTTTGTCTCATAAGGAAACTCCTGGAGGGGGAGGAGACTCACTTTAACTCGGGGATATCGTTTGGTGCTGCCAGCTACAGCTACCAGCCTCGAGGCTCCATTGGCTCCTCCAGGAGCCACCAGAGGGAGAAAGAAGGGGCCACAAAAGAGAGCTTCAAGGAGAGCCGTGAGGATAAAGACGAGGCAGACATCAACTCCAACAACTGACGAGAGACGTCTACAGAGATCTGGAGAGTGAAAAGGGGCATGTGCTGTTTGTGTATTGTGAGTTTTTTAGCAACTCTAATACAAATGCTTCGGAATTAGAGATGGAAGTCAATGTTATGGGTGATACAATGCTTAAATGTAATATTAAATGTTAAAGCTTTTCAGGTGTGCAGGTCTCTGTAGAGCTTTAGAGGACACATTTTCTCATAACAAAAGAAAATGGCAGTACCAAGTTGAACATAAAAATGAAACTTACCTCAAAAAAACTCAACCAAATGTACTGTAAGCCTTCAGGAAACATATGCATGTCAAGTAGTGCTGAATGTTCTGGCTTCAATCTGTGTGTGGATGAATTTAAACCAGAGGTAAAGGTGAAAAAAAGGGGAAAGTTTCAGATTTGCTTTAAAGGATCAAATTAAAGGTTTGAGATCATGTAGTTTAATCAAGCTAAAGTGCCAGATTAAGTCATGAACTAACATTTTTCTGGAGTCCCTGGAAGGTTGATTGCACATAATAAAAACTTAAAACTAAAACACTGGAGCCCATGAGCACCTTATATCACACACTAAATAGCACTTTAGGCATATAGTGTTTTGTTTTGGTAGTAACTGAAACAATGGCTGTCATTGTGATTTACATTGTACACAGTGTTTCATCAAATAGACCATGTAGTCCAACAAGTCCCTCCACTTGTCTGCTGTGGACACATGATAATTGCTGTTCCTTCAGTTGCTCAATAAACCAAGAAAAACGACTACAAATGTTTTCTATGCTTCCATTTCTAAATGTATGAATGCAGTGCACTCAGGAGTGAGGGGATAACATTTTTGAGTAAAAACCAGGGAATTCATATGGATAGGGATCTAACTGTTTGTGCAGTAACCCTTGTGTAGTGTTACTTTTAATTAATTGAATGAAATGAATAATGAACAAAAAAGGAGAAACTTGAATTATGATAAATTGTTTATAAGCACGTCACTAGTACTCACGTCGTGTTACAAAGACATGATTTGCTTTTCCTGTGGATCTCAAGTTGTGGCACATACTCAGGGTTGCATCCAGAGGGGAGGCCCAAAAAAGATACCACCTCTTAATGGTTAAATGTGCTCCAGACTATTGTGCTGTGGCATCTCTGTGCTCTGGTGCTGTGTGCATGTATCTACTTAAGCCATTATACAGACTTTTGGGAGTAAAGTCAGCCCCTTTCTATGCAAATGAACATCACTGCAAAAAAAGTGTAATTTACGAATACCTGAAAGAAATTTTCGTGGTTTGTGCCACTGTATGAAGCTTTCAAGTGATCATGACTATTCCACCCTAAATGGCCAAAAGTAGATTAACTGTACGTAAAGTCTGTTAATATTTCACTGGCTTTGTCTGGATCAGGGGTGAAATCAATCTGCACAACGCATTACTCTACAGAACAAGCTGCTCTTTCTAGCCAGCTCCAGGGACGAACGTTTGTAACAAACAGGGAAGTATGTGTCACATCTGTCGTTTATCGACTTGAAAGTACACAGGTTAGTGTCCCCTCCCTATTCATCTCATCATCTAAATGTGGACAGATTTGAGCTCTGTGCTCTATTAAGTGGAGATGCTGACAGCTCATCTTCACAATCTGACACAAAACAAGAGCAAACTGCACAAAGCTGCAATACTCTAAGGGAATGTTTGCGTTTGAGGATCAGAAGCAAAATATGCTCTGTGAACTGGACCAGGTAGCTAGGGTAAGTGATGCACAGGTCTTGGTGTTATTAGCAGCCACAGTCCAGTCTTGATGGATTTGCTCTTAAGAATATAAAGTCCTCACAGAAGCTTTCATTCAAAGCTGCCCCACACTTATGTGAATCTCCACTTGTTCAAGGTTTCATGGAGGAAGACCAACCAAAAATATGCATCTAATAAATGCATGGTTGCAGAAAAGGAGACAAGTCCCATGGAATAAACTACATCTTAAAGAAAAAATAAGGACTTCACTTTTGATCATTTAAAACTACACAGAGAAACCCCAGTAATATGTTTTTCACAGATGGAAGCACTACAGTTATAGGTGTTTCAATCCCTCTTAACCAGGAAAGTTCAGCTGTTGTTGAGCATTTCTGTACATTTCATAAGCGGCTTTTTGACTTGGATCACTGATAGAAAGCTTAGGCGTAAACCTAACACAAAACTGGATGCACAAAGAAGTAAATAAATACACATTTCTCAGCTGTGCAGTCATTTATTGATTTATTCTGACAAAAAAAAGCTCCAGAGGTATTTTTAGGAAGAAAAAGCATCTCCCACAGACTTCTTTAAACAAACACATTTTAAATAACTGCTGTTGTGCTTTTGGAATTAGTATTTAAAGCAGACTTGTATCAACATCTGTTCATATCAGACGGCACGTAGCTGTTAAATTGAATGCAAAATTACCTGAAAAAGGCTGTACTTAAAAATAGAGTTCATATAAACACACATACAACTTTGGTAGTGGAAGTCCGTTTGGTTTAGCCCTTTGAATCACAGTTTCTACCTGAAATATCCCTCAGCCCTTAGAAAGTGTAATCATATATCACTCCCTGTACAGCAGCAGTCTCTGACTTGTAACAAGAATCTCACTCAATCATAAATAAAGACATACCTGGGCAGCTACACAGCACAGAAATGTTGTACTGAATACAGGTGGCATTTAACATGTAATGCTCAAGAGAACACAAATTCAAGTTTATATCTTTTCATTGCAGACAGTTCATTTAAATCAGAGTTGAGACTTGTTGCAGCTTCTCTTAAACAATGCAGACACCTCACTCCAAATGAAGAGAGGAGTCTGATCACTCTGATGTCAATAAATCCTCTCACGGATAACCTTCTGTTCACCCCTCATGTTCAAGGCTCAGAGGGAAGGACCAAGCCGAAGTGCAGAACCAGCAGGCCATCCTGGATAAAAATGGAAACAAGACAAAAGGCTCCTTTAAATATCTTCCTGGTTTCTGACATGAACACGTTTCTGGTATGTTCTCACAGAGTGTTTCTGTGGTGCTCACCTGCACAGCCTCATCGCCCAGAGTGCTCTGGATATCTTTCAGTGACTGGAAGTGATCCAGGAGGTGATCTCCACAAACTACGTCCACCTGAAGGACACATGTAAGCACATTTTTACTCAAAATGATTAGATATAATCATGTAAAGGTATAGCCCCCTCTTACCATGGAGCCTTGCCTCACATTCTTTTCTGACACCCTAATATCTGAAGAGTGCTGCTCATATTGTCCATTTTGTTCTAGTTTTATCTATGACCCTTACTTATTCTCAATAAGAATAGAATACATCCTTAAAATGGTGTGAGACCACTTAACACATAACAAAAGTGAGGACCCTTAATGCTAAATAAACAGAGAACACCCTTAATACATTTTAGGCAGATGCCTTGGTTAAATAGTCGGGTAAGATCATAAGAAATAAAAGATGAGCATGATATAACAGTTGAGACCACTGCTCTGTTAAAAAGCTAGCTGTGTTTAGTCCCTCTCTCTCTGTCCTCTCAGGTTTGTCCAGACATCTCTGAGTCCAGTAAAACCAAGGCCAGGAAGTGAGCGTAAGACTGTAATCTCCTAATCCTCTCCCACGTGTTCCTTAATACAGAATACACTGACACCTGAACCCTCCTAAACATTTCTATCTGTGTGTGCTGAGAGAACTCTTTAATATTTGTAATCCTGAGTCTCCTCTTACAGTTCAAAGAAAGGCGTGTGGTTTCACTGCACTGATTATTTGATTACAATCAGATTAAGGTGGTAGAGTCTGTTGTCCTTAAAATGACTTCCTGCTGAGTTTTGACCGGAGCACCTCACCTTTCTTTATCAGGCTGGGTTTAGGTTATGTATATTTAGTAACACATGCTCCTGGCTCCCGCACAATTTTGATGACACTGTTTGATAACATGAAAAAACTGTCTTCTACTGCCTCACTAGCAAACCCTCCTCGTGGTGCACACCTACACTATTCTGTGATGCTGACCTCTTTTGCTGTCCAATTGAAGCACTGATCAGGATTTAGACTCTGGTCATCAGCTGGAGGCCTGGCAGACTCACCTGGCAGGTTGTGTTCAGCTCCATCTTCCTCCTGATGAACAGCTCCACGTGGCGGACAGTGGCCTCCCCCGACACACGAACATAGCGCCTCTCTAAAGGCTAAATGGAAAGTGTGAAACTTGCACTATAACTTTCTTCCAGATTAATGTTGCTCATGAAAATAACTGCAGAGCATCAGAACTGAATTGGAGCTAAACTATTTCAAACTATGCAACTGAAAAAGTGTCACCAAATTTAAAACCTGCACAACATTTGTATTTCAGGGGAGTTTAAAAAATACAGCTGAGTATATGCTGTTCACTCACAACTAAACACACACTGATCAGCCATAACATCATGACCACCTGCCAAACACAGAGTATGCCCCCCTCTCAACGGACCAGGACTAAAACAGCCCTGACCTGGTTAGATACAGACTTCACCAGACCTATGAAAGTGGATCTAGGACAAAGAAATCAGCGGATCCTTTGACGTGCAACTTGCAGTTTGGAGACCCCAGTGAATCAATATGTAGGAAAGTGATTTTTAAATCAATGCAATTTTAAAATCAACGTACTACAGTTACTTCTGGACTCATTTTTGCATATTTCATTTTAATTCTGCGTAAAAAAAACAGATGGCCAGATGTGACATAGCACCTGGGAGTCCGGTGGGTTAAGCTTATCTTCAACATTAAAATATATGTATCTAAATGCCTTTTTTTTAATACAGAGGAAGAAAATGTTTATTCATTTGCATACAACGGACCACAAGTTTCTAATTACGAGTATGTGAGAAGCCAAAGAGGAATAACGGCCACAGTGGAAAATGATGCAGGCGTTGTGAGTAACCAGTGTAAGCAAACCATAACTAATACTGTCTTCACGTCTGAGGTTGTTGGGTTGTAATAATCCAGTGAGGACACAGATGTAGGGGAGACAGTTTTAAAAATGCTCTGAGAGTTTAGCCGTCCTCAAAGTCACTCACATCCTCATTCCTGCCAAATTATTTTTCTTCTTCCAACTTGTCAACTTTGAGGGCAACATTGCTGTCTGACAAATCCTACCCACTGCTGGTACCATCAAAAAGAGAAGACCAATGATATGTCTGTGAAGGTTCTCAGTTATCCAGGTCATGGTAATCCTAAGCTTGATCCGTAAGGCAACTGGACTGGTAGAAATTCTTGAAGACGTTTCACCTCTCCTCAGAAAGGCTTCTTTAGTTCTGACCAGACTGGGGAAGAGCTCGAAGATATAAGCCACTAACAGTCGTGGGTGTGTCCAGGAGTCACAAAGGGTCCTAAGTAGGGTCGTTGGTCTAGTTCCTGACAGTCGCCCGGAACCTCCTGGCAGTCGTTAGCCTAGTTCCTGACCCCTTAGGGTGATGGGTCAGCTGTGAGTCGTTAGAGTCACATGGTCTCTGGTGTGAGTATGGTCTTGCTTGTTTTGACAGAGACTTCAAAACAGCATTGTATGTAGGAGACAAATGGTGTCAGCAGATGTGTTTCCCCTTAGTCCACCACCTCTGTTAAGAGAAGGGTGGTCAAGCTTAACATAGATGGCTTCCTAGACCCCTCTATCATACCAACGCTCTTCTTTGTCCAGGATCTGAACATTGCTTTGTCCTGCACCTCAAGGACAAGGGACACTCCGAGGACAGCAATGACTGTCAGGAACTAGACTTACTACCCTACTTAGGACCCTTTGTGACTCCTGGACACACCCACGACTGTTAGTGGCTTATATCTTCGAGCTCTTCCCCAGTCTGGTCAGAACTGAAGAAGCCTCTCGGAGGAGAGGTGAAATGTCTTCAAGAATTTCTACCAGTCCAGTTGCCTTATGGATCAAGCTTTGGAAGACCAATGATGATCACTTTATCTATCAATTATCACAATGTTATGGCTGATAGGTGCATGTTGCACAAAGTACTGCATTTAGCTGCTCAAGACTTAGAGAGCAAAATACAGACATTCATTCTAGAGAGTATGGACTACTTGCTCAATCACTCATAGATCTTCTACAAAAGGTTTTAATCCACTGCAAAACTTCAAACCAACATAATTCTTCTTCTCTGATTTACCTCAGACATTTTCTTTCTCTAGTTTTCCATCATCTTATCATCAATATCTTTGTGTTACATAAAAATAATAATATTAATAATGAAAATGACAATACCTTATAATTATTGATCCCTTCTTCAGCCCTAGAAACATCACAAGAGACATTATACATCAAGTAAAATATTTTTTTACTAAGCAAGCAACAAATGTAAAAATGGGGCCATCTAGTGGGCATTCCATGCAACTGTTTGAAATGTCTTAGTGAAAGATTTCAAAGCCATTACAGCTGCTAATAATGTTGAAGGAAATTCTGTTCAGAGAAATATTTACCCAACAAACTCCAGCAGCAGAGACACATCAAGCTCAGGAGGGATGGAGAACACAGACTGATGGATGCTTTCTTTCTTCGGTCTCCTCGACACAACAGGAGTCGGAGGGGAGACCACCACTGCAGAGCGGGGAAGAGAAATAGAGTGAAGATAAGAAAATCTCCAGCTCAGTGTTCAGTTATTGTTAGATCTAAATACAAAATGCATTTTATGGAAAACTGGGGCAGTATTTGTTTTCCCCTCTTCTTATTTATCAAAGAGTTATTTAATGTTGACCCAGCTCTATTGAAGCTGTCAAAGCTGTTCTAGGTTACCTGGTTTCGGCACCTCCAGCCCTCTGGATTTGTAGAAGTTAACCATTTGTGTCCTTTCCACTGTGGTGAAAAAAAACATGTATTATCCTCTTAGTTTCACAGAAACTAACACAGCTTTGTATATGAATTACAGGCAATACGTCTAAATGTATATGACATATACTTACGCTTCTCCAGGGTGGGAACCATTTTGAAGACAAGATCCTGCAGTTGTCTGTCAGGTCTGCAGAAAGAGAGAGAAAAATGTATCCGAAGTGTAGCTCTGAAGCTTGTACACAGATAATACTTCCACACTCTAGTTTTAGAATTAATCAAGTCAAAATTTCGGCCTGTTAACAATAAAATGTTCAGAAGAAAATCCATTCATCCCAGTTACCAGAAGAAGTAGTTTACTGCAATATTAAGACTTTATGTTTTGCTCAGAATGACTCGTGGTTGAAAACCCTCCAAGAGACCTACCTGATGTTGTAAAGAGGTTGTGACTGGTGGACTACGATGCTGCATGTTGGACACCTGTTGCTGTAGAAGAAGTGCTTCACGATGCAGCTTTTACAAACTTGGAAAAAAGAAAATTCACAACAATGTGAGACACACTGCAGAGTCCAGACTATTTGTTCTGTATGCTGCACAGTCAGTGTATGATGGACCTTTGACCCCTCACACGAGGGATTCATGGCAGGAAATGTACAATTTTTGTCAGTACCCCATTTCTGTTCTTTTACTTATAAGTCTCCAAGAACAAACAAGTCTCATCTCATCTTAAAAGATCTGTTACTTCTACATTATAGACATATCAGTGTATCACTTCACTGACTCTCTCTTGTCTGCCATGAAGGTTGATTTTTTATCAAACAATTTTAATCTGAATTGAATAACTAAAATCTCCTGAGGTGTTTGGCTTCAATCAGTGGTTATCATAGTGTTAGTCATTGCTACGTAGGGCTGCAGCTAGCGACTACTTCAATAGTCAATCGTTATTATTGCAACAGTTGACCAACAAATTAGGAAATTAATTGCACAATTGCCTACTGGCTCCTATTTAGCTATCAGCTTCTGAGTTAACACAACTCTTACTCTCAAACATGCCATGAGAAGTGTTCGAGGGGAGAGGTTTTATGGTGAGAGGATGAAAATGTAAATGAAAGAAAGATCACACAGTGGCTCGAACTTAAGACAAAAGAGAGATGTTCTATGTGCATAGTTTGCAAATACACACACATCATAGACGTGATCCCATGACAAGCAAAATTTTGCTGCCAATCTTTTGCATAGTCAGCGGTGACATGCTCCCAGAATATAAGTTTTAGTACATAGTGGTGTTGCATTAACCGCTGTCTGTCACTTCCACATGTGCAACTCTCAGCGGTGAGGGTAAGGATGGGGGATGGCTTACTTCCCAACAACTCAGCTCAAGAAAAGCATACATGTCCACTGACTACATGAAAGAAATGCGCAGATTTGGTGTTTCAGGGAAAACAGGGTGTAAAGAAAAGTTTGGATCCTGCCAGTCTTGATGTTTGGAATCCATATTTTGAAACCCTAGCATTCGCTCTTTGTCCAGTCTTCAACCGATTCAACCCTCAATTTCATCAATATATCCCAAAAGAGGAAACCTGATGATGCCAAAAGTCTACATCTCTAATTTCTTTTTGCTGTGTGTTTATTTGAGTCTTAATCCTTGCTTAATCTTTAAGTTGTGACAACTCTTTCAAAGCTCTTATTTCTGATCAACAGAGGACAGATCAAGGATGTAGTTTCATGCAAAGCTTCAGAAGACAGTTTGGCCTTTTCTCTAAGATCACATGTCTTTGTTTCTGCTCTCCTATCATGGTTCTAGTCTCGAAGGAGTTAAAAAGACGAAGACCCAGGGAAAGGAAATGAGGATGAAACTGAAGAGATTTAAAATGTTCTTGTTCTGAGATGTAAGCAACGTTTTAAACAAACCATCCAGTTACCGTGAAACCTGTTGAATCCTCTTAAAAGGACTTTAAAGGCGTTTTTCGACTGCAGGAACTTTACCCCGGAACTAGGGACTTTACCCTAGATAATCTCCCCCTGAAAATCCCCGGCTTGGGGGGTAGTACTTTTCAAAGGTCCTGGGACTTTCGGTTAAACGTAACTGTTTGAGGAGTTTACACAGTTGTTGAAACACAGAGGGAGTTCCTGGGAATGCATACTCGTTAAGTTTTTTATTAAGATTTCAAAATATTATTTTATTTTTTCTCCATACATCACTGGACTGATTTGCACAATCTGCCCGGGACTTCAGCCCGCGGTCGAAACGCAGACAACAATTGGGGCACAGGAACCTTTTAGTTCCGGGGAAAGTAGTTCTGGGGGCTAAAAGACCCCGGAACTCTTGGTCGAAATGCACCTTAAGAGCTATAAAGGTCTCTGTTGTCACTCACATGTGTGAAGGCACTCTGTGATGGTGGTGGCATCGATGAGGAAGCCGCTGCACAGGGTACAGCGGATATACGGGTAGAACTGATTAAGGGGGAGCTGGGGCTGTGGGGAGAAAACAAATCAAAGTAAGTAGTGCCAGCTATAAAACAGCAATGTCACAGCAATGTCACAGCAATGTCATCTACTTTTAAAAACAGTGCAACATGAGAGGATGAACTTCCTGCTGCAGCTGAAGAAATGAAAGGACAATGTTGATGCATCATCCTCCTCCTCCATCACAGTCTGGTTCTCTGTGATGGAGGGCAGGCTGCAGAGACTAATCTGCTCAGAGGAGATGATGATTGGCGGCAATCTGTCATCCCTGAGATGTAAGATTGTGGCCAACTCCTCTCACAGACTGTTTGAGCCTTTCCTCAGGAGGATGCAGTCCTCATGTCACAAGAACAGTGATTCCCCCTTTGCACACATACAACAGTAACTCTCATCTTTCATTCAGCCTTAGAGCAACATTATTGTATATCAGAGATGTAAAAACATGCTTCCAGACAGTTCTGGCAAGGTGTTGAAAAGGCTAGCTTTGAGTCCTGTGCCTTTAATTGAACTCTGACTCACCCTGCTAGAAATGATCCCATAAGTTTCCTCAGTTTCCATCATACTTTCCAAATAATAACACGTGTTTTCCAACCTAAATGACACCGGATCCAGTCTAAAATAGTGTGTAACATGAAGTAACTGTGTAATATTAATTGTAAAACTGTGTACAGAATAGTGCTGTTTATTATTGTTTAAATGGCATAAATATCACTCATGTTGTGAGAGCTTTGGCATACACATGTAAACTTTCATTCAAAAATCAATCAAGTCGCTAAAAGACATGAGCTCTAGAGAGTACACATACATCTACCAAACAGTGTCAATGTTAACATCTGGGGAAAATATTAAATGTCAGGGCTTTATGACAATGCACGGTTGTTTACACAAAAGCATAAATATCTAATGAAGTGCATCTGAACAAAAGTGGGCTGTATGGACAGTTTTATTCATAAAACACAGCTTCTTGGGCTGTTATTTCTCACATATGAGACTCAAACTACCAGAGAGGTGTATTGGTGCTTCAGCCACTCATTAAGAGGACTGTAATAACTGTGACAAGCCACCAGATATCGCTGTGTTTGCAGAGCTTGGAGCTGTCCAGCTTTACATTTCACAGTTTAACATATGTTACACATATAAGGGCAATTTCATCATTATTGGAGTATTAATATTTGCTATGAAAACAGTGCAAATGACTGAATGTATCCCTATAAATGTGATGATTTGATGAAGATAATAAATTCTTTCTCAGTCAGCATCCTACCTGTTGGATTCTCTCATGTCTACCTATCATATTTAAGTTCCTCGGCAGTAAACGTACTGATGTTTTATATCTTATGTTTCTTCTCATATCAGCTTCTAACTTTGTTTCAGATGTTGCCTTCCTTAGTTCAAGACAAGCTAGATAGTGTATGTTCTGGTTATCAGTGGGGAAAAGGGATGCACATTTGTATTGTACATGTGATGTGTGAACTCACCTCGTCCTCTGGGTCGCTGTCTGATATATTGGTTGAACCTTCATGGCTCTTGAGACCAAACAGAGGAGTGGACATTTCCAACAGCTGCCAACACTGAAACAAACCTCCTATATCTCCCTTTCAACCGAACAAATGTTAACTATGTATTAATGTTTGTGTCAAGTAGAAATGTCCTGCAGACGTCGATGTTGTTGTTTAGTTACAGCCGGTGAAACTTTCCAGGGACTTGTCCAGGTGGCTAATGCTAACCTTAATTACTCTGAACATAAACACACGTTGTCGATTAAAGCTACAGTGAAGCTACAGATGCAAACCAATTCAACCCAATCAAACACAGCCGCTCTCGCTTTAACCAAAACGAAACTGTGATACAAAAGACAATAATCTTGCTAACTCGGCTTTCTTCTTCTTCACACACGCGGAAGTGACTTAGTTTCCCTCCCTCGTGCTCTGCGCGAGCGGCAACAACATCAATATCAACAACGGTCTACTTCTCTGACTTCTCTCATATAACAGAGGATCACACTCAGCTTTTAGGGACATTACCGCCACCTGCTGTGTTGGAGTGTAGACCGGGTAGTTTTTTTCCCCGTTGACCCCTAATTAACCGAATAAAAATAATCTATGCAAACGAAATGCGTCTATTCAACCACTCAAAAGCTAAATCAGCTCATTAATCCAATTTTAAATAGACAATTTAAGAAGTTCGCTTCTCTTCAAGCCTCCTGGCTTTATTTTTTCTCTTTCCCTATGTTGCAGCCTGCGACCATATCCCTGTGGACAGATACCTGCACTGCTCCTTACCAGCCGGACAGGTTGTAAGTAGTGATATGTGATCGGTCTAAACCCCTTGAAAACACGCTTTTAATTCTAAATGGCAAGAATGATGCCAGAAAGAAACCAATTATAGATATCATAGTTTATGATTTCACTCATCCTGTTGACAATGTAGCAAAAACGCTAGTTTTGGATGGCATCAGTAAACATCTTGGAGGGTGATTTTATTGTTATTACTCTAAACTTTTTGGGGAGCACAAAACTTTTTTTTCTAAAAAGTGTGGTTGTACCATAGACTTTATTCATGGACAAAGTCTCCATTTTTGTTTCTGAAGCAGATCTTGAAGCCTATCGTCTGCGGTTGCCAAGTTGAAAATGCTGACTCAACCTAATGTTGGTCAACTATAGCAAGATGCAAAGAGGCCCAGTTCAGGCTGGCTTTGAGCCTCCTTGCTAACAGCTACAGTTTGCCCGTCTGTCTGTTGAGTCAGCTGTGTCTCTAAATAACTCATAATCTTAATATCTTCTCAATTACTGAGTTATAAAAAAATTCAACCTCCATACAGTGTGTGCCAATAGAGAAATTAGATATTCAGACCAATACCATTTTTTGTACCAGGCTGTAAACATGTTTATTTTTGTTGTGAAGATAATGTTTTTGAATTGGTGTGTATGTGGTTTTCGCAAGCAGCAACCTTCGGTCTAATAATGCAGTTAATCGAGGATCCGTTTGAGGCTTGCTCAGGAAGTAGCAGAAACCACATACACACCAATTCAAAAAAGACGGTATTTACAGCGGAAATAAACATGTTTACAGCCTGCTACAAAACACGAGTGTAGTCTGGATAGCTTATTTCTCGACTGGCACACACTGTATGGGGGGTGAATTTTTTCTAACGCAGCAATTTCGAAGATATTGAGATTACGAGTCTTCCAATGAGAGGCACAGCTGACTGAATTGACAGGCGGGAACACTGTAGCTGTTGGCTAGGAGGCTCAAAGCCCGCCTCTTCACGTCACAATCGCTCGACAGCAACAATATGGCTGCCGACGATGATTGGCCTCAAAACAGCGATTCAGAAACAGATAGGTGACGTCACGGATACAACGTCCTTATTTTATACTGTCTATGGGTTTTTGGTACTTCCGGAGCTAACCTTGAGTGGACACTCAAGAGAATGCACTTCTGCATCCTCTTTATTTCTAGGCCAGAAGTTGCCGCTTTGGCTGTATGAGGTAGTGGTCACTAGGTAGTGTATTAGCCACGGGGGATGCCAGTCTGCTCTGTCCCTTTGTTGAGAAACCAGCCAGAGATCCTGACCAGAAGCTAGGCTATCAGCCGTTTTCAAAGGGGGTCAACTCTACCTTGTAATATAGCTTGTATGGGACACTCAACCAAAAGAGTTTAACACAGGTACAAGTTTAAGCTGTATTTGGAATTGTTTACACACTTTATTTTGCCATTAGAAAGCCCATTTGTTCTAACATTTTCATGGATGCAACATGTGTTCCTCCAACTGCTCAGCTAATCAGGACTATGAAGTAAAAGTCACTGATACATTGTGAATTATTATTAATATAAGATTATCCGGGGGACACAGTATTGTCTGTAGAGTTTGGTATTCCAGCACAGTCTCCCCCTTCAATAGCTAACACATTTAGATAAGATAAACATATCATGTGCACAATGGGTTGTGTCATCATGCAAGAAGAAAAAAACAAGAGCCAAACACTTACTTTGAAGACACGCTTCCATTCAGCTTTTTATTTTTTCATTCAACTTTGTTTTTAAATTCCTCTCTTTCTTCAACTTCAAGTGTTTTGATGCCACCATACTCAGAAAATACTGTGCGTTTCCATATGTTGGTCAAACATCTGAGATGTTTCAGTAACATTAAAATATTTTGAGTAATATTTATAGGTCCTGTGAGGAGTTGTTAGCTGGTTATAAAACAGACACCAAATTGATTCTAATGCCTCTTATGAGCAGGAGAAGCAAACAGGATCATCAGCATAAAGACTGAGTATTTCTATGATGGTATTTTAACACCTGAAACCACTGCTGCAGGGAAGGTGTCTGACAAAGTCTGTATTCTTCATGCAGCAACACACAAGGACAAATAATAGAAAAATGTAACTTAAAAACTTGTTTCTCATATAGAACTTCATGTATGCATCATTTTGTAAAGTAAAACCCTCAGTTTGAGATATTTGGAGTATAAAACAGAAGGAAGACAAAATAAACATGTTTTCCTCAAACATCGTCTCTTGACAATTTGCAAAAATACTTGAGTGCTGCAGAGGAGGTTTTTTCAACTTTTTCAACACTGGTCTCACAACCACATTTTTGTACTGAAACAGAAAATACTGTGTTCTGCGATGGCCGGGAATCGAACCCGGGTCAACTGCTTGGAAGGCAGCTATGCTTACCACTATACCACCATCGCTGTATGCATATGGAAATTCTACTGCCAACTCAGCAGCCTGAAACTCCGACTGAGAGAGGGAGGAGACCAGGAAAAGGGAGGGAGGAGTAGAGGGAAAGGGACATGGGGAATGTAGTTTTTACCCTCTAGCATCGTTGTCCCCACTCACTGGCTCAGCCCTAAATTCCCCCCTGAAGCCTAGCACTTAACCCTCATGGACTTCAACGGCATCAAGGTGTGGTAAATAACAAGCCCAGGGTATGAAAATAGAGAAAGTTATATGCAAAACTCTATGAACTTGGATTGAACAACCAAATAAGTAATTTACTAAATTGTCTTTACAGATCTGTCAAAGGGGGTCAAAGCAGTTACTGTTGCTTGTTTTATTTACATCATGCTTCTCATGTTTCATTGCTTTTTTCAGTGTTATATTTTTTTGGGCATTTTTGCCTTTATTGATAGGAAATTTGAATAGAGACAGGAAATATGGAGAGTAGAGAGCGAGGGAAGACATGCAGCAAATGGTCAAGGCTGGTAGTCAAACCTGCAACCTCTGCAATGAGGACTATAGCTGCTGTATATGGGGTGCACTTAGACTGTCTTAGGCTGTCTTATTGATGAAAGTGTTTAAAAAAAAAACTGAAGCTGAATCAATAGTACTACAGTACTAGTGGATTTTACAAACATAAAAAAGGGTGAACATATCCAAGAGTGACCATGCACTAACAGAGTAACTAATCGAAGTTACAGCTCACTGCAGGAACAGCCTCTTTTAGATTTCTACAGCTGAGTGATTCATTTGACTGTTACGATAAAGCAGGATGTGATTTTTTTAAAGTAAAACAACAGACACATGTCCAAGACAAAATGACTGATGAGTAAAGAGATATCACTTTGTCAGCAGGTTTGTCTAATCATCACAGACCAAAAGTTGCTGTCGGAGCCATGAAGGATTTGAGTGTTTACTGTATCTTATTTTGAGGTTTAGGGTAGCTTATTGTTTGTATATTTTTGTGGTGATATTTTTGGTTTGTTTGCGATATGGTTCAATTAATTAGGTTATTTACAGGTCATGTGTCAGGGGTGGGGATATTCAGTTGATTTAGGCCACCTGTTTTCTTTTGTTAGGAGGTAGAGAGAGGAGTAGAGCTGGGTCTCTGTACTTTTTGTGGACCGCTTATTTTTGCTGTTTTCTTTTGATCACTTTAATCATCTGTTTGTGCACTTTGAGTTGATATCCTTTTTCATTGATAAAAGGTTCAACTTACTTTTTTGTACATTAGTGATTTTTGCTTTTAGCGCGTCCGACACTTTACTAGGCCCAACCGCAGCCTCTCAGCTGCTTTTGGCTCTTCGTAGTCGCTACAGGAGCTTTAATATGAAAATACTCATCAGCACATTAAAGCAGCATATAATGTAGCCACAACAATTTGGACAATGATGTCTGTAGAACCAGAACTATTTCAATTACAGTGTAAAGGAAAGACTTTAAATCATGTGTTTTGATCAGCTAAGAAATATTCTCTTACATCTGGAAATGTGCTGAACCAATCAGTGAATGGACCACAGGCTACCAATCATTTATGTCACAGAAATCTGTTCCATAATTGCACAAGGCTGGGCAGAGTTCTGACATATTTCCCACTCTGTGTTACAAGAAAGGACCGTACAACTGCTGTCATATCTTTCAGTGGTAACATTACTAATTTAAAGTGTGAGATGATGGTGTGGCTTTCACACCAAAGTTGGGACATATGCTAACAGATGGCTCCAACAGCATATTCTTTAAGGACGCATCATGTTGTTCATGGGAGATAAAAGGAGGATGACTTACTTAGGAATTACAGTTGTTTTGCGTCAGATGATGACGTTCAACCACTCAAAAAATTAGGTCATTGGGTTCAAAAAGAGCAGGTGTTAGTCTACTTATACCACAAGACGTGACTTTTAACTGTGTGTCTAGTTTTTACTTCATTTAGGCACTTTTGGTGAAGTTAATTCAGTCGGATAAATGTGATGAAGCTACTCCTCAACGCCTTAAAATAATCAGCGCTGACCTGTTTTACCCAAGCACCCAGTTTAATCCTAGTAGGAGTGTTTGGATGAAAAACAGTGGCTATCTTTAGTATCTAGACTGAACGCTTGAGCTGAAAGTGCAAAGGAAAAGGAGAAAACAAGCAAGTGTAATTTAGAATTTGGGACAGAGTTTACACTCTGTAATGTTTTAGGGGTTGTAGCACTGACGTAAGTATCAGCCGGTGCAATTCAACAGGCAATGCGCAGAGGAGGACCATGACAAATGTCCACTTCTGACTCTTTTTTAAACATGTTGGGTAATTAGATCTTCCCAATCTTCTCCCTCCTGTATGATACGCTTATGGTTTTGAATCAGACTGAAGTCCTTTTTATTGTTATTTGTGCAAACTGAACAGTTACTAATCTCATTTGTTTTCCTAAATGAATATTATTTACGCCTATCACATGTTTCATCTGGTTGCTTTCTTCTCCAAATAATAACTTATGTAAACCTAATGTTGTGTGAAGACACAAGAAAAAGAGGCAGCATGGGGCAGGATAGACTCAGCAGGTTGGCAAAACTGTCACTAGAGAACAGCAGAGCCAGAAATGTGGACTTCAATGATACTGTCACAGACTTTGCTGATCATAAAGCTCACAGGATGAACTTCGTATTAGTGTGTACAGGATTCTCTTTGTTTATTTGAAATTTAAAGTAATGTATACAAGTCTTATAAGTTTGTGAAGACGTGAACAACTTATACAGAGTCTGTGGAACAGATCTCCTGAATGTTGCTGTATTTGAAACCACCTGCTACATGCTACCTATAAATGTAGTATGCAGTATGTTCTGCAACACTACCAACTTGGCCCAAAGGGTCCACAAGAGTAGAATAGCATTAAAGTTCCTCAGTTCCTTTAATATCTTGGATGTCACAAAATAAGACCTTTACATCTGAACAAAAATTGTATTTTATTTATCAAAATTATTCTACACTTTTACATTTTTGTGTCTTTCCTGATATATTTCCAGTAATTTCTCCTAAGCAAGGAACAGAAACTCGATTGTTTTCTCACAGGGTTTCACCGATTCTAAATGGCAAAGTTATAGTTTGTGATAAGAGTCTCCATAACAGTAGAATATTGTAAAACTATAGAGTCCTCCATGTCGTCCCTATACAGCTACCCAAACAAAAGCAACAAAGCTGTTACACAGGGCGAGCAGATGTCTGGAAATCCCCGTCCTGATCATGACATAAAGGATATTTAGTTAGAAAACAAGTGTGTAATGAGAGCTTTTCAAAGATACAGATCGTGATCCATTTATTGACACTGATTAACTGCATGACTGGAGGCACACAGTGCTGCAAAATCTCTATTTTCCCCCAGACATTCATTTGGAGATGAAAAGAAGTCAATGTTTCCTCACAAAGTAATCTCCCAAAAGTAAATATTGAACCACTTGCAGCCCCAGATTTCAGTATTCATTCATTGTTCGGCATGCACTATCTGATTACACAGATAGGAAAGAGGATCCTCATGGGGATGACCGATCCATCATTGAAAAACTCTCAGACTCACAAGTAAAGTAAAGTTAATCTATGTAAAACTGAGTATCAAAAATCAAAAATTTACTTTGAAATGTTGAACAATCTGTACAGCACCCAACACCTTCTTTCCTTTGACCCTCTACAGGAATTAAGGACAAAATCCCTGAAAACCCACTGAAATGTAAAAATGAATGAAACTTCAGAGCAAGTAACAGCAGTTAAAGACATGCATTAGATGTTATGAGTACAGAATGTACCAAATTTATTACAGTATGGACCATGAAGATGACACAATTAGGGATTTGTAACACTTATTTCTCAGCCATGACATTGTAAGCAGCTGTCTAATGCTGTGTAGGCCCCCCTCTCATCAAGTCAAGGTCCTGACCTGATAATACATTGACTCCACCAGATCTCTGAGGTTGTGCTTTGGTATCTGGCACCAAAACCGACTAAAATCAGATCCTTTACGTTCTGAAAGCTGTGAGGTGGAGTGTCTGTCGATCAGGCTTGGTTGTCCAGCATACCCCATAGATGATTGATCGGATTGAGATCTGGGGAATGTGGTCATCAAGCCGACGCCTTGAACTCCTCTTGCTCCTACGCAGCCTCATACACAACAAGCTGTGATGCATTGTTTGTAAGTAACTCCTACAGTTGCTGGTAGATAGTTACTTGATCAAACTACCAGAACCAGAAAGGTTAGGGTTAGAACCAGAACCAAACTCAAACAAATAGAACCAGAACCAAACTCAAGCAAACAGAACCAGAACCAAATTCAAGCAACCACAACCAGAACCAAACTCAAGCAAACAGAACCAGAACCGAACTCAAGCAAACAGAACCAGAAGCAAACAGAACCGAATCGGAACACAAACCAGAACCGAACCCAAGCAAACAGAACCAGAACCAAACACAAGCAAACAGAACCAGAAACAGAACCAGCCTCAAGCAAACAGAACCAGAACCAAACTCAATCAAACAGAACCAGAACCAAACTCAAGTAAACAGAACCAGAACCAAACTCAATCAAACAGAACCAGAACCAAACTCAATCAAACAGAACCAGAACCAACTCAAGCCAACAGAACCAGAACCAACTTAAGCAAACAGGACCAGAACCGAACCAGAACCAAACTCAAGCAAATAGAACCAGAACCAACTCAAGCCAACAGAACCAGAACCAAGTCAAGCAAACAGAACCAGAACCGAACCAAAACCAAACTCAAGCAAATAGAACCAGAACCAAACTCAAGCAAACTGAACCAGAACCAAACTCAAGCAAACAGAACCAGAACCAAACTCAAGCAATTAGAACCAGGACCAAACTCAAGCAAACAGAACCAGAACCAACTCAAGTAAACAGGAACAAGAACCAAACTCAAGCAAACAGAACCAGAACCAAACTGGAGCAAACATTAATAATGTCCTCAGTGCAGGTTGGCATTGAGAAAAATCAGATGCCTCAGCTTGGATGGGCTGATCTGATTTCTCATCTCAGTGAGTATTTGCCCGGTCTTTGAGAAGAACCCTAACCCTAACCCTCTCAGAAGGAACAGATGTAGCCACGATACACAGCCTCCCCTCCATCACCTATATCCTATATCCTCACATGTGATTGGCCGCATGGCCGCCATGCTGACCAAGCAAAGTTCTGCTGTGAGCAGAGCTGGGCTGTAAAAGTTGAGTGAAGTTCAAAAGAGGAAGGTAAAAGGTACTCCAGGTAAAGTTCAATCAAGTTATTCACAGCATCTGGGCAGAGTTCTTATTTGAAAGATTCATGAATATTCAACCAACCTTTTCAGGCACAACAACTTGAGCACCATCAGCATAGAGGTGAAATCAACTTCATGACTGTGAATAATTTGGTCAAAGGTTAAAATATGACGAGAGAAATTCATAAAGCCAAAAACAGAGTCCTCAACATTAAAAATGTAGAAATGTGTATGATATTTATTGTTTTATAGCAGACAGGCAGACCTCTTAATCATTTACAGGCATGAAAGTGTGAAAATCATCAGCATAGAGGTGAAATGAACAATGTGACTGTGTTATATTTGGCCTAAAGTTAAAATATTGTAAGAGGCCCAAAACATGTCCTTGCAGAGCTCCATGTGTACAGTTTAGGGGCAGGACTTCATGTGACATCGATGAGCTTTCTTAAAAACAGTCCTTCCACACTTCCACTCCACTACCATGTTAAGTTTATTTGAGGCTACACTTTAATCTGAAAGAAGCAGATTCCTTCATCAATGAAGGGTAGTGTGTGCGGAGAGGGTGTAAGGGGTGGTATGAGACAGGCCCTTATTGTTTTAAAGCAGAGAGGTAACAGATAACAGAGTAATGTTGATTTCTTTAAATGCTCATGGGAAGAAGAGATGGAGTTATGCAGTTACTCACTATAGGTAAGACACAAACATAAGTATCAACAGCATAGAGCCGAAATGAACTTAATGTCTGTGTGTAATCTGGACGAATGTTCAAATAAAAAGACTACAGCACAAGGCAGAGAACAGAGCCCTGAGGTACACCCTATTATCTTTAAAATGTTTACATTGTATTTTATTTGAAATAGACTACATTCTTTCAAACAAAGCAAGAGTTTTTCAGTGTTGAGAATGAGGCAAGAGATGCCAAAGTGATTTTCCCGTTGGTTGAGGAGTATAATAAAGATCATGGTGTCAGAAGTTATACTGATGAAGCAACGAGGGGATCTGAATCTTAGTAAAACAAAGATCATTGCCCAAGTCATCAGACCGACGTTATGTGAAAGCAGATTTAAAAGGTTCAAAATATTTATCTTAAATATGTTCCTGCTACTGAATAGTGTCCAATTTACAACTGGTAACAAACAGTGATTTTAATATCATTTAAATAGTCTAGATTACCTTTTTTCATATCTCTTTTAACACGATTCAGTGTCATATGTCTTTGTGTTTTACTTATTTACCTGGCTGTAAAATATATTTTGAGACCCTGTAGCTGGAGATGAAGTTGAATTTGACTGTGCTGTGGATAAAAGGTGCATAAACACAAACTTTGCAGAAATTTGAAAATAATATCCACAGACCGTTTCATAGTTATTTTTGTACCCTGCAAAACGTGTGGTATTTTGAGCATTAAGGAGAAAGTAATCCCAACAAAATTCAATCTAATACAACAATATGCTTGCATTTGAAATAAATTAAGTTTAATAGCTTTGACTTTTGAAAAACTTAAAATAAATTGAAATAATTTGACATCCTTCCTTAGATCATCTGCAAACTTGTTTGGTTTTAGGCTTGATAGACGACTGATAAATGAATAAGTCATCTATCAGTGTACATTCAAACAAATCAACTATAAAAGATTCTTTGTAAGGAGGATGATGTCTGGACTTGGGTTTCCCCAACTAATATCAGGGCTTAAGTGTGCTTAGTATGAAAATAGGATCAGTCTTGCCCATACAAATACAAAGTATGCACTCTTAAACATAAAGTCCACAGTGTCAGAACTCTGCCATGCTGTTACACTATCTCTTTGTTCAGGTCAAAACAGTTCTCAGGTAAAACTGTGATTGTTAAAGTATTCCTGAGTTGAACCTTTTAACACTGGTAGTCTTTGGTCTCAGACATGTTAACATGGCTTGGTTTATAGTCCTGATATTGCTTACAATTTTTTCAAAGAACCCATACTGGATATACTGTATGTTTTATGCAGACTGTCATGGATTGTTCCTGGAAAGAAGGAGACACTTTTATTATGACAATAGGGATATGTATGTTAGCCCTTGTGAGCTGCTAGCAATGTTTTAGGCCCCAGGTGTGCATTTGAGTTATTTTAATGGGATGCTTGTGGTTAAATGAGTAAGTACTTAAACTGAGTGGAGCCTTGACCTGAAGGACCTTAGGACATGATGACAAATAATGACAAAATGTACTTACCGTAAAACTTGTTTTATAAGAGACACTTTTTTTGTCATCAAAAAAGTGAGCTGTGTCCTATACCTTGGTGGGACCAGTACACCAGAATATAGTGCGGAGAAAGGTATTGACTCAGAAGGTGAGGTGGCCAATCTAGCAGAGTCCCTTTTTCACCCCTTATCTCTCTCATTAGGTTATTATCATTCATTTAAAGCTAGGGTCGGTGGTCACGGAAAACTAGCATGAATTTGAATGTAGCATTTCCTCAGGACTCTGTCTTCTCAGAGCCCCTGTGGTGAGAGCTTTTTAGACTCTGATCTCTGGACTACAGTCCTGGTCAAAGCACCTCATCAGGTCAGTGGGGACAGGCCCGTGGTCGAGCGAGGGGCAGTAAATAGAGACAGGGGAAGCAGAGACAGGGGACGGGGAGTGCACGCCGGGGAAATTTACGCACAGGAGGCGGGCAGAATGGAAGGACAGGATTTGATTAGTTTCATAAATTGGACCCTAAAGGTTGGATTGGTTGTTTTTTTCCTAGGTTTACTCCGGCTGTAGATAGCGGCTTTTTTGCTCTTTTTTAAGAACACATTATGTATTGATTACCATTTGGACATAAAGATAATTTTAACCAGTGTAACAAAAAGTGTATCTAAATCTGACTACCAACCCCAGCTTTAAGGTAAAGGGTGGTACTATTACGTAAACTAACTTTTTGGAGTGCTGGTTTGATTGAAAAGACACTTCAATCTGAGACAACAGGTGACCAGCAGGGGGTGATGATGCAAGTCTTAGCAAATTGATCGCGCGCATTGGGTTTGTCTATACCTCAAAACTAATCAATGATACTTTTAGGCTAGGCTCAACTACCATGAGGGTAATTGGCAGGGTGGCACTAACAGATGGTACCAGAAAGAGATACACAACTGCAAAGAAATTGCATGTTGCTGAATGAAATGAAAGTCTATACATAAGTTCATCAAAAAAAGATGTAGACCCTCGTCATAATTGTAATTGGGTAATTGTCAATCTTAATGTGCGGAAGGCAGCAGTACACCTCCAAGCATATAGCTTGTTTGAATTTCTAAAATGAGGACCAATACCAGAGGTGGGACAACATGAAGCATGTACACACACAGCTGATCATTTGAACCAGACCCCGCCAAAACAAAGGTAGAAGGGTTTTAGTAGAAAAATACATGGAGTGAAAAGACCTTATCAAAACACTGGCTATATTTTTATTTCAAAGTCATAAAACGTATAGGCATTTACAGTATACACAGTACTCATAGTATATTACATAGTACATACAGAATGAAGTTAATAGTGCACCTCCCTCAGACAAGAAACCAGCTCAAACAGGCTCTTTGTATCAGTGCAGTGAGTCTATTTATATCACTACTCTGCTGAGCAGGTCTGAGAAGCTGAGAGCTTAGATTTCTGTCCGTTCAGTTCTGTCCCACTGGAAAAGATAACATCTGAGTATTTGACAAATGACAGTCAAAGTGTTTTACCATCACTGACACACGATATCTTTCACTGACTGCCAGTTATGAGACAAAACAGGTCACTTGGAATAACAACAAACCCACATATTTGTTATTTGAGCGGTTGATTCGGTTAAATATGGCCATAGACTGCATATTCATGTGGACATAGGCTTAAGGTTGAAAAATGAAACCAATGCTCAAGTGCATTTTACCTGCTTTCTTTTAATGACCAGCAGGGCGAGACTCCAATTGTTGCATTACAAATTTCTATGGAAGCAGATGAGAAAATGAGCCTACTTCTCACTTGATTAACTACCACAATAAACATCATCATGACAATCGTATGGTCGTAATGGCAAGTTTCAAGTCTCCCTATAAAGAGTATTATTTTAATATTTTGGTTACTAAGAAGGTTACGTTTTATGGCGGGGTTATTGAGAAGCTGCTGAAAAATGTCAGTTGTACAAAATGAGACTCTGAGGTGCCATCTTTATCATGTAGTTATTTTTGAAGGCTTTTAAAATTTTGCTAGCTTTAATTAGTTTACCATTCAATGTCCCTGTTAAATTTGGATGCACCATGTCAGCTTTGCTTGCTCATGCAAGACTTAGCAGGTAACTCAGCTTTCACCCCTCTTCAGCTTCCCCCTCTGGTCTAAATATGGTCACTTCTAACTCCAACATGACAAGATGGGGAGGGCCAACATGCCAAATTTCAGGCTTCATCTGATGGATCTATCCACATCTTACAGTCTATGACTGAGCTGAACAGGCATGTTATAGCCTGTAGTTGTCTTTTATATCAGATCCTATATGACTCATCTGTCTTTTAGAGCTTCACTAAGCTTGTCAAAACACCGTAGGATGGAGCTGATTAACTGTGAAACTATGGAAGATTACAAGAAAAATGTACACTGTTCAATCTTGTTAGTTTACAATTGACCTGATTAGTGAAAGTTCCTTTCCACAGCTGCACTTCCATCCCAGTGTCTGCATTTGCCGTCAAATCCGGGGCAACAATGAGCCGAAGGATGACCTAGCTTCTTCAGAGCTGGTATCTGATGGTTGAATTTTCTTATTTCCAAGCCCTGGGCTCTAAACTTGTAGTAAAAGAAACCATCCTATTTATGTGTCTCTTTCTGTCTGCGTGTCAGCTTGGGACAAACTGAAAAAGGCCAGACTGAAGTTGCCATGCAAACATTTCTAGGAGGCAGAACAGCTCTGGAGGCAGAAATAATCTTTTTAGTTTGGTCACAGCAGTATCTGCCTGTGACAACATCCTTCAAATGTGTATGGGCTTGCAAAGCTGTTTGCATGATGCAGTGGTGAAAAGAAGAAGCTATCTATTTCATATCATGAAACTAAACATCTTCCAACTCGCTAAGATCTCTACATTCTGCTGTTAATGAAAACCATTTGTTGATTTGACAGGAAACAAAGTAATATCTCTGTTATAGTTTCTCGAGAACAGCCAAAAAAGTCTTTCAGTGGGTGAATTTAACCACATTTCCCTTCAGGCTGAGGAGTTTATTCAACCATAAAAAAATGCGTTTGTGGAGCCTTTCATGAGAACGAGCCCTCTGAAGCCTGGGGATTGAGAACGATGGCTCATTTGTGGTTCAAGCAAACAAAAGTCCCCTTAGCCTCTAATCTAACTTATCTAATGTCTGTCACCTTTGGTCATTAATACATGTGTTTGAAGTGGATTCGCTATCTGAACACCAATCTCATAAACACTGATTGTTTTTGGTGCCACTTTGAGGCACTTGTGCACAAGCTTACACTGGGATTCCAGTGTTTTTTCAATTACCCTGTTGCTTGTTTTAAATGTTTTGGTGTGTAAATGAGAAGTGGGATCAAACCATTTTAGAAACTGCACCAGTTGAGATGATATAGCTGGAATCTGCCAGGAAATGTGCTTATTCATGTTTAACCTTGCATTCACATACACAACGTCATGAACAAAATTGTGCACAGACTTGCCCATGCATTACTTGTCTTTGTGGAGGATACCTCTAGAGGGCGCACGAGAGAGCAGTGATTGACCCGAGCAATCTCAGGTGACTGTCAAAACACATCATCAGGCCACACTTGGTTTCAATACTTTGTTCTGTGCTTCAAATGAACAGTTCTGGACTTGTCTCCATTAAGTTTTGCAGATTTCCCCAAGAGAACTTTTCTCTTGCCAGCTATTTTAACAGGCATGTTAGTCACTGTGCAGTGTTGAAGACACGTCATACAGATGTGGATGATCGCAGTCTTGGTCTATCAGGGTGTCTCTAAAACTTTGTGCTATTTTTGTGTCCATGCTTTCCGTGTCGTGTCACACAAGCTCTGCCTCTACACTGCCCCTACTGGTCCTTTGTGCTTCTTATTGTGTCCATGTCGTGTTAGTTTTTGGGGACATGCATATCCAACAACCCGATCAGACGCAGGGAACGTATAGCAGCTGTCATGTGCATGCGCAGTCAAAGGCAAGAATGGTCTCCAAGCTCCTGTGATCGAGTTATACAATTTTCAGCAGCTTCTGTGTTTTGCCAGGAAAAATAACTGTTCTTTGTTAACTGGGTCCTGATGTTTGAAGTGAAAAATAAAACACCTGTTTCTGATTTCAAAAATAAAAAAGTTCTCCATAACAAAAGGGTTTATCCCTTCAGAGATCCTTCACATTGTCAGACACTTAGAATAACAATCTGAGGCTATCAGTCCTATAAAATAAACAAAACACGGTTAAAGGAGCGATTGAAGAGCAAGATATTGGAGACGGCTCTGGACCTTCTTGTCATTTACACACCAACAATAGTAAATTTGAACACTGGCATTTATCTGCTAGCAAGTACGCTATTACAGGATTAAAATAAGTCAACACAGACTGTTAAAAAAAGATGAATGACAGAGCAGCTCCCCAAAAGTGAAGCTAAAACATTCTGGGCTCCCCCTACTGACTGGTAGCAGTGTAGGTCATAATGCCTGCCTTCTCTGTGTTAACATATTAAACATTGGTTGGATTATAAAAGCAAAACATGTCTCAAACATGTCTTCTGTTATTGTTATAGGTTCATTTATTTTAGTGGGAATCATGGGACAACAATACTGTGGCTCTGAGAGCTCCCCCCTACAGAGCAGACTTTGGCTACAAACGCACGCTTTCAGCACATGTCTGGGGACATTCTGAATTCACTTTTCTACAGCAGGTGGAGACATAACACCCATCTTTATGTACACTCAATGGTCTCAGTGTGGCAATCTCACCTCATGATCCCCGGATGGGTTCCTAGTCTCTGCGATCATGATTCAACTCGGTCATTTTATAATTTTACCTCCAGAGCATCTTTGCCAGATAAAAATGTTTGCAATCCCAGAACTACAATCTTTTGATGGGATAATGAAACAGGAGTCTCCATGGTGACAGGTGTCAATTGTCTGGAGAGAGCCTGACAGGCTGCTGGATGCATGTCCCCCTCTCAGACCTCCAGGAGACTCTGTGGCCGCTCAGGAGCTTGCGGGGGGTCGGGCTGGAGGCGACATATGGGCTTATTGCACATGGGGCAGACGCTGCGGATCTCTAGCCATTTCAGCAAACACCTGAAAGGTAGAAAGAGAAATTAAGCCTTTTTATTATTAAAAAGAGGACGTAGTAAACTCACGTGAGCAGATGAGTCTGTGTTGAAACATCAAGAATCACGAAACAGAAGCTTAGACAGGGAAAGTGAGAAAGTAAAACCGGTCTTAAAGCTCTATTGTCAATGTCCCACCTACGCTGCAGGGCAAAACCAGGTCTGCAGAAAGCATTCTCATGTCTGCACATGCAAAGACACATGTTGGGAGGAATTCGTTCATTGTTCTCTGCAATGCTCCCTGAAAAAACGTTGCTCGGTATCTCCTTCTAAAAATCCCTTTTTCTCTGTCTGCTCCAGCTGTGAACTCGAAGGCAGGAATCAATCGCGAAGAGGAATTTATGACTCATTCCTCTGGGCTGGTTAGTCAACAATTTGGCTCACTGAGAAGTCAAAATATGAAGACATCAAGGCCGGGATTATATTTTTGTGGTTTTTAGAGAGAGGCATTTGGAGCCACTAAGCGTGGAGCTGCAGACACTCAGGCTGTTCTCGAACAATAAATATGAATCAATAAAATCAGCTTGATTGCATGAAAACAAATTTATACAAAGCTGACAAATTGTTTTTCATTTGAATGCAACTTTGAGAAACTATTTCTCAAATAAAGTCAAATGTCAAATGTTAGCTTAGTTTATTTGAAAAGGGAGAGTGCAGATGAAAAAGTACACGGGTTGAAAAGGCTCTCCCCCTGGCCTTGGTGTATAAAAGAACAAGCATTTAAGAAAAAATAAAAGGGCACAATGCTCAAAGACTTGGCACACATTAGTTTAAAAAGGAACCCGTAGAAAAAACCTCCCCAACAAGCCTGATATGTGAACATCAGATAATTATCAAGCAAGGCTGAAAACTTACTTCTTGTGAAAAGCGTGTGAACATGGACAGACTCCAAGCTCGTCCCGGCTGCGAAACTCTTCTAAACACACCGCACATGTTTGCTGAAAAAGGAAAGTATGCTGGTGAGTTAAAGGCAGATTTCCTGACACAAACACTACCAGACCTGCTATACACTACACAATAATCTACACTACTTAAAATAACACATCAGTTTGAAATTGGAGCTGACTGACACAAAGACAGGAAGTAGTGCTCACTTTATTTTACGGTATATTATTGTGATTATTTCAGAGTGCTGGGAAACTGAGTAATAACACAGCTGATGAGAATTCAAGCTATAAACATAACTCCCTCGCCCCCCTGCTGTATTCCCTCTACACCCATGACTGTGTGGCAACACAGGCTTCTAACACCACTGTGAAGTTTGCTGACGACACACATCATTAGTGAAGTATATCACACAGTGCTTTAATGTGCGACCCCCTCAGCCTACCAGAAAGCAATAAATTCTGTTTTCTAGAAGTGTGCAGGCTGATTGTGACACATGAAGGAAGCAGAATTTTCCAACAATGTTTCTGCCATCATACGGTCATCTCGCTACCACTAATGAATAATAAGACACCTGAAACTAACAGGTTTTTTGGTAGTTGTTAAGGGGACTGGTCAAACACTGATTGTGGCCCTTTTGAGGAAACAGCATTTTGAGTGGAGAGACTTGGACGATGAGGCAGCTGACCCAGAGCGCCTGATCATGTGTGCAGGCAAGATGGTCAGTTTCCAATCTTCCACACTGACCCTGTATGACAGCAACTGGGCCCTACTAACTCTCATGTGTTCTATGGTCCATGTTTTTTGGGCTGATCTCCTGAGACAATGAGATGTCACTACTACCACAGTAGTGTAAGGACAACCACCCCAAAGGAGCTCTTTGTGGATTACAGCAGGAAGGAGCCACCATCAATGGGACAGCAATGGAGAAAGTGGACTGTTCAAGGTCATGTTCATGCTCAAAACCACGTGTACAGCATGCTGCAAAATCAGATTTGGTCTTAATATCTCATCTCTCGATTCTTATACTTCATATTTAAAATGAGGCCAATCCACTGAAGATTTTTTCACTTTTCTACTCATGTTTGGAGCGACAAAATCATTTGAATCCTGAATCTTGCACACATTTTAACATGACTGCAATCACAAAAGGGGGGAGCTAGCAGGTGTGCCGAGCTGGGCTAACTTTCCTGGGCTATTTAATAAAAGTACATTCAGCAGCTGAAATAGAATAAATATGATAAGAATACCATTTTTACACATTACCTAAAGTTGTTACAACTCTGTTTTACTTGAATAAACTTCAACCTTTGATCTGCCACTAGTTTAGCAGGATAATAATTGGAGAACACTTGATTTTCTAGATGTCTACTTTGCAAATGTAACAGTTTCACGTTGTAGTTGAAGTAATTTTCCGACATTAATGGGAAAATACTTGCACTGCAGCTCATTGTAGCATTAAAGCTTTGTTTAAAATGACAGTCATTGCTTTATTTTGCAGCAGGTAAAACCAACTGGTGGACAGTAACAAAGTACATTTACTTGAGTACTGTACTTAACTATAGCTTTTGAGTATCTGTACTTTACTTGAGTATTATTTTTTGGGGTTACTTATTACTTTTACTCCACTACATTCCGAAGACAATTATTGTACTTTTGACTCCACTACATTTCTACTTACGCACTACTTTTGCTTTGAAGTCAGCTGATTAATTTTCTTTTCTGAATCAGATCCCAAAGACCGTAAACTGTTTGTGTACTTGTGTTTGGTTTGTCTAAATTGTGTAGCTGTACCTCAGTTGTGAGTAGATTAAATGAAGATCTACAAAACATCACCATCTATCAAAGCATGTCGAGGTCTGTAGCTAACAAACTTAGTCGTGTAACTTAGTCGCTGTTTATGTTTCATGGTATACTTTTTAGATATGAATTGATGTTTTCTAGATAAACAGAATGTAGCAGAATGTACACCCATGCATTCTTGGACTGCACTCATACTTTGTGAAAATAAGTTTTGAGATATTTTAAGAGGTACTTTGAATACTTAAGTATTTTTTAAAGCAAGTACTCCAGTACATTCACTCAAGTAAATACAACTTTCACTTGTATTGGAGTAATGTTTGACCAGGAGGATCAATACTTGACTTAAGTAATGAAGCTGTGTACTTTGTCCACCCCTGGTAAAACCACAGCCTCTGTTTTCTGTTTATTTAATTAGCACAAGCCACCAGTATTCACCACATTCCCACCATACTGTTCAAAAAACTTACTCCGAGAAGGCTAAGCTTCTTCCCAGCTCCTTTCAAAACAACCTGTGGACCAGAAAAGATTTGTTTAATATGCATCAGAAAAACAAAACAATACAGTCTGAGTAAAAAGCCACCTGGATGTAAAATGAACAGATTACCTCATTGTATCCGTACTGCTCTCTGGAGCCTTGTCGCCTCAGTCTGAAAGCACACAAAACAAAGTTATCATTCTGTGATTTAAGTCATAAAATCTTTCCTGTCTGCCTCGTGGCTCCATATCGGTCTCGTTTGGGACAGGTCCTGTCATGCTGCATGAATCAGCTGAGATTCAAACAGCCCAGGTATTCACACAATGTCAAAGTCAAGTAAGAGCCTGCAAGGCTCAGCACGAGCAGGGCCGTGACACTTTTTGAAACGTGCCAGCATCTGAGATCTCTGATTAAAAAGAGTTACTTTCCTTACACAGTTTATGTGGCTGTAGTGTTTTTCAGACCAAGAGGGATTCTGATACTGGAAGATTGGAGCAGTTTGTCTGGGTCAGAAATCCAAACAGCATATTTCAAAAGTGTGGAAAGAACTAATCGCCCAGATTTCATAAAAAGGAAAGGTATGATTAAAGAAGTAAGACTTATGGAGAAGGGAAGTCAGAGAATAAGAAACATGGAAGATGACTTTAATAAGAGATACAACATTTGGGAAAATCAGGGCTAATAGCAATATTTGAAGCAACAACTGGACCTGTAGCTGCCTCTGACTCTGATCTTACTCCTTCTTTAAAATGTTGCCAGTAGTCCCTGCATAAGATACGATAAGATATGGATAAACATTGATGGCTGTTAGGTTGTTCTGCCTTTCCTTTTGTGTTGCAGGTACAAGTGATTGGTGGGCGTGACTGGAAACACTGGTCCTGTCAGCCTGAGTGGGAGCACACAGGCCCAGTGTTCCAAGTCACTTCAAAAGCTTCCACCTTGATCTTTTCAGAGGAACTCTCTTCACGCGCCTAGTTTGGTTTCATTCTCTTCTTTTTCACCAACACCTGCACAATACATTCTCCACACCCCCACTCGTATACACTGCTGATTCAACTGATGATTACATCTCATGTTTTCTAAAGTATTATTCATGTTTTTGTTAATAAATCAGTTAATTTAAGTGTTCATTGCATTTCTCCTCTTTTGTTTGCCATAGCCTTTTGAAGATGTTTCTCTAGTACTGATTTTGGGATCACAAAGACAGCTCTACATCCACTTACTATAGAAGCTTTGACCATCAGAAACAGGGAATTAGAGGAGACAGACTCTATTCTTCTCTCATATTTCTTGGAGACATTTTTAGAAAACTGTTGAAATGTTAAATAAAAAATAATGTTGAAAATCTGATGTTCTTGATATTTGGTTTGGTTGATATGCAGAATGAAAATTATTACTGCTCTTGGTTAGATATCAGTCTGCACTCTGACACTATCCTATGACCCACAATGACTGAGCTTTATGTTTGTTTGTTTGTCTGTGTATTTTTTTTTTCCTTTAGATTTAGAACCTATTGGTTTGTTTCTGTGAATTATTTGTACAAGAGTATATATTCTTGTCATGTATCCTGGGAATAATACTATAAGTCTTTGTACTAAGCCTTTACATATACTAAACTTACATAGATACCTATTGCTATGAAACGCATGAATGTAGATACACAATGCAACAATTCTCAAGCAGAATTCCATATTTCTATTTTTTGTATTATTTAACTGCTATTTTATAATGTAAAACTACCTCTGCAACTCACCACTGCACTTTATCATATTATTTTAGCCTGTACATATTAGTCAAGCCTATTTGTTGTTTCTTTGTATTTATAGCTAAGGTTATTGTTATTATATTTTTATTTTATTTTTTATTGTAGTTCTTATTCTTATTCCTATTCTTATGCCTTGTACAAAGAGAGCACAGTTTACTAAAGTCAAATTCCTTGTGTGTTCAAGCATACTTGGCGAATAAAGCTGATTCTGATTCTGATTCTGATTCTGATGAGTACAGAACTTTTTGCCGTTTGAAAGTGAAACCCATTATAAGGATCTAAGAATATCCCTGGAAATTGGTCAGATGATCTATCTAACCTTGGTGGCTTAAAGTACTTAAATATATCTGCCATCAATAAATAAATCTACCAATGTCACATGCCCATGCTCTGTTGTTTCCACTTTTCTTTGTGGGAGCAGAATATATTCTAAGCTAAGATAAACATCAGAGCAGGTTTTTCCAGAAATTCAGCCGTCACTGACATAATTACAGCCTGTCTATTTGAGCCTCGAGCAGCGTTCACAGAAACATTTGAGATTTGTCTAATGGCAGACAATTCATGGTGAGCTTCCATGTTGTTTAATAAGTGGCCTGTGCATCAACAGGATTTCTCCAAACACAGAAAATGCCAACTGTCAATGCACAGAGTCAGTCAGTCAGAAATATGGAAATTATAATGAGGAATACTAATGAATTTGTTTCAGCTGGCTGGGTTGGTAATTTGAAATGACTGATTGCAATGAACAGAAACAAAATTACACACAAAATGATGCCAACAAGCTCACTGCAGGAAAAAGAACACCCCCTCAAATTATTAATTTGCTTGCTTATGAAACATGGGAACCATTTTTTTTTTTTTTCGTTTTTTTAAATTGGGGTAAAGTTTAGGGGTACATTTTTTTTCAATAAAATTGTGTTGTTTTATGGAGAGGAATGTTACTGCTGTTTGTGCTTGTTTCACTTCTGCTTGTGCTTGAGTAGGTGTGTTTGCCCTCAATGATTACACTGCAGCCAGTTTGGGGCCAGAAAATACACTTATATTAGGGCAGCAACTTAACAATACATAAGAACCCTCCGATTTTTAAATGTAGTCATAGTTAACAGGAAAATATTAACTTTCACTACGTTATAATTTATACTGTGGTTAGTGTTTTGGTTGTATTATTTTAGTGGCTGAAAATCTATATATATATTTTTACAACAAAGTGTAATTCTGAAGTCATAAAGCATGTATTTTAATGCAACCAATGTATTTTGATAACAATTAAGTTATCACAATTATATTTGATAATCAGTATACATTAGATCACTTGCTCTCTTCCAGTCAGAGTTCAACATTTATGCTTTCTCTGGCTTGTGGAAAAGTGAAATGCAGAAAATCTCTTAACTATTGCAAGAGAAGGAGGAAGAGAAGAAAGGGAAATAACAGAAGAGACATTGAAACATAACACTTGGTATGTGCCTCAGGCTGCAGGTTAAAGATCTGTGATACTTGAAGAGATTCAAATTAGGGAAAGGAGTGATTGTGAGGCTGAACGTTGGACTAATGCCAAAGGCAGAAGTGAATGCATTTAACTGACTGACTTTTGGAGCATGGCTATAAGGTTCAACAATCTGAGGATGTTTACACCTGGTATCATCTGCCTGGATGATCACATCAAAAGTGGATGGCCTTAAATGTAAATGAAACTCAGTGTGCCCTGTTGATGGATTAAAGTTCAGGGGCCAAATTGAACCAATCTAAAATGCACAGTCTAATATGCATGGCAAAACATGTGTGGCCATATTGCACCTTCATGTTTCTAGCCTGGCACAGAACGGACAAACTTGTGAGGGCCACATTTATCTTTGTATTTAGTGGGTGGCCGCTTAAAATGCAGAGGTTGGAAGACGGAGAAAGGAAAGAGTAAGAGAGTGGTTGTTGAACGCCAAAGAACTTGTATTGATGGTAAAAACGTATTATGTATCACAGCAGCTTCATAATGAAGGTTAGGTGTTTTCATGTACAGTGGGAAGGTAAGATCAGATCACAAGGGATAACTGGAGACACATTTGGAGATGCATGCTAATGCAAAGTTTGACGATCATATTCAGAGCTGGACAACTGTGATCAAATGATTGCATGTTAACACCCGCTCAAAACGACCCCTCTGATTCTTAAAGAGCTATGACTAGTCTTTGTACCTGAACAGGTAGCAGCAGAAGATGAGGCTAAGCATGAGGATGAAGAGTCCAATGCCCAGGACGATGATGTAGACGTTGAGCGGGAGGTGGAAGAGCTCTTCAGACGACATCTTGCAGTATGGGTCGACGTTCTGTAATCCAAGATCACACAGACACCCTGAGAGGACGAGACACATGAATTACAGCTCAGACAGCAGAAGAAATTACATAAACAGCTACAGCAACATCGTTTGGCTTCCAGGACAGAGCTGGACTTATACATATTTATATGATAGAGTTGCGCTAGCACATCCAAAGCATCAGCTGTCACAGATAATCAGATTTATATTCTTGGAAGCACAAAAAGCTTTTTGACAGCACTAATCATAAAGAATTTTGAACTATCCATTGAATATGCATTTATACTGTGACAAATATTAATGCATACCAGTGTGGGAGTGAATACAAATTCATTCAAACTTCCTACACACTGCAAAGAATTAACAGTGAGACAAGAAACACACATTAATACAGCTACTTATTTCATTGCATCAGATCAACACATGATATTTTCATGAAACTGAGTTATTGGATGTTTGAACCAGACATGCTTTTCATCATCTTTGTCCTCACAGAAAGAACAATTGCATTGATGAAACTGAACGTTGATTATGATGCGAATACGCACTCGTGTTTTTTAAATGATTGTGAAAATATGAGTATTTCCATTTTCTTTATATGCATGGTCTCAATGAACAAAGCTGCAGTCAGCTGACTGGGATGTCAAAAATGCAGTTTACATCATGAGACACTTGAGGAAATTCTGCAGAGGACACAAAAAAAAAAACAGAGGTGACTCCACACAAAGTGGGTTAGGGTTGTTTAAAATGTGGAATTTAAAGAATGACACATTTCACCTCAAAGCAACGAGAAGAGGGAGAGCTGAATGAGGAAAAATGTGAACAGAAATATTCCTACAGAAGTCCAGTTCACCTTTTCTAATGTTACCTTCACTGAAAATGTTCAGTGTAATGTGAATGATAACAAATGAGCAGGCTAGTGTGAATTGAATTTTCAGTTTCATGTTAGCTCAACTGCTAAGGAGGCTGATTAAACTCTGTTGCCTTTGGAATCTTTTTCTTTTTCCATACATTATTTTTAAATAGAAAAAAACCTTCTTTAAATCAATATTTTGTGTCAATTTTTTAGTTTTTATCTGGGTAATGAGCAGAGTAATGCCCAGTGAATGTATGGTTGTGCAAATAAGAATCCTGACAGGGTGAGCAGAACCAAAGGTGAAGTGAAAGGGTCGTGTAGTGTTAAAGGGAAGTTTTGACATTTTTTAACCTGGGTGCATTGTTGCATTTTCTATATGTCAACCACAAAACCAACCCTAATAACTGTGATGTAAGCTTTGGGGATAAAGTGCTGGATCATTAATTTTGTACCTTTCCCAACTTTTTAAAGTGGAACCACAACAAGTCGCACAATGATCCAAACCAAAGCGAAGCAGACCTTTAAGTGGAAACCGTAGACTGTAAAATACATGGACATAGTCTCAGTGACGTTGCCCATTTGTTTCAGAAGCTGCCATATTGGAAATGCTGGCGCATCTTAACTTTGGGGGAACTAGTATGATGAAAAGATGTGTAGTTGAGGTGGGCCTTTAGCCTCTTTACCAATCTTAATATATTCTAAACTGCTGAGTTATAAAAAAAGAATAATAATCACCCCCGGTACAATGTGTGCCAATAGAGAAATGAGCTATTCAGACCAAAACCGTTTTTTGAACCAGGCCTCAAATGGACACTGGATGAACTGCAGTTTTTAGCATGTCTGCATTGGCTTCACTTCTCGGGACCAGAGGTTGCCGCTTGGTGGAAACGCAGCTATAGTGACAGATCACAGTATCCTTTCAGTGTGGGTTCATTACTGATATAGTCTGACTTTAGCCATTGTGTTTCTAAACATATCCCATCATACATCACCCTGCTGTCTGGCAGTCCCCTACTTTGTCTTCATTCACCTTCTAAGGTGAGGCCATGGGTGGGATCTTAGGAGACAAACATTTGTAACTTGTAGGGCCTGGCACACATGCTGCTGCTCCACACTGCATCTCTGAAGCTGCGTGTGTCAGATTGCAGGGTACTATTGCCTACAGTGTGGGGGTTCTTGAGCTACAAAAAGTGTTGGAATAAGAGTGAAAGGTGAGATGTGAGTGAAGAGATGTTGAGTAAAAATGGCCAAATAGGTTTATAATTTGATGATGTTTTTTTAATAAATCACGAGAGGGAGAGGGACTTTTGTGTGGAGTTTTATGTAAGGGCAATCATTTTTGACTACTTGATATATTTGAACAGCACTCCTTCACTTTTTAGACGTATGTGCGTGGTTACAGTACATGCTTTTAGTTATTGGTCTAAAAGGGAAACTCTTCTAACATTGGATCATATCCAGCCCCTGCTCCTGCATGGTTTGAATGCACCCATTGTACGTGGCTTTGGACCAATGTGCCAGCCACATTGAAGAAGCCTTGCTTCTTGGCCTAAGTTACCTAGTTATTCGCTGGAGTTTGGGCTTTAAGTAGAAAGATGCATTTTTCTGCCTGAGGGGCTGAAAATGAAACGATAGCCCTAAAATGCGGAAGTTAAGTATTGCATACGGTCTTCTGGTAAAGTGTTGACCTCCTGGTTAAAAAGTAATGCTTTGTATTATGTCGAGGTCACAGCAGGAGAGTGCAGTCTTTAGTTTTACAGTTAAGGTGGAGTGTATGGGGTTTGGGTGAAGGAGGAGGCAGCTGTAATCTTAGCACAGTGTTAAGTGTAAATCATTGATAGTGGAGCTCTAAAAGGTTGGCCATTGTGCAAATGTATGCAGTGGGGACAGGACTGTACCTGAGGGAGTGTAAGCTTTGCTTTTTAATGACTTTTAGGATGGTTGGTTAATCATGGCTCTTATTGTTCATGTCATCATTTTGAATATAAAACTTAACATGAGTAATCTATTTAATCAGTAATTCAGTCTGAAATAAATTTATACCACAGTCCAAGGAATCCAATATGAAATGGGAAGTGCGCCTAACTGTTGCATCACAAGATTTGATGTAACTTGAAGGGAAATTCTGATATTTTAAAATGTGGGTGATATAAAAAATAATAATATGTAACAAAAACTTTTGGAACTGCTCTTGCAGTTCACACAATCCCACCATCATAGACACGGGGAACTTGAAGTGGAAGGCAGCTTGGTTTAAAAAGCAAAGAAGTGACAGTGAGATTGAAAAGTGGCCAATGGCATGCAATACCAGGTACTGCTAGTCCAGCAACATGTGGCATGGCCGGTGTTACGCCGATTTGGGAGCAATGGCATGTGTCAGTCTCCTCAGTACTAAGGCCTTAAACCCATAGGGAAGATAGTGACTGAGAAATTAGAGTTATAGGCACTTGAGTCTACTCAAAGACTTCATTTAGCAACCAGTACAGTCACCCCTGCTTTCCATTAGAAAGAATATTTTTTGGGGGTAATTTTTGAGGCCTTTTTAGCTGCAGTTGGATAGAACAGCTGAAGAAAGAGAGGAAATGTGGGGAGTAGATAGCGGGGGATGACGTGCACCAAAGTGTCATGGCCTGGAGTTCACCATTGACTTCACTTAAGCAGCACCAAGATGGAAAGTGGCTGATGGCATGCATCGCCTAAGGCTGGTAGAATGTTCCAGTAGCATGTGCCATTCTCCTCAGTCATATGCCACTAGTATGCCACTGCACAATTTTTGTTCTTATTAACAAAATAAAGGATTAGAATAAAGAAAGCAAATAAAGAATTTAACTTGTACGTCTCTATAGTATGATGAAAGTGTGGTTGTTTGGTACGTCTGTGATGATATTAAGTATTTTAGCCTTTTCCAGCTGCTAGCCTGTTAGCCTGACCACCATGGCCAGTCAGAGTAATTGATAGCAGATTCACATTAAAGGAACGTTTGATGAAAGGAAATACTTTGTGTGACCAACCTGTTATTAGCAACGTAGCATTAGCTGTTTTTCATATAGCCTATTACAATTTGACTAGCATATTTAAAACTATCATAAAAACTTAGCTGCATGTAATGATGCGATGTAAGATTGTGTTTTATCTGCTATCATTTGCTATGATTAGTTATGGTAGCTAGGCTAGACTAAATTAAGTGGCACACTGGTGGTGTACTTCAGAGATCTGCACATGCCATTGGCGCTCTTGTGGCATTCAGTAGACCATGCCACATGTCGCTGATACTCTGGCATAAAGCGTGGCATGCCAGTGGCCACTTTCTGATCTAGGTGTTGCTGAATCAGAAGTGCCTAAAATCGGCGTTCTTCTCTGATGGCCAGGAGGGGGCGATGTTACTGATTGCAACATAAAAGTCTCTGAGCAAGGTAACCAATAACCATGTTATTTGAAAATCCCAGTCAGTAGTTATCCGTCTAAACTCAGGGTGGTATTACTTTGATGAAATAAAGTTTGAGTAAAGATTACGACCTGTAGGTGACAAGATGCTACCGTTCAATCAGGACAGAGATGTAGCTGTATGTAAACCCTCTCAAATTTCTTTTAGCTTAACAAAAAAACCCACCAACAACCAGATATCACAGAAAATGCCAAACTCTAGGCTTCAAATTTTCATCAGCAATAAAATGGTTGACATTACAAAGCCCTTGTTCATTGCTCATATACAGTCTATGATTTCAAAGTACAAACAAAGGTGCATCTAACATCCTGACACTTACCGCTGCACCACTGGACAGGATGCATCAAATGTGTTTGGTCTGCAAACCCACAAAATCTTTGCAGGTTGTGACCTCTTCAAAGTCTCTCTTACAAAGGAGCAAGTTTTAACCTGCTCGTCACTACTGAGACCTTCAGACTGCTTCACCCTGTTAGATGATAGAGTGGAAGTGCGGTGAGTTAAGTCTGCATGTTAGTAAGCAGACCTGGGCAGAAACTCCTCAAGATGGTATGACCTAAATAACCAGCTGCAAAAATGAAACCTCAGTCTGTTGTGATGATTTACTTCCAAAATCTTGTCACAAGCATCCACATGGTTCAAGATTTAAACTCCCAAATGTGTCAGAGAGAGAACTGTTCCTTTGTTATGTCCACTGGCAGACAAAGAAAACAGTCCTGGAGATGAACCTGAGAGCCTTGAGGATGAAAATACACTAATGTCACTGACAGAATAAGATGATATACTCCAAATCCAATCCGGCAATTATTCATATACCTCTGGAAGAGCTACGTCTGTGTTTTTTTTGTTGTTTGTCTCCTTTCAAAACATCATCACAAGTCTCTCTCCCTCTGTCTTCCTCCTCTTCCTTTCTTCTCCTCCCTCTGTCCTCTCCTTTTTGATGTCCACGTCTTCACGTTGTCCTCCTGTCTGGCTGTGAAATCTTGCCGTGGCCACTTATGGAGAGACAAAGGAAAGGACATGGATGGGTTTCCCAGCAGCACGAGCCAAACAGACAAGCAAGCCTGCAGAGAGGCAGCCTCAGTGTTCCCGTCTCATGTGTCCCTCAGAACAAAGAACACAGGGAGGAACATAACACAGACAGACAGTGTGTCAGTGTGTCCTCTCTTCTCTTGACTTTTTCTCTCTTCTGTCTCTTTCTCTCATTCTCTCTGTTCCTCTCTCTCTCTCTCCTTCCTCGTCTCTGATCTGCACTTCTCGTCTGCAGCTCAGTTTGTAAACAGATCCCTGCTCATGTGATTCGCCGTCTGCATCACAGCTCTTCTTTCAGCGCCCCCTCCTTCCTTCTTCCTCCCTCCCTCTCGCTCTCTCTCCCTCCCTATAGCCGCCTGCCTGCCCTCCCTTTACCTCTTGCACACATACAAATACACACACACACACACACACACACACACACACACACACACACACACACACACACACAAACACACACACACACACACACACACCTCCCCTCCTTCCCTCCTTCCTCTGCAGCTGCAAGCTATTATTGAAGTAGCTGCTGAGCAGATGGCAGACAGGCAGATGTGGAAACAGACTGTGATATGACAGTTATGAGGAAGTTTGTTTGATCCCATGATGTTTACATGATCAATAGCAGCTCGTAGAATTAACTGATTCAAATGAGGAATTTTAATCAATTTTCTGAAGGACTGGGCACAAACTGCCCTCCACCCTCAGGGGACTCGAAGGATTCCAGTTCATTATGTCAGAAATCAGTTTTTTGTAATGTAAGAATGCATAAATGTGTTACTTTGACTGTACTGTAAAGTGCATTTATAACTGGAATGATTGAGGCCTCAAGGTGACACCGGGTTCCTCTTCAGGGGGCCTGAATCAAGCTCGAGCTCTGCATGAGGCACAATCATGAAAACAACTGAATGTTGAAAATTTGAATGAATGTTGATATAAAAATAAGTGATTCTGATAATAACATGCCACAAGAGGACTCCTTTATGAACCAGAGTTTAAAGAGGATGAACACGATAAGGTAAAAACGTAAAAAGGGAGAAACTTCTGAGCTAACTGGAGAACAGGAGGGATCCAAAGATACCTGGAGGTGCAGGTCTTTAAACTGCGAGCCCATGCCCATGAACTACACGAGAGACTGCTGTTATGAGTGGGACTTGGTAACAACATCACTTTATGACCTTTCTGAATCAGTGCACTGCATGCGGAGGAACACAAATGTGTTGTGTCCGATGTATAGTGTTTAAAATAAAATGGCTTTCTGATGACAAGATAAAGCTCTGACAATTTTCTAAATATAGTGTACACTAACACAGACATTGATGTTTGGCTTGGAGTTTCTTATCTAAATTAAATGATAAAATGGAGCCCATCTGCAGCAGCTGATAGCCGGTTATCAACAAAAGGGCAGAGCTGACCGGCGGATAAAACACTGAAGACTGACAAGCTCCTTATACAACCCCCCCAAATTGACAGTACAGTTAAAGTGGTCTTTATTTTCCTTAACTTTGTGTTTACAAGGTGCATATTTTATAAAAAGTTCTTGAGAAAAACACTCAGGAGTTGGAAAAATAAAGGTTGTCAGTAGTGGCTACAAAACTGCTGCAAGTAAACTCTGTGGGAGGTTAATCCAACCCCAATTTCCACAATTCTATACATTGGAGCTTAACTAATAACATGGATGAAAAGTCCAGGGTATTACGTCTTTGCTGCTGTAATGTTGATCATTCTTTTTAAATCTGTCTCTCACAAGTCCCTTCAAAATTAGAAGTACAATGTTACATCATTATATAGTGCTTTGAATTGGCAGAGAGAGAGAGAGAGACAGAAAGTGGGATGACAAACCCAATTGTTCTGAGCTTGTTTCCTGTTCCTTGTTTGATTTGCTCTCCTCTCTGTAACAAGCTGCTGAACAGTACTCCTGGAGGAGAGCACAGACTCACATTTCCTGCTCTCATACTGTGTTTACTTGCAGCTACATTTTTTTCAAATGCTCTCATCTGACTAAATGTACATAGACAAAAAAGGAATCGCACAAAGTTCATCTGAGCCACCAAACACAAACATGCAAATATATTTAGTGCAAACTTTGGGGGTCAGAAACATCGCAGATCTGCAGCGCTGTGTACTGAAACTTGAGTAACCACTGAGTTTAGTTCTGCCTCCAGAGCCACTGTGACATAATATGCAAACGTACATCCTGGAAAGAAAATATTTTTGTTAGACAGAGAGAAAGACTTTCAGAAGATTGATAAAATCTGAGTGTGCAGGTTGACAAAGCAAAACCACAAAACTGATTTCCGGCGTAAGTATGTATATAATGTGACTTTAATACTGCAATTGAAAAGCAAAGAGGCCACTTCCTAAAAGTTATGACAGAGAATGTTAAAATAAGAAGAATAGCAACATGGTTGAGTTAGTGCATGAAAGGACACATGATCGGAGTAGCAATAAAATTAATGTGTTATTATTCTTTTATGAATTGTAAATAAATGTTGGGGACAACTTCATGTTGCGATGAATAAGAGACAAAACCTCATTGACCATAAAAAAACATGATTTATTCTATGTGTGGTGGTAAAGCAGGACAAAATGTGCAAGTGCATCAGCTGTAAGAAGTGTGAGAATTACATCAGAGTTTGAGCTCCATCTTGTGGCAGGAGTGCAGAATGTACGGCACTTTGCAAAGCAGCACCAAGAGGTAGCATTGGTTTCATAGCTCAGAAATAAAAAAGGAGTTCCAGTATTTGAAGCCCGGGCCCTATTTATGCATTTTATATGAATGTATATCACTTATAGGTTAAAAATAAGTTTAGGATTTGAAATTCTTTAAGCAGATTGCCTCAGCTGACAAACTCATCAAAGTGTCTGACAGCATCATACACAGGACTCCTTCAGAAACAGACCTTTGTTACTGCAGAAGCAGTGGGTACACCACTCAATTCAAACTATTAGGTTCAATTGAATTTTTTTTTTACATTTTTTAATTTTGTATGTTTTATTTGTGACTTTGCTATTACAAATTGTTAGTTTTTTGTCAATGCAATATTTGTGTAGGACTGAGACTAACTATTCTACTGAGGCAAAGGTAGACGAGCAACTCCTGAGATTTGCAATGAGACAATGTAAAGTTATACTGTTCTGGCAATAAAGTGTAGAAGCTTTAGGGAGTCATCTTCTTAAAAAAAAAAAAAAAAAAAAAAAAAACTCCAATACTTTAATGGCTCTGTGAGGAGTTTTCATGTTGGGATGATTTGATGTCTACCTTTGGAAAAAAAAGTGTTTTGGGGGATGAAGACTGCATTTCCCATGAGCACAATCACCCACTATTGTAAGGATGTGGCTCTTTCCAAACCAATGCAAAAATTTGATTTGTAACTGAAACATAAAAATAACTCTTTTTAAAGTGATACTGGTTTAACATAACCTGTCACCGCCCTGGTGTCATGATGTTTGAACTGGTGTCCCAATAAATGTCAAAATAAAATAAATATGCAGACAGTTTTCCATTTTGCTCTTTTACTGAGCATAGCCCTTGTTGTAGTTTCTCCATCTAAATCAATTTTTCAACAGAAGACATACCAGCAGAGTCCTAAACATAGACACTTTCTAGGTCTATATTAAGCTCAACTCAGCTTTTGTCATGGGAAATCCAGCCCAAACACAGGCACTGAAATCCAGCATAAAGAAATAACCAATGTTGGCACTGATAATCTAATTTTACTCTGTAGGTTAACATCAGTTTAAAGTGACTAATTCAAAATCAATCAAAAGCTGTCTTTAATTCATCAGGACACTCGGGCCTTTCAACCCCTGCAGGCTTTTTTTGCACCTTCTATCAGTGTCATGTTCTTTGGTCTGGTGTGCTGGGGGAAGGGTGCTCACCGCTCCCATTAGACAAAAACAGAATTAATAAACTGATCAGGAGAGCCAGCTACATCATTGGGACTGAAATAGACAACATTCTGCAGGTACAGAATGAAAAATGCCACACACCCACTCCACAGCTTAGATATGATTAAAGAGAGCATGTTCAGTCACAGGCTGATTAAAACAAAGTGCAGGACTGAGTGATACAGAATGTCCTTTCTCTAAGCAGCCATCAGACTGTTTCATAATTCATTATCAATATATGTGATTATTATGTTTTTCTTAGATTTATATACATTTCATCCGTACTTAAAAACTTGAGCAAATTGGATATTTAATAACATTATTTTAGATATATTTTACTCTGAATTAGTAAGTGATAGTCTGCTCTAGACACTTTCTTTGTAAATGGCTATGTATTGTTTTTAATGTCTGAATATTTTTATGTCCAGTGTGTTGACACTTATCTTTCTCTTCCCGTATCTCCCCTCATCTCACTTTCTTAGCTCATTCAGTAGCAGCAGATTAGTCAGTAAAGCCGTGTGACTCTGCAGGCAAAGTTCTTTATTTCCTCTCAGGATTTAGTAATGAAAGTGATGCCTCTGTCCTCTATTCCTGCGTGCTGTCCTTTTTGGATGGAATGGCTTGCTCCGAAAACTTTCAAAGTAAACATAGAGGCGTCTTGATCCAATGTAGTAACCACTTAAGAAATCCTTTGTCCCCTTGGCAATGAAGGAGTCTGGAAACATCACCAGGGCACTTCTATTGTTCAGCTGTGGGGTCATTACATTATGAGTTGCATAAACAAACAGCAGCGTCCAAAACTTTGAATTCATCTCATCACTTTCAGGTAAATTCTATCCATTAAACCTGCAAAACATTTTACAGCTGGTCCTGTATTAATCACACATTTTACACTTTAATTGTAGAGTTTGTACCTCTACAATGGACGAGCAGGGAGGAAGGAGCCCGAGCACCTGGTACCTTTGATCATTATTTTTGGGCAGGTTGACAATACGAAGATACTGCAAAACGGGAACAAGAAGTGACAGTTAAGTAACCACAAAGCAGACTCAATAAATAAATAAATATTGATTGATTGATTGATTGATTGATTGATTGATTGATGCCTTTATTTTTTAAAATATAATTTAAAAAAAACATTGTTAAAAGAAAAAGAGAGAGAAATCAACAAATTCCATCAGAAAGCACTGAAACATTTTAGTATGTGTGCGAGAAGGAGTAGGAAGAAGTACAGACATGTAATCTTACCCAAGTTATTAACAGTCAGTAACTTAAATGCATTCATATTTCATCTTCATATTTACACATACATTCTGATCTACTTGTATATAAATTAAGTGATTATCAAGCCCTTCCTCCTCCCTGTACCCCATGAAAATTGTTTGTGTACCTTTTCTCAAACTGGATTATGTTTTGACAATGCTGTAGCTCCATGTTCAGTCAATCCCACAGTTTCACTCCACTGAATGAAATACTAAAATGTATCCCTCTCGTACAAACACTCACAATCCTTAAATTTGACTTCCCTTTTTAACTTTCACATACAGATCAGTAAGAGTTCAATGACTGAGTACCTGGCTGTAAGCGTGGGGATACAATCTGTCCGGGTTGTGATGGTTGTCATACAAGGGATCTTGTTGGAAAAAGTGGGGCTCGTGGTCGAGGCTGTCTGATATACTGTTGCTGACCTCGCTGAACTCCCTCGGTGCAGACAGACCCACAACAAAGTCTTTTTTGTCGATCAGTTTCATGGCGGCCATAGTAGCATCAACAGCATCAGAATAAGTAACCAGGCCCCATGCAATTCCATTTTTCACTATTTTCTGATCAATGAGAGACAAAAAAATCACTAAATGTACTCAAAACGTCAAGATAGAATGAGTGAAATTCCAAAAATCTAAAACTCAGGTTACCTGAATGCTCATGACACTTCCAAAAGGGGAGGAAATGTTGAGCAGATCCTCAGGAGTAAAGTCTGACCGTGAAATTGGAAAAAAATCTATCGTCTGTCGGAGAAAACACAAGTTTTTGACCCACGAGGCAGACATTGTCATTAGAGAGCAGTGAGGACAGAGTTCATACAGTCTCACCTTTGATTCAGTAGTATTTCTGGAATATCCCCAAGACTTTAAAAAGTTGTTGGTAGCCATGTCAGTCCTACGTTTGTAGAGCCAAGTATGAAATTATCTGATATGAAACTTAAGAATATTCAGTATTTCAGCACGGTAACAATGAGTGTGTTTACATGCAACTAATTGGTAACCATGGTAATTAGGGTTATGACCCAATTTAAAAAATAATTCAAAGCTCTCCAACACGTATCAAAGAAATGTGTATTTCATCTTTATACAAACAACAGAGCCTTAGCTGCTGTCACTGCTACTAGTTTAGTAAATAACGCCTTCCACATACACTCACATTAAAAGACTGTAAAGCATGAAAGCTCCCAAAAAGTGAAGTTAAGAGATTTAGCACTCCCCTACATACTGGCTGCAGAATAGGTCATAAAGCCCATCCTCTATGTTAACATATGGGGCATGAGTCAATCGTTAAAATAATGCATATTTATGTGCAAGCAAACATTTGTCATGTTCAGTTGATGTATAATAAATTGATGCTAAATTCCGCCATGACTGACAGTTCTGTTGACAAATGTGGCTCAAGTGTGCACTGGATTTGTAAAGTGGAGGAGGAATGGTGGGAGGAAATGTAATGAACACTAACACCAGTCATTGAACTTTCCATAACCGTGAGCGTCTGCTCCTAACACAAGAATATGTCCTGCAGTGATCTGTGCCAGCTTGAGGAATCTATGACTTTTTATCTTATTATGACTTTTTAAGTTCATTGTGTCCTTTGTTTAGCTGGAAGGACTGAGATGTCAATATCAGGGCTACGCCTCATCGTCTCTGAAGTAACATTCAAGCATCCAACACCTGCATCTTTACCTTGCATCTTCATCCCTCCCACCAGATGAAGAAGAAGATGAAGAGGGAAGAGAAGGAAGTGATGACTGCGCAGCTGATCACCACTGAATCAGCTGATAGTTAGCGTTTATGCCTGCCCCCATGTGCGCCATGATAACTGTGATAATTCCCTAACAGTGTTTTCCCCTGTATCCTGTTACTTATTTAATAAACACCTGCACATGAAGAACAAGCTTTATTCTGTGTCCAGCTTAGAACCATACGAACTATTTCAACTAGTATGATGCGTTATTAAATTATTCAGGAATCATTTATATTTAGTGCATGTCTGATTGTGAACTCTAAATCTCTATACCACGGGTAGCCAATTTTCATGATGCCTTTGGAAGACTACATTCCTACACTTATACTTATTATTACACTAAATATTTATTAGGTTTAAAGTTTCAGGAAAAGTATAAATCAACACTTTTAAAACCTGATGCTGATCAGCCATATATGAAAATTTGAGGACAGGATGATATCTTGTAAAACACCAATCCCTGAACAAGATCAAAAACAGGATAGCGCTCAAAACTTGGACACTGATGAGCTTTAAAAAACATAAACGTTGTTGCTTTTAAAATGGTCTCACATGGAGAGCATTGTGGCTGCAGGTTTAGACCAAAATAACTATATTCAAATACGAAAATCTCAAGAATGAGACAGTCCAATATGTAAAGAGTGTCCAGTTAACTGTAAACTGTGTAATTATATTTAGTGATTAGGTTATACTGAGAAATTACTCTTTTTAAAACACATTAGTCTGTTAGTTACAATTGTCTTGAGAAAAAGCAGAAGTCAGCAATGTAAGTGGTCTTTACCGGCACAAAATATTTAGCAGTGGCAGAATTTTTGCAGAATTCACATGTTTTTAATATTTCCTCCTCTCGTGGACGGATGACCCAAAGAGCTCATTTAGTGAAAGATTAGTTGCATGACAATAAGTGGAATAACAAACAGTAGAAATATGATTGGAGATCTGTGTCTCACCCACATGTTAGGACATCTGCATTCACTGTGCAGTCATTTTAATCTGATGCTACAAACGAGACACAAAAAAGCAAGACTAACAAAGTACTCCAGATTAAGTGCTCTAACTCTCAGTTCTATGTTTTAACGTGGTTTACTAAATTCATAGGGAGCATGCAAAAAATGAATAGATTTCAGGGGAAGAAGACAGTTTGGGATGCTGGTTCAGCTTTGCTGGTTGAACAGAGGCTACAGTCCTCATCGCACTGGTTGTAGGATCGATCCTGGTCCATCCTCCACGCTCTCTCCCCACAGGTTTAGCGATCACAGACAATGGACCCTGGGTGTGGGGAATTGGAAAGAGCAAAATCTTTCACTTTCACTTCAAATCAATGAATAGTTAATTAGTACCCACTTTATTGTATGCAACATGTGCAAACAAAAAAACATGCACAATTACAGATTTAATAGAAATGAACACAAAACTGAAAACAAAAAAATGGAATATTACATGTGTGCCCAAGTTTTATAGAACAGTCATCAGTGTGTCTAATTAATGTTCAATAGACTAGTTACTTGAGCAGCAATAACTTCTCAGGAAGAAAATTAAATAAATAATCTGTTTGTTTTCTGATACAGGAGTTGCTTTTTCTATTCGTTGATAGCTTAAAAGAAGAAAGCAGACTGTTCAAAGGTGAAGCCTGGTTTAGGGATTCAACAGCCCCTCTATAAACATGTTCAAGTTCTGCCAATTTGCTCTGAGCATGGCTGAATTAAGTTTAACACTGGTGAATGAGCAGCAGTACTGTATAAATTACCTTAAAGTAAAAAATCACAACAAAGGTAATGTTTGATCTTTTTGTGCAGGATGTTGAGGGCTTGTTTATGAAGCTATACGTTTTACAGTTTTTTAATTCACTTTTCACAACTGCAAATTCTTAGCAGATGCATACTTATATTAGAAATACAATAAGTTTATTTTTCATTAAGAGAGAGGAATGGAGAAGACTGGAGATGTCAGGACAGACAGAAAGAGCACATTAAGTGAGAAGAGGAGGCACAGAGGCTCTGCAAGGAGCATAATAAGGGGCCCTAATGACAGGTGTATACCCTCAGGAACATACAACAGGTTTGATCAAGCTGTGATAGACACCATAGATCAGGTTATTCTGACAGTATGTATCTGTTATTCATGCAAAACTCTTTATTCACAGTCACTAAATGTTAGGATTAGCACACTAAAACCATCAAAAATCAATCAAATCTGAATTTGAATGAAAATGTGTGTACATCCATCCATTATCTTGACCGCTTATCCCGTTAGGGGTCACTGGGGGCTGGAGCCTATCCCAGCTGGCTTCGGGCAGAAGGCAGGGTACACCCAGGACAGGTCGCCAACCCATCACAGGGCTAACCCAGACAACCATTCACGCACACACTCACATCTACGGGCAATTTAGAGTGATCACTCAACCTGGTGAGCATGTTTTTGGACTGTGGGAGGAAGCCGGAGTACCCGCAGAGAACCCACGCATGCACGGGGAGAACATGCAGGCTCCACACAGAGGCACCTGGCTGCCCAGCCGGGGATTCAAACCAGGAACCTTCTAGCTGTGAGGTATCAGTGCTACCCACTGCACCACCATGCAGCCGAAAATGTATATAACCTTTATTCCCTTCCCTTTATTAAGTGAAGTCATTAAACTTTAATCTGCAAATGTTATTCAAAAACATTACAGCATGAATTTACGATTTGAGCTGGTTTTCTTCTCTGTAAAACCAAAATAATTTATGTGTTTAACAAATTAAGTTTTTGTTATTGCACTTTGGGTGGTTTGTAGGTGTTTTACTACATATTTTGAGTGCATTTCATAAAAAATACTGTTTCATCAAATACATGTTTCTCATTTCTCCAGCAGAGGGCGCTCTAGGATTGCATGTAAGTGTCTTGCAGTCACTTCATCCACTTCAGCTGCAGAGGATGGCGCTGTTATTTGTTTACATTAAATCTTGACTAAAGAATAGACTTTAGTAACAGGCTTATCAGAGAATTTGAGTAATTAAGGTTCATTATAACATTATAGTAATTATAATTTCCTTCAGTTTGTGTCAACAAATATAAGAAGATGTTTATTTAACAATCCAAGAGGCCTTGAATAAAACTGTCATGTGTACTTTTGAGGCTGTGATTCATCTAAACTTGTGTACAGGTCTCTCTTTCTTCTTCTTCTTCTACTCTTAAGGTGCACTGGGACACCATGTGTCACCATGAGCACAACTAATTTAAGTTTTTGTTTTTAGTTTATTGCCACATGGAGGTCAGCTCCCCTGTGTGGTGCAATGATAATTCATGTAAATGGACTGCCAGAACCAGACAGAACAAGATTTAACCAGCCTGTGTCGGACTGACTGACTGACTGGGGTAGCTTACCTCCAAACTTCACACGTGTGTAACAATAAATTCCAGCACTACAGTCACAGCTCAGATCTGTTGACAGTGTGGGCCTGAAGGCAGTTAAACCACATTACCCTCTGAATTAAATGGTTTTATGGTATTAAGTTTACTTTAACATATCAGACAACTGTAAACTTTATAAAGTATGGCCTATTTATTAATGAGAGATATTACTGAGAGTGTGGCTGTCATTTTTACCTTGTCTGCTTTATGTGCAGTACTCAGTCTGTTTATTTTTCAGATTTGAATGAAATTCAAGCTCAATTTCCTGTTTGAAAAATTCAACCAATTATTACTGTTATTATTTAATATTTATTATTACTACTACTACCGCTTTGACACTTTTCATAAGTGATGTAAGGTGGGGTAACTTCTTGAATCACTTTCACTGTACAGACAGGGAGTAAACCTAATGCTTTCTGCAGGTGGACAACCTATTGCCAAGACTAAATAAGTGGTTATATTCATACAACTGATATGATATAAAATGCATGCTTATTTGGAGCCCAATAACCTGCAGAGAGCACCAGGTCACTGGCAGTACAGTTACAGTAATTAAAAAGACTGATTTAAGTTTGATACTGCAATATCACCAGTGCTGAAAACTGAGCTAACAGTTCATGCAAATTACAAACGACAACCGTTAAAGCAGCAGGGGTCAAACAGACCTATTGTACATGAGTTTTACTCTAAGCCAGCATGTGTATGTCTTAGGTTTAACTTCAGTCACTGCTGTATTCCTGAAAAGTTGGCTGACCAGTTTTGTGCCCAGGATGTGTTTACTTTTTTCTGGGGGTAGAGGATTCTAGGAGTGCGTCAGCATGGAGAGTGAACTAAATGCATCCATGAACCAACACATAGATAATAGGCTTTGAAATCGTGTCTGCTAACAACAAAGGCTCGGATATAGGCCAACTGTCTGGGGTGTGAGGCTGATCCAAGGACAGTGACACTAAACTGTGTGCAGTTATAAATGAGGAGATGGAAAATTAATATGCATGTTCAACTTTTATCCAATAACATAAGGTTTAAAGGTTTAGGTATTTCAAGGATCATGTGACAAATAATTATACTTGCATTGCTGCAAGCATTGGTAGCCTGATGGCACATGGTATAAGCTGATTAATTACGTGCACTTGCTGTAATGTGCAACTTAATTACAACACAAGCAAAGTAATGTTAGGTTTGGCTGCGGGTTTTTGGCTATGTCACTTTTAAGCTGGTGCAAGTTAAACATGAAAGGAAAAACTGTAACATTTGCTTCCCTGTCAAGTCCATCTGAGCAGAGAAACAGAAATAAGATGACTTTGCAGAAACAGCACTGTTTCAAATAACATGAACGATGTTTAAACATGCCCCCAAAAAGCAGCAGAGACATAAAGAAATGAGAGTATACAGTGTTGCTGGGTAAAGATTCAAACGCCCTTCGAAAAATCCTCCCTGAATTACTTTACTGGGTTGTGTACTGTCTCCACTACACACCAAACCCAGTATTTTTCCATCAAGTAGCGCGCTGGACCACGTGACCACAAAGGAGAAAAAACGCTGTCATGTTTGCATCCCCGATTGACAGCCGTGCACGCTGAACATGGCTCTCAATTAGCAAAATAAACACGGCGTCTCCACATTTGGTGTCTCTGCTGCTATTGACACTTTATATTTATGTAGTCTACCGCTCACTTGTTCCCCGTAACCCATTCGGGAGACAAATTCTCCTTCAGGTCGTTTTTCTAACCCCGTGCGTTCATGATCATGTAACCACTCCCACTCGTGGCTGGTGGAAAATTACCAGCTTACAAGCAACAGGCAAATGAATGGTACTTGCGGTTTATCACATCACTCAACCCCAAAGTGTACCTGCATGACACAGGCACTGTCCTTTTGGGATACGTTTTAAAGTGGAGCAGCATTTGCACAGAGTCTAAGTGGATGAAATCATTACAAGCCACTGGTTTTAAGCATGGTTTTGTATAGCGCGTGCAGTAATGTTGTGTTGCCTATACGTGCGTGGAGGTAATGTATAACTTGAGGAAGCACTAAGCAGCAGTCGCTTACTTATTCTCTATTCTGATAAGCGGAGTCATGTACAAGTCCATTCTGCATGGGAGTCTGCCCTCTTTTTCTCTCCGGGCGGAGTAGTCGCGTGGGCGCTTGAGCGAATTGAAATAGACTGACAGGTGAATCATCCAATGAGACGACAAGTAGGAGGTCTCCACCGAGGCTGCAGCCAATCACAGCTCAGAGTGGGCGGAACCCCAGTCCAAACTTTACGCGGCGCCATCGGCTGAAAACTAAACCGAGATGGAATCTCCCAGTCTGAACCGGTTTCAACCGGTTGAGAGTTAGTTGCTTGAGAGAGGAGAGGAGGCGCAGGCACACAACCTCTACACCGCCCCGCTGGAAAATTATTAGAGTAACGAATTTATTAGTGAATCAAGGTTTACTTTGTTTCGTAAAATGTATCGGAGTGACATATTGCAGGGTTTGCCGTGATAGTAGTTTTTGAATCCACATCAGTGGTTCTTACCAGCCAGACATCACTCACTGCTGGAGCTGGAGATAGAGTCAACGCTGCAGAAATAGGAAATCTTTTCTAATCATCAGTGATACTCAAGTACTCACTATATCTTGTAGCTTCTTTGGCCACTCTTTTCAGTCAGAGCCTTGGACTTTAGGTAGGTAATTGGGGTGAAGTGCAAACCTGCCTTGCTGTGATGAACGTATCTTAACTTTACCTTTAAGGACAATAAATTGCATATTGGTGTTGGTATTAAGTTGTGTTGTAGTATAGTTGACGTTGCCTGTCATAGTGCTCCTTCAGCTAATTCAAAATAGCATCAACAGGATAACCAAATAGCCCTCGGCTGCCCGCTAGCTAGCATCTACCACTTTATAAGGATTAGCTAACGCTGGCTATGAATGAAAGTGTTTTAACTTATCCAAACTGAATGTTTAACTATCTGAGGCTGCATCCTCTTGTACAGTACAAATGATTGAGTAGCCAAACGCAGTGTGATTAAATCCGTGCCTCTCCCACCACAGCAGCATCACTACAGTCCGTGATGTGAGCGGATGTTAAGTTGATGTTGCTTCGGTACTTAGCTTTGGCCAGCGTTAACTTAATCTCTGCGTCTGCAAACGGAACTGTTATGACAGACCGATGCTGGCTGGTGTCACGGTGTTTCAAGTGACCCTGTTAACTGGCGACTTTCAGCAGAACGCGTCGGTGGTTGTCGTAGTTACAGGGTGCGTGAGGTTACAGTTGTTTTAAACTACGACAAGTAATCAGTTAACAAGGGTCACGAAATATACTGAAACACCAGTCCCGGGCTATGTGGAGTAACAACCCGCCGCTCGAACCATCAAATCCATAAACAGCGTCTCTAAAATGACACTGAAATTCATGTTCGGGAGCATCAGTCCCTGGTCTGCTCAGTCCCTGGTCTCCTCAATCTCTGGTCTCCTTGGTGGGAGTGGTTGCAGTCAGGAGTGAAGCACCACATGTGAACTGTTTGTGCGCCACAATGCTAACAGCTAGCTAGAAGTACAGCCTGCCATTGTTAGCATAATATGTGAGGTGTGCTACTACACTCTGTTTACATTGGTTTACATTACCTTCAATACGAGTACCTGTCAACATATGTGTAAGCTGCATTCATTATTCAGTGTTTGCTTGCTGCTTGTGTTGCTGTCTGTGTTTTGGAGGAGTGAACTTCGTCACTTTGCAGATGTAAACAACGTGACGTCGGTTAGTATTTTCGGCACGTGGCTCTGTTAACTTTCTTAATATGGTGTCATAATAAGTGCTGATCGGTGTGCAATAGATTAAGCAATATACAGATGGACTGAGTTTGTTTACTTTATGTCGTTTTCTGAGTTTTCATCTGTACTTTAAAACTAACGGAGAAGTGTCTTTACTTTTGGTTTCGTGAGTGCTGTACTCAAAAACAATATTGGGAAAGCTACTTGTAAAATGTAGTGATTTAAAACATCAAATGAAACGTATCTACACTGAAGCTACCTGCCAAATAACTTTGATCATTTGTATTTAACCTACTCGTCATTTACCAATGTGTCTATGAAAGCCATAACAATGTTTTTTGTGTTAATTGCACCATAAACTTCTCACATGAGTTTCTCTCTAACACAGCTTCTCTACTATAACCTCACTTATTGTGGAGCTCTCCCTTCCCTTGTGTTCTGTTTTTTTAACTGTTGACAGGTTTCTTGCTGGTGTTTACAGACCACACTGGTTAGCTTAATAGTGTTGGTTATGTTAGCTTATCCAGGATTCACCTGTATGTGTGTATCTGCTAGGTGCTCGGCATGTTTGCACATTCATGTCAGCATCACCTGAAGGAACATACAGTGTTGAGTCTGTGACAAATACATGTCTGTGTTTCAGTTTATTGATCCTTAAGAATTTGACTTCAAACAGAAACACTGTGCTTAAACTTTGTTGTGTGAAAATGTAGGGTGTGTAGATGAGACTGCACTACTATTAATAAAAAGGCTAAGCAACTGAAAAGTCATTTTAGTCAGATAACATTGACGCTACTGCAATGCTACCAAGTTATGTAGTGAAACTACTAATGCTGCTGTTTGTAGTGCTGTTACTGCCCAACACTGCTCAAATGTTTACAAATCAATAATAACCTATTTTTGCAACAAGAGCATGATGCAAGTCTGGTAAAATAGTCCCCTATTGCAAACAAAAAAAAAATGCTTGTCTAAAGTTTTGTGATTATTTTGAGGAAAGAAAGGTATTTGCTTCATGAGTATTTGCAAGTTGCGACCCCCCGGGTTGAACTAAAGTCAAGGCTCCAATAATCCCCCATATTTCAGTGACTCAGGAGGACCTGACACTTCTCCTGTTTCATGTATGTTTAAAGCAGTTTTGGATATCCTACAGGATCGTGACACACGATCTTCTTAAAATGACAGCTCTCTGGTGGGTCCAGGGGGACTTTTGTTTGGTGGTCAGCTGTTTGGAATTGTTTCTAAACACACAGTTCACATGACTTTGCCCCATTGAATGTGTTCTGTGCACTCATGACCCCCTCCCTCTGCTGTCCTCCTTGCAGAGCTCTATGCCAGCAATTATGACAATGTTAGCAGACCATGCAGCACAGCAGCTGCTGGACTTCAACCAGAAACTGGATATCAACCTGCTGGATAATGTGGTGAACTGTCTATACCATGGAGTCGGACCACAGGTATGTTGTGAATCATATACAAAGGATTTATAAGCCATCTGACTAGTGTTTGTGTTAGACACATTATTATGCCCTGAATTAAAGGAAAAGTATTTTATTTTGATCAATACTTTATCGTAGTGTAGCCATGTTATGTCTGTTCTGAAAACAACAACAACCCAAGAATATGTCTAAGTAGAAGCTCCCCCTGTCCTTTGCATATTTCTTCATCACATGCCAGTGTTGGATCTAAAATGTGATTTATATTCCTTGTTTACAGCAAAGAATGGCACAGGAAGTGTTGACACACTTAAAAGAGCACCCAGATGCCTGGACGAGAGTGGATACCATCCTCGAGTTCTCACAGAACATGAACACCAAAGTAAGTTCGCTCCAGTCCAGAAAACATCAGTGAAAAGACACTTACATGTGCTTTGAGGAAGTGTTCTGTCCAAATTAGAGTTTGTAGAACAAAAACAAAACATTACACCAAGTCATAGTGATTTGCTAAAAGCAACATGCATCAAATTATGTAATGAACACTATTGAGTAGGTCATTTATTAGAAAGAAACCTGAAGTACTGTAGATGCACATCGGCAAAGGAGTCAATTGTTGGTCCAGACAATATTTAATCCTTTATCTGGGCAGAACTTCTGCCCTTATTAGAATAATTTAAATCTGAACCTATTAGATAAACAGGGTTCAGATGTTTGTGGGAGTGATACTAAAATCTTTCTAAATCAGACTAATATTTTTTATCTATAATAATTCATTAATTACACGAGTTTGGTTTAATAATATGGACTTAGCAGAGAAGCTGGTCTCCTTACATCCCCTAGGAAATGCTGTAGTTAAGCCCTTTTTTGTCTCTTGTCAGGAAAATGTTCATAATTCAAAATGTGGCAGAGGGATAATCCAGTAAATTAGCTTAATAATGAATACAAGTAAATTGGATGAAACTAAATCAATCAGTTGAACAGAGCTGTCCTGCTTTGTTTGTCAATCAAAGAAATACCAGATAGATTCTAAATATTAACCATCTTTACCTCTTTCAGTTTTGATTGTATGTAAATAGAATTACGCTATTTATTCAAAGCAAGCTCAACCCATCGTTGTATCAGTGAAATGTGTTACAGAAGCTCATAAATACCATTGTCAGGTACAAAAGTAGCATGAGATGCACCACTCTTCTTATTGATTAGATTGGCACAATGTATCTGCATGACCAGGAGGTTTGTGAAGTGGGCAGGCTGTTACAGTAACTCCTCGTTAATTTGGCTGTAAAGCAGATATTTAATGTACGGTATAATAACAATAAAGATAATAAAACACAATGTAAGCTGTTTCAATAAGAAGCTGCAGGAGCTTTTAACAGTTACTGCAGTCAGTCTAACTGTCCATCAGCTTAAAACATTTACATAGACGTTCACAACTGCTAACTGTTATCCACTGCATCCTCTGTTGTTCTATCCAACATGCTCAAAATAATAATTATTAACTGTAATTATCATAATTATCTAGAACTCCTTTGGTCTGCAGTTCTCAGATTGGAGCTGATCTTCATCATGTCTATGGATGTGTTCCGCCCCGCCTGTGATCTGATTCAGCTGATAAAGCAAACTGTCTGTGGACAGTGAACTCTGATTTATTCTTAAGAAGCATGTAAAGAGTCATAATTGTAACAACACAGAACACCTTGGTGCCCTCATTTGTAAAATGAGTGGTTGTGCTGAGTAAATTATAAAATGCAACTCATTCATAACTTCCTCAAAGCACACACCTTGACATTGGCCTTTTTTCTTTTTTGCTTGCCTGTAAGATTGCTTTTTAACACTGACGTTCATGACTAATGTCTAAGTTGATGTATCAACAGCACTTTTTTTCTAGTTTTTAAGTTTTTAGTCTGCCAAAAAGGGCATTAGAGGAAAAGAGGGAACACAAGGTAAACACCTCTTGAATTCTGCATTTATCTTGTTTCATTAGTTTAAAAGGTGCATCATTTCAAGGCACTATGAGCATTTGGCTTTTTCATAGTTACTGCAGTGATTCTGATATATGAAAAATGTCATGAATTCAAGTTGTGACTATTTGATATTAATCACAATGTTCCATTATGTTTATGGCTTGTAATAGGAAGAGAAGGGGTGTGTCATCCTGTGCATCATGACACAGCTAGGCTTTGACGGCAGGCCTCCACAAGGTCTACCCTTTTTAAATTCCCTTTGACTGAATTCTGTTCATCCGTTTCTATTGCATCTGTTTCATTGGACAGAGGGAGGGTGCAGGCTGCAGCCAGTAAGATCCATTGTAGGGAGACAATCTGTTGAGGGCTTAATTTCACCTGTAGGGATCATGGCTGTGTTCCCGTCCCACCCTTCCCTTCCTTTTTACAGTTCATCCTCTTCCTCCTCTCCCCCCTGTTCCCCAGCATAGACCCTCTAATGAAGTGAATTTGCCAGCTTAAAAGTTGCAAAGCATTTGGCAGTTTCTCTCTTCTTACCTCTTGTGGTGGTTTTGTGCAAACCGTGGCAGTTAAAGGTGAAACGAAACATGCCAGGGGTTGGTGCAGCACTAGTGACACCTATCAATGGTGTGCAGTGAGTGCGCTTGTAAGGAGATTTCACCTTTAATCTTCCAGTGTCCCATTGTCTGCAGCACATTTTAATCCTGCTTTAATAACATCCTTTACTACACGTCACTCATTATTATTTTGGAAACTCTTAAATTGATGATCCCTACAGTTGAAACAGTCAGTTGAAGAAACATTAGAACCAAAAGTGATGACTTTTTATTTTTTATTTCTCTTCATGCTTCACTTTAAGCAATCTGAAATGAATATAGGGCATAACCTGTGGTTGGTCTTGCTGTTCCTTATGACACACCAGTTAAAGGGATCTGATTTAAGTTTAGACTTCAGCCTTAATCTCTAGTTCAGTGTTGGAAAAGTTCACATTCATGGTTAAGGGTTGGGTATCGATGACTTTTGCTCATTGATTCTCGTTTTTTCTGAAGGCCTGTCCAGATTCTTAAACAAACCAAGTAACTGAAGGAAGCACCTTTCATTTTAAGAAGATCGTTTTATCTTGTGTTATCTCGGCTGTGGTGCCCAAATTGTACTTTTTTTCGCTGCCGGAGATCCTGCCTCGTAGTCTTGTGTACGTCTCTTCAGAAATGTGTCCATTCGTCACAGTGATGCAGTCCACAGCCGCTGTGATTTGTGCTGTTGACTGCACTGAAATTACAAAGGATGTTTTGCTTGGTGCTAGCTTCTGGCTAGCTTTCACAGCCTCTTTGCTCTCCACGTGAAGCTTAGAGTCAATTCATGGTTTTTAGTGTCTTCGCATTATGTCTATACTTTTTTTTTCATGCATTGTACTAATATCAGTAAAATTAACCACTGTTATTTTTTTATTCGCTCAAACTCTAACCAATCAGTTTTTGTTACCGTTGATTTGAATTTCTACTGAAGCTGAAAACCCTGATCTGATGTGACCTTGCCGTCATACCCCCGCTGTACATGCTTGTGATACACACAAATTAACTTGTTTTGAGCAGCTTACTCTGTAACCAGCATCCTTTTCAAGCTATCCACACTGTTGAGCTCATGCACGAGATAACATGCTGCAGACAGATTTGAAACTATGCTTTCAGAAGCTGTTTATCACAATCAGATTGCATGTTGCCCCGAAAAAAATTCAGTTCAAATATAATGGATCCAGTTTGGTTCAACAACAGTTCTCGATGCCCAACCCTGTAATCTGTAGCGGCTGTAGCATCAGTGGAAGAACATTTAACATATACGTGACTGAGTTCTGTGAGCGTTTGGATTGCTGTGACAGAAATTGTGGAGAAAAAGCTGGTTAATTGATTGTTGTATTTTAGTCGTCTTTTGCTGTCTGGTGTGATGCTGGGAGAAACAGCAGGACTTCTGCAGAGTTCAAGCTTAATGCTGCTTTTAGATATAAAAAAAAAAAAAAAACTACAAATGAATGCTCTGCAAAACTACTTCAAAATCTGCATGAAAGATGTGGTTCAGTCCAATCCAATTTAGAAATGCACGTTATAACAAGCTGGTCTACTTCATACTGTTTTTGGTTCCTTTTATAATTACACAATGCTTGCTGTTGAGTGTTTTCATGAAAGCTTTGTCCTAATGCTTCTCTTTCCTTGCATGTTACAGTACTATGCTCTTCAGATTCTGGAAACGGTTATCAAAACAAGATGGAAGATCCTCCCCAGGAATCAGTGTGAAGGTAAAGCTACATTTTGTGGTATAAATCACAGATGAATCTATTTGTGTTGGTGCCTTTTAAGTGTTGTGACGTGCCGTTGCCAAGTTGAGAAGCGTTCCCACACTAGGCATGCTGGTTTGTTTTCTGCACGACTGGCTCACACTGGCCGCTGCAAGCCAGGTCGGGCTTTGGACTGTGGCAGCTGTTTGAGAGAGGAAACGACCAAAAGCACCCCGGCACTGATTTTTAAAGCTTTGTGAAGACGTCGAGGAACTTTGGTTAAAGTTATTACTGCGTCTGTTTGGGGGGCTTGTGTGGAATATAAATGTGATGGTAACTTTTTTATAGACTCTAATGGAGACTGTATTTGTTTGTAAGAAAATCCCAGCGTTTGTTTCAGACCATTAATCTTATTGTACAGGTAGGGGAGAGAGGGATGGGTTACTGGCACTACATAATCCAGGCGGCTCAGTGTCGTTTTTTAAAACTGCCGCCAGGAGTCAGACATTTTCAACCCTTGCACAAATCAATCAATCAATCAAGCTTTATTTATATAGCACCTTTCATACAATTCAAATGCAACCCAGTGCATTACAGCGAATGAAAAACAAGAAAGAAGCAGAAGTAAAACAATGGCAAGACATATTAGGGAAAAAAAAATAAAAAATAATAATAATAATAATAATAATAATAGTAATAATTAAAATATAAATATATATATAATACAATAAAATAGAGACTGATGCACACCAACAATAAAATGTGTAATTAAAATAAGTTAAAGCATCAAAATTAAGAATGCAATAGTTATAACAGATTTAAAAACGGTAAGGATAAGAGTTGAAAATAAAACTAAGGCTAAAAATATCAATACAACTGAGTAGATAAATAAAATAAATACATGAATGAATAATTAAACAAAAATAGAATAAGATAGAACAGTTAAAATTACTAAAATAATAAAGCAACATCTAAATCAATATTACAGTAAAAGGTAAGTAATAAAATTGTTAAACCCTACATAAAAGCCAGACTGAATAAATATGTTTTTAATATACGTTTAAAAGTCTCAATATCTCTGTCAGCTCCTCTCAAAGGGACATTACATATCTTTGGGAAAAAAACTCTTTTATTATTTAGATTAATAGCCTGATGGACTGTTGTGCTTTGTGTTGACATTCAGTATTGTAATTGTAAATGGTTTAGTTGCTGCCTTCTTAAATGCTCCTCAATATTTCCCTGTTTTCTTGGTTTGTAAAACGGCATGCAGTTTCCTTTGTTACCACTTACAACGTAGAGTCACACCCTGTCACTGTTTCCTGCTGTTTTAATGTTTATGGTTTTAGTTTTTGAAACACAAATTAGGAATAATTCACTTACCATGAAAACCTGGTTGAGCCCCCTGTACCAAAAACACTTAAGTTAGAGATGTTTAGAGATACAAGGTGGACTTTGAAGTGGCATAAGAGGTTGACTCGGCTGTTACCTGAACTCAGGTCTCGTGATATACTGATTCCCAACCTCATTATTTGCTAAAGCAACGATTATGAAGTATAATAAATACCGATTCAATTAACGCAAATCCGCTAATTGTCACTCAACCTAGAATTGGCTCTAAACTGCACTAAAAGACTCAGTCTGTTTCTGGAGGTCTCTCAGAGAGAAAAAGGTTTAAACTGTGGCGTAACCATCACAGGGCCACCAGCAGCAATCATGTCTTTACTCCAACCATTATGTCATTAATTATTCCTCTGCTCACTACACCCCAAAACAAAGTTTCAGGGTTGAGTCTCAGAAAAAAACAACAAATTTTTCTTTGATATCCTTTTCAAATTAAATACAAATCTTGATTGTCTCTAAGAACAACTAGGGAATAACAGACCTACCTTTCCCTCTAGAGGTACAGTGACAGCAGCAGCCAGGATCAATGTGTTTACAGAGTTTGCTATAGTATGCAAATGAGACCACACGGTTTAGTTTTTTCTCTAAAGCCTGAATACTTTCATGAGATTCAGTTAGCTATTAGCCAGAGGACTTGAGGCGAGGTTACTGAATAATGTGCCTCAGGTCACTCGTCATGTCAGGATATGTTTGAATTTACACTTTTTGTGGATGCACACTAACAGTGCTCTTTTTCTGTCTTTGTGTGTTTGCAGGTATAAAAAAGTATGTCGTTGGTCTCATTATCAAGACTTCATCGGATGCAACAAACGTGGAGGTGAGTCAAATTTGAATAAACATTAAGCCTCAGGGTTATCTTAATTGCAAGTTTGCGTAAGTGCAGGACTTTCATTTAATACGACCAAAGTTGCAAAAACGACGCCAACAACTGACGAACATTAAAATAAAAAAGTCCAGCTCAGTTTTAGGCTCCGTTTAAAATGATTATCAATAGCACAAAAACAAGGGAACATGTGTTTGTCAAGGTTAACAAATGTAGATGTCATTGTGTTGATGCGATATCAGAGCAGCGTGTAAACAGGCAGTTCTGTTAGCCAATCTCTAGACAGCCATGAGTAATGCTGGTTACCATGGTGCTGTGTCGTCCAACCTAAAGTGGTGACTTCAGCTGCTTTGGAGAGTGTTTTCAGCTAACTTGATGAAAAACAACCACAGGGGTTAGCTGTAAAGATTGTTTTCTGAAGAAGTGTCAGAGTTTGTGAGTGTAGACAGTTTTACAATTTGACTGAGCAATGTCGTTAAATTAATTTAAATCAATTTGTGATTATAAAGACTCTCAGAAAGTCTCTGTGTGGGCTTCCACTCTCCTGTATCACCTTCATATAAACATACAGTAAACATAAAATGGGAGTAAGTCATGTTGTTAATGTATGTGTGCATGGAGTTGCCAAGCTAGTAACAGGTAAATCTGAAATGTTCTTCTTGTATTACATAATATTAGTTTGTAATTTCTGTAAAGGATGCACCGTATAGAGGATCTACTTTCTATTTTTCATTTATATTTCCAATTGATTAATTGATTGATTGATTGATTGATTGATTGATTGATTAGGTTTATTTTGGTCTGCATCAACACTTCCCTCCACAACATAGGAGCCATGTAAAAATTACAAATAAAAGCAAAAAACCCAGAACAATCACTGAGTGATTCATCAAGAAAGCATATATAGAGTCTAGCATATACATACACACATGTATGTACATGCATACGCACACATACACATGCATGCATACACAAGTACATTGATGCATACATATAAACATGAATATACATCCATATGGATTTTAGCCAATCACATGCTGACCAAAAAAGGTGTAGGCTGAAGCCAAGGCTTATCCTGCCCACCCTTTAACATAACTTATACCATATAGGCAACATTGTGCAAGTAATTATATTATTTTATAACAAAGCAATCTTCAAACGTTTTGTTCAGAAACCAAAAAAAATATTTCAATCTCAACAAGCAGCAATCAGAAATCTTAGAGAAGTCTAATTTAAATGAATAGTTTATATTTCAACCATATATTTATTTATCTGTTTGTTTTTAAGCATTTTTTAAATACACAAAGGGGGTTACACATTTTTAATTCCTCGTCACAACTGTTCCAAAAGTTTCCCTATTTACAACAGTGCAGGAAAAGACCAGAGAAGAAGTGGTAACTTGAGGTAGAATGGTTATTAGTGCTGGGCGATATTGCAGTAAAAGATAACAAAGATATTTAAACTGAAAACTATTTATCAGTTTATTAGAGCACTATTTTGAATAGTGCACTCCTCTCTAAGGTTGAGTTATAGGCCACTTGTGATGCATTCACTGCACTGTGGGAAAAAATATCAGTTCTTTAGTGTTCAGTTGTTCTATGGTTGTGGTGAACATAAAACGTGTTCAAGATGGAAAATGTCCTTTCTTTTGTTTGTACTAATAAATGCTGCTGCCTGTGAGCTGAAACCACTGTTACAACTTTGTGCAGTATATTTTTTCCTACACCATCATATTTATCATTAAGGCCGTTTTCTTGAACATCATCATTTTGAGGCTTTGTTGCCCACCTCTACTTTTGAACCATCCAAATTTCATCGGTCATTTCTAAGTGAGGTTTTTAGACTCAGGTAGAAGGATTCTATAAGCGCTCTTATATCCAAACATGCCCTGTTTTTTCAGAGATAATCACTTCAAGTAAACCTTGGAAGTCATACATTGCTAGAGTGTGATGGAAATTAATACACCAGTGAATCTTCATGTATTAAAAGTTGCATTAGGATACAGTAGGGCTTGTTTGTCACATTTGAAAATAATTATATTTGTATGTTTATCTAAAGCATCTCCCTCCCTTTTGATAGAATACAATTTCATAGGTGTCATCTGATTGTTGGTAAGAATAAATGTTAATTTAAAGCTTCTCTTGTTATCATGGTTCTAATTGTCAGTCTTTTATATTTGTGACTTCTAACCCTGTGTTTTTTTCGACATAAAGTGTGAAGTCCCAACTTAGATATTGACTTAATGAGTTAAAACACATTCTGACTCACTGTCATTGATCTCCTGTTTATTTTTTACTTTGCAGAAAGAAAAGGTGTACATTGGGAAGTTGAACATGATCCTCGTACAGGTAAGCGTTCAGTGTTATTAACAGGGCAAAGCATGATGGTAAATTAACTATGTTCAGTTTACTCTTGGGACCATATATCAGCTGTTTTTAAACTCATGAACAGTGGAGGCAGTTTTTCCCTTCTTAAAGCTTTGTTTTTAATCATGCACATTTGCATTGTTTTAGCCCATTTACTGCATTACAAGTGAAAAAACACAGTTGTGGGCACAGTGTCTCATACTGTGTGACATTTTTTCATGTGGTGCAATAATCACTTTTTATTAGAGGATCAACACTAGAGTAAACAAAGTACTAAAATCAGTCCAGCTAAACGTCTTGTACTTATTACCATAGGCGGACCTTTATTATGTCTGAACTATAAGCTGTACCTATAAGTTTATATTTGAAGAGCTCTTGATTTAGTTGATGTTTTGGTTTTGAAACTGTAATTGAATCAGCAGGTCCATATTTTGAATTGATTAGTATGATCACTGTGAAGCCCAACCATTATCATAAGCCAACGTTGCGGGTGCCCGGCTGTTAGAAACACCTCATTGTGCTCTGTTGAAACACTGGAATGTTTTCCTAACACCACAGTGTTGCATGTGAGTGAACGTGGAGGGACACAAAGAAGTGGCAGCAAACAGTCTCAGTGAAGTTATCCACATTGACAGCTAGAGAGCACACCAGAGCAGAAAACTCAGTTGTAGCCAAATGCTCGCATCCCACTCATAACTTCTTGATAGAGAGAGCACTGCACAAAAATATAATACACAGGATGATTCCTGCCGTCCTACTGGAGACTAACAAGGTTCTATTATAGAGTGAAAGACAATCAGTTCCTGTACTCTGTGAGCTACAGTCTGGTTGATCTTGAAGATATTTCACCATTGTTTTTGATCTAAAAAGAAGCACCAATCAGCCGTGATTACGACTGCCTGCCTCATATTGTGTAGGACCCCCCTCTGGTCAGGTCAGGGCCAAAACAGCTCTGACCTGAGAAGACATGGAAAAGGTGCTGGCAGCAAGACGTAAGCAGCAGATCCTTTAAGTCCTGTAAGCTGTTAGGTGCGGCCTCCATGGATCAGACTTGGTTCTGATGCACATCCCATTGATGCTCGATTGGATTCATATCAGAGGATTTTTTTCCCCCCAACACCTTGAACTTGGTGTCCTGTACCTTTTAGACCAGCTTCTTCTATAGCTCTGTGGTTCAGCTCTGATGTTCATGTGTCCTTTGTAGGTGCTTACTGGGCCCCCTGATGTTCTACAGCTACGCAGCCCCATACACAACAAACTGTGTTCTGTCACTTTTCTATCAGAACCAGCATTGACTTTTTTGGCAATTCGAGCTCTAGCAGATCCTCTGTTGGATCAGACCATAGGGGACTTTGCTCCCAATTTGACTCACAGCTTCACTACTTAATGACTCCATGCAGTGGCGCTAATGGCATGAATGAGTGGAACGTGCATCAGTTTATTTACTGCAGAAGAAGTTGACGGCGGCTGAATTCAAGAAAAAGACAGTGGGATGTCAGACAGCTGTGTCAAGGAGCAAAAAAGTGACCAAGCTGTTGCAGGGCTTGGTGCTGAGACAGACTGTGACGAGAGGAAAGATGGAGGAAGCGATCACAATATCTTTCTGCCTTTCAGTGGCAAAACCAAGCACTTTTAAAGGTTTTACTTTAAACAGGTACACTAGCCCTGTTTCTCTGCCACCTGCTGAGGCGATCTGCAGACGCTATGCCAAAGTTCTTGGGACTACTGGTCATTCAGAATCAAAATATTGGCTCAGGTTTGCTAATGACAGAACGGCAACCACCACAGTCAGTGTTGTATTTTGGCCGTTCCTTTACATGGACATAGCGGGCGGAAAAAAAACCCTGCAAACTTTTGAAGTTCCAGAGAGGAATCTTTTGAAAATGCCACCCCTTCTGTCGCTGTCTAAACTGGCAATATCTTGTAAAAATGGCGAATTCACAGCCCATTTGCATATCACATTCCCAGTCAAATAGGCTGTACTCGCCTATCTGTTGAAGAACGGCTCTATGTGCTCGAGCGCTGTGCTCTTCAGTGGTGGCTTCTTACGAAGTTATGCTGCCATCTACTGGCCTGGCATGCATACTTCAGCGTTTTCATCCACGTGTCCGCGGACCACTTTCACAATTCCGTCGTATGAACACAATGGAAAGATTTGGTATTGTCGTCTAAATCTGGCCTAAGAACCTGGTGTCTTTCCTAACCTGAAGTTGTGATTACATAACCCCTTTCAGAGCCTTCAAACTCCTTTGACATGAACAATACTTTTACGACACAGAACATGACGGTTGCTCACCTACTGCTGCTTCAATCTGTCAGTTTTTGTGTGGTTCTGCGGGCTGGAGCACTCTCCTGAATGTTATATTTCGTACCAATTAGTCATCCAGAATCCAAAATGTGAAAATATGGCCAACGTTTAAAAATACAGATTTCCCCTGGAAGCAAATACAACGTTATGACTCACTGTCTGCTGCTGGAAAGTCAATGTGGCTGTTCGTTTGCTCACAGGGTAACCTGTCTCATTGGTTACTTACCTGTTCAGGAGAGAACTAAAATGTACCTGAGGTAGATGATAATCAATAATGGGGATAAAAGAGCAGATGAAGGCCTCTGTCTTTGGGGACAAAGTAGAGTTAAAGCGATGAAGAAGAGCTGGGGTCGTTAAATTGTGAGTTGTTGTTAGTGTTGCTGGTTCAGTAGCTACAGTTAGGGGTAATGTGCAAACCAATCCAGTGTTTTCCCAGCATCCATTCCCTGTAAATGCTAGATAGTTTGTCACATGTATTTTTGAAACACCACTTTAAAAAGCATGTCTAAAAAATAAGTATCTCATCTTTATAAACATTTTAGGAGAATAACTTTGGTGTACTTTAATGATCCACTTAGCTTTTGTAGTGATGCTTCTTAACCTGAAGATGTCACTCTTAATTGGTTTGTGTGACTCTAACTGCCTGTGTGTGAAGTTCAGGACTCAATCTCTACAATGCACATAAAGTCTCCTTGAATGTCTCCAGCAAATCATCACTGAGGATGGAAAAAGATCATTTATCAAAGAGGAACCTAAAGAATGTGTTTGAAATGTTAGTATTCGATGTGTAGAAGCAGCTGCAGGTAGTCAACAATGATGCACAGTATAGCATGAGAACAGATGAACACATTATATAACATATAGCGTCAGTGATGATTGCACCCTTACTCCAGGAAAGTGCTGAGTGCTGTTAACACTGGACTGTAGAAATGAGCAGTTCACTACCCTGTGCTGTCTGATGGGTGCAGACCACTTCATAATAATACTACTGTGACTCATTGGGATGCATTGCAGCGAGGCCCCCTCCACCAAAACATGAGAGAATAGTAGTCCAGAATCTGAATCTTGATCCTGAATGTAAACTGCTGTGACATGACCTCCCTGTGTGTGTTTGATGTATATTCCTATGTGGGAGTCAGAGACACGCCAGAGCTCTGGCTCCACGAGTGACTCTGCATTAATGCCACAGAGAATGAGTCACTGCCTGCGTCAGCCGAGTAACGTTGTTTTGGCCTTCAGGGACTCTCAAGCACCAGATTCTACACTCGGGAGGGTGCTTTCAAATGTTTGTGTAGATCACAGTTCCTATGCAACATGGAACTGGAACAAGTTTTAAAAATATCCTGCCCCATAATGTTGTTTTTAAATGTACAATCCTGAATTTGAAAAAAAAAAATGCACAAGCAGAGTGTTTTTCATGGCTTTGGAAGCATGCAGCCAGTGCAGCCAAAATATTTTCCTCTGTGTGAAAAAGAGTACGTCAAAGAAACTTGATGTTTTCCAAAGCAATGACCCAGAGCTGCTCATCACCTGTTCTAAAACACTGTCTTGGAAAATTTCAGCACACCTGAAGTTGGCAAAATCCCAAATACATTACATCACCTAAATATAAATCAACCAAAATCAGACCTGGATTAACATTGTGCAGATTTTGTTTTAAATGTTGATTTAAATGTTTTAATTTAACCTTTATTTAACCAGACGAGACCCGTTGAGATCAAGACCTCATTTACAAGGGCGACCTGGCCAAGAGGTCAGCAGCACACGTCAACATAAATGGCACAACTCAACAACATGGAGCATATGTACAGACAGTATGTAGAGACAATCAATCATTTAAAAGTGCAACTAATTTGCATATAAAGTGCGATTTGTGCAAACAAAGACAGCATTTAAAAACACAAGCACTGTTCTGGGGTCTGTCTTTCATTTCAGATGGAGCCAAAGGTGTCAATTGAGATAAGATTTGACAATATCAAGTCCTTCTGGAGTTTAGTCCAAGCAGTAGGAGCAGCAAAACTAAATGCTCTCTTACCAAACTCTGAATACGGGGAATGATTCATTAGAACTTTTATGAGTTATTAAGTGATGTAGATTACTTTACATGTGTGTTCTCCATTGTTTCCATTGGCAGTAAAAAAAAAAACAGGCTGCATAGATGACTTAAAAATAACAGTTTTATTATTCTTCTGTTACTTATTTATAAGATATTTAAGATAAGATAAGATATAAGATACTCCTATTTGTCCCACAACGGGGAAATTCATGGAATTACAGCAACAAGAAGGTGTACAGAACAAGAATTTCATCAAGAATATATATATATATATATATATATATATATATATATATATATATATATATATATACCTCCACAGGGTCCAGGACTGAGCTTGCCTTCTTCACCAGTTAGTTCAGTCTTGCTCTCCTGTATCCTGTTCGCCCACAGCACGTGTAATCCTTCCAATGTGGTGTTCGTTCTCCGGTGTTAGCTCTGTTAGCATGATGCTACTCTGCCAGTATTCCTGCTGGTGCTGGGTTGTTTCGTCCACCTTATCGTAGATAGATCTTACATTCCCCATCACGGTGGGTGGAAGGACAGGTCGATGTCGTCTTTTTTAGCTTGCACCTCAATTTAAAAGAATATAGTGTAAACAATCATTTAATAGTAGTTTGTCTACGTCAACGGAGAATCAGTTGTATAGAGTTTTTTTTTTTTACAGTCAAAGCATGTCTAGGCAAATAAATGAGTCTAGGCTGATCAAACCAAACCAGTAAATACTAGTTCACTGGTAGCTGGCTCCATAATACTAAATAATTAAGAAATAATATCAATAAAACGAATAGATGAGGAAATCTCATTTCTGTTTCACACAGGATTGAGCTTTTTCAAAATGAAAAACAAAAGATTTGTCATCGTCTCAGCCTCCTCTTCATCCAAAGTCATGAAGTTATCAGCCCTGCCACTGAATAGCTTTTATTCACATGATTAACATCCAGCTATCAGTACTCTGATGTCAAATGTGGTTTCAAGCTTCTTCTGAGAGTCTAGATATTTTAGACTGAAAGTCTTGTAACCCTGTTTCCTATATGTTTCATTTCTCTTAGGTTTGCTTGTATCATGTGACTCCCTTCACAAGTTTGAATTGTAATTGTATTAATGTGTGATTGTTTTTAAACAGTGATACAAAGTAAAAAACAGAATTTTAATTTGGGATTTTTATTTTTTATCAAGAGATGGATACATCCCCTCTTATTTTCCCTTTAAGACTTATTTAGTATTATTTATTTTTATGTAGATACTCAAGAGTATCTCTTTGGAGAAATGTGACATTAAATATGTGTCTGTGTGTCTCTGTTTAGATACTGAAGCAGGAGTGGCCCAAGCACTGGCCCACCTTCATCAGTGACATTGTTGGGGCGAGTCGCACCAGCGAGAGTCTTTGTCAGAACAACATGGTGATCCTGAAGCTGCTCAGCGAAGAGGTCTTTGACTTCTCCAGCGGACAGATGACCCAGGTCAAAGCCAAGCATCTAAAAGACAGGTCAGTATGCTGCACCTCTCTGCAGCCCTTTTACAGAGCTTCATAAAACATGATCTCAGTGTGTCTGTTTTTAAACTACTGCGGAATTGATCCAATGATGCAATGCAAAAGTCTGTAAACTACTCTTGCATGTTTGCTTCTTGCCTCTTGTTGACACTTTTATTACTGCAGCATGTGGCTGCGTTTAACGAGTCCGAGAGTATTACAAGTTTTGTATAATAGATTTTTTATTACAGTTCATTAGTTAGCTTTTTACCCAGCTTTTCAAACAGCACATCATTGTAAGATTTCAGTCTAAGACAAGAGCTTTTCTTAGCAAGCTTTTCTTTTCTTGTATCCATTGATTGATGACAGCCAATGTTAAATGTCTACAGAGAGTTGTAGATCTTATGCAGTTAACCTCTGTAGCTGACACATCGTCACACCCACAAACCCACAGTATTTGACTAATGTTTATACACACTGTACACTGTGTTTACCTTTAATGTGTCACATTAGCTTCATGGTTGTAAGTTTGATTTCTCAGTCAATAAGAGGTTCTTTTGTTGTTTCATATAGACATTAGAGGAAAGGAAGGTGACTTTTGGGACAATACCACAAGTTTTATTTTGAACATTGAGTGTCATAATTATCATAAAATCTGGAATATAAGTCACACAAGTATTTAAGATGCAGGGTCCACCGGAGGTTAAAGGTCTAACTGTCTTTCTGCATGGAGACTTCAAACTGCAGGCTGCAGTTTGCGGTTTAAGCATGTGCCCCCATATACAGAGGCTACAGTCCTTGTTGCAGCGGTTGCTGGTTCGACTCCCGGCCTGCATGTTTTCCCTCACTTTCTACTCCCCACATTTTCTCTCTCTCTTCAACTGTCATGTCCAAAAAAAACAAAAACAAAAACAAAAGAAGTGGTGTTCAGCAAAGTTCAAAACAAGCAGTTTGTGTGCAGCTGTGCAGCACTTTCTGAAACTATCTGTGCCATGAGGAGTTTGCAGTCCTTCCATGTACACTAGTTGAACTCAAACTATAGTAGTGTTGATAGTTTTTTGGGTATGGATGGACCTTCTTCCTCACGATTTGCAGAGACCTGCACCACCCACCTCCTGAGTCTTTCCAGTCAAACCAGAACTCAACAAGATTTATTCACTAATTAGTAAACCAACACTTCCTGCAAATGCAAGATGAGGACATAATGAAGCAGGTAGATTTCCAAAATATCAAAGTGTGTTAATCTTATACTGTTTTTTATTTCCTTTCAGTATGTGCAATGAGTTCTCACAGATATTTCAGCTCTGCCAGTTTGTTATGGTAAGCTCATTCTCCTCTCTTACCTTCAAGCTTTGCTTTACAATCATTTATTGACCGTTAAAGTCCTCGGTTTGTTTTCATCGGTTTGTCCTCTGATTAATTGCACCTTTTTAGGAAAATTCCCAGAATGCCCCCCTTGTCCACGCCACCCTGGAGACCCTTCTACGTTTCCTAAACTGGATTCCTTTAGGATACATCTTTGAAACCAAACTGATCAGCACATTGGTGTATAAGGTGTGTGCAAATTGACAAGTACCAAACGTGCCACAATCAAGTGTTTGCAAATCCACCCTCATGAGTTTCCCTCATGTGCCAAACAAGATTAAAATTCCTTGAAATAAAGGCTGCTTTTACTCTGACAAGTTGTTAAGCAAAACTAAACATCTGTTCCTACAGTTCCTGAACGTGCCCATGTTTCGCAACGTGACACTGAAGTGCCTCACAGAGATCGCAGGTGTGAGTGTGAGCCAGTATGAGGAGCAGTTTGTCACACTCTTCACCCTGACGATGTGTCAGCTCAAACAGGTAGGCTCCCTTAAGACTATGCTCATGGTAACGTTTCTCGTTGTAAGGACACTCATTGTGATTTCATATCTGTGCAGATGTTGCCTTTGAACACCAACATCCGGCTGGCCTACGCCAACGGGAAAGATGATGAGCAGAACTTCATCCAGAACCTCAGTCTGTTCCTCTGTACGTTCCTAAAAGAGCACGGGCAGCTCATCGAGAAGCGGCTCAACCTCAGAGAGACGTTAATGGAGGTAAGAATGCTGCGTAGTGGTGTTAAGGTTTTTCTAGACAGCTGAAGAAGATCAAATGACAAGTATTGCAGAAATCATCAATTAATCTCTTAACATCATGTGGGAAGATGCATCAATTATCTGATGGTGCTCACTCTCCTCTCAGGCCCTCCACTATATGCTGCTCGTATCAGAGGTGGAAGAGACGGAGATCTTCAAAATCTGTCTGGAGTATTGGAACCACTTGGCTGCTGAGCTCTACAGAGAGAGTCCCTTCTCTACGTCCACGTCCCCTCTGCTCTCGGGCAACCAGCACTTTGATGTACCGCCACGCAGACAGCTCTACCTGCCTGTACTCTCAAAGGTACTACGGACAGCTCATAATAATAATAATAATAATAATAATACATTTTATTTATAAAAGCGCTTTAAAAGTTTCTCTAAGACACTTTACAAGACCATAAGTTATACAATAGAAAAGCAAAGGAAAACAAAGCAACAAAAAAAAACCATGACAAACAAAAATCAATTAATTACAGGTTAAAAGCCTTTCTAAATAGGTGGGTTTTGAGTCCGGATTTGAATTTGGTGAGTAAGGGAGAGAATCTGAGGTGTTGGGGGAGAGAGTTCCAGAGGGTGGGGGCAGCGACAGAGAAAGCCCTGATTGTATGGCTGCAGAAGGTCGGTGAGGTTGGAGGGGGCTAGAATATGTAGGTTTTACTGAACTCATTTATTAAAGAAGTTATACAAATTATGCCTATAGCACTGATTATTACTTCATATATTTTGAGCTGCAAGTTATATAAGTTACAGGTATGTGAGTCTTGTTGCACTAATGAGTTGACCTTTGACCCAAAAGTGAAGTTACCTCACTGTTTTTCTAATGGCTTACCAAAGCAAACTGCAGTTGCTACTTGTTTTGGGGTCAAAGGTTAAACTGTTATGGCTTAAGACATACCTGATGATTAGACAGGGACCGACACATTTACAGATTGACAGACAATGTGAGAAAAAACAACTTTACTCTCATGGATGTATTGTTCAAATTTTGCCAAATGCTGTCTGGATAAATAATTGTGATGTAAACGACTGTTTCAACAGGAGTTCCACTTTCCTTTTCTTCATAATTTATGCCAACTCAAGCAGATTTTTTTTTATGTGAGAGAGCTAGGTAAAGAGGGAAATTTACCCACAGGATCCCAAAGCAGAACACAGTAACTTCTTAAAGTTTCTGCTATCTTCATTATTTCTTCTTCAAAAGAAAGGAAAATGAAGTCTCTAACTTAACCCTGAGATAAATCAGAGCACAAGATAAGAAGTTAATTTTTTAAGTACAACTCAATATCGACAAAGAATAAATTAATAAATCTAATTACTGCGGTTAGTCTTTGGATGACCACTAAAATTAGCAGCTCTGTCTGGGAACCCTTGAATGCCTCCTCTTGTATTCATTCTGCACAGTACTGTACGCCTGTTTTCCTCACATATATTTGAACAGAGGCAAGGCAGCTGGTAGTCCATTCATACTAGGGCTGCATGATTTGGTCAAATTGTGATTATAGTTGACAATATGATGCACATTTATTTAAGTTGTAATTAGCATGCCTGCAGTTGTGTTCTGCCCAGTCTTACATCACAGTTGAAATTGAATTACTCCTGCAGCACTAATTCATTCCTGTGAGAATCTCTGACATTTAATGTGCATGCGTGACTCCTCCCTCCTGTAATATTTCAGTCCAGTATCCGCCTCGAGAACGTAGGAAAAAACCTTCGGATTTCAGGGAGACCACTTGACAGAATGCTTGTGTAGCTACAGGCTGCTAACTATCATACAGGCAATTTCCTTCCACTCAGTTGCCTATGTTGATTATGGAGTGAGTTTGTATGATGAAAAAGAACTTGTTCATCCAGCTTTAACACATAGTCAATCTGAGTAATGTTATTCTGCTTAAATATGGTTGTATACAGGGCGTAAAATTAACTTTTTACCTCATCTGCCATTGGCTTGTGACCTCTAAAAATGTATTGGCCAAAAATATTTTTCACCGGTCAAATAAAATCATGCCTTATTTGATTTAAAATAATTACCACAACTTTTTATTATGAAAATCAAACTTAATCATCACTTAAAGAATAGTTATGTACAGATAAAATTAGATTATTGCTATTTTATTAGGTTATACTCCCCTTCTTCGTTGTCTCCTGCCTCTTTGTTCATCCTTTTTGTTTGTGGTGGTTTCACGCCGGAAATATGTCGCCAAATTTTCCTCAAAATGCTCTTGCCGCCGTGCTTCTTCAAGCAAAGGGAATGAATAGAACTCCAGTAGCTGACGTCTCGCCATTCCCGACGTACCAAATTAGAACACAAGTACAGTGCGCCACAAGGGTCGAAATAGCCTGACAGTCGGCATAAATGGGCGAAAGTATGAAAACAAAACCTCACATGGAATACAAAATTTTCCATCGGCCACTGGCGGGTGTGTGTTTTTGTTTTACACGCCAAACTAATTTTTTTACCAGCCATTGGCGCTTGGCGGGTGTTAATTTTATGGTTGTGTATATATATAAAGTCAGGTTGGTTTGATATAAAATGCAGCTTGATTTTTTTTTTTATTGTGCAAAAAATGTGCTTCACAAGAAGGGGGTGACCAAGTGACAGGGTAGACAAAATAAGAAACTAACTCGGCATGAATAGAAAGGAAAGACAAACAAGTGATACAAATAAAAACAAAGGAAAAAAATACAAAATAATTGGGAAAAAAAAGCAAGAAGCAGGAATAACATCTCAACAATATGCAACGAAAAAAAAAAAAAAAAAGATGATAGATGATAATGATCAGAACTGAAACAGTCAGATTTATCAGTTAACATACAAAACTAACCTCTCCCCTGTGGGTATGGACAGTTTCTATCTTTCAAGAAATGCAATTCTAGTCACTAGAGGTATCATCCGATTATCTACAGATCTGTGGACACAGTCACATTTGTAAGTGGAAAGAGGTGTGACGTTTATGTGAGTGCAGGATTGATTCTGTCTATGTAACCTGGGGAGCTTTCACTCGCGGTCACATCAGAAGCAGTTGGCATTGGTCGATAACAGGTGGCCAATAAACTGCTGCCTGAAGAGAAACTAGTCAAAGCCTTACTGGAAATCAAGCAAAATAACATCCAATTTTTAAACTTCTTTGATGATATTAACATTCCATAACTCTGTGTGTGTGTGTGTGTGTGTGTGTTGTGTGTGTGTGTGTGTGTGTGTGTGTGTGTGTGTGTGTGTGTGTGTGTGTGTGTGTGTGTGTCTGTGTGTGTGTGTGTGTGTGTGTGTGTGTGTGTGTGTGTGTGTGTGGCCATGAGACAAATGCCTCATTGTTAAATCGTCTTTATGCGACTCGGGTTGCACGCTGCGATGTGTGTGTTTCTGTGTGATAAACTGAAGCTGCTCTCTGATGTGTGGAAGCGCTGACAGGTTTTTATCTCTTGCAACAGGTGCGCCTGCTGATGGTGAGTCGGATGGCCAAGCCAGAGGAGGTACTGGTGGTAGAGAATGACCAGGGAGAGGTGGTGAGGGAGTTTATGAAGGACACAGACTCCATAAACCTCTACAAAAACATGAGGGAAACCCTGGGTAAGACTTCAGAGCATCTTTGTCCACACCTGCAAGAACTACATTATTTATACGAGTTAAAGTTATAAGTTATATGATTAAAGTAAGTTAACTTATAACCCTGCATACTCAGTTTTTTAACTTACATATATAATGTTCATAACTGCTTTAGCTTGTGGTTTTACCATACACTGTATATGTTTATGTTTGTGCTCTGTTCCTCTGCAGTGTACCTGACTCATCTGGACTACGCAGACACAGAACGCATCATGACAGAGAAGCTTCACAACCAGGTGAACGGCACAGAGTGGTCCTGGAAGAACCTCAACACATTGTGCTGGGCCATCGGGTCCATCAGCGGGGCGATGCACGAGGAGGACGAGAAGAGATTTCTGGTCACTGTCATCAAGGTAGAAAAAATAACTGTAAACTAGTCATTGAATGCTTATTGTAACGACACAAGATCAACCAAACATGACAGATCGTAGTAGTTTTAAAAAGTGTGAATTACTTAATGAGGGAACAAAAAAAACCACAGACATGGCCTTAAAGTAATTACATTCATTCACCCCTCATACTGAAAAAAGACTACTGATCCCTGGTATCGCCCCAGGTATCTGATTGTGATAAACTTTGTGATTTTTAGGATCTGCTGGGTCTGTGTGAGCAGAAGAGAGGGAAAGACAACAAGGCCATCATCGCCTCCAACATCATGTATATAGTTGGCCAATATCCTCGCTTCCTGAGAGCCCACTGGAAGTTCCTCAAAACTGTGGTCAACAAGCTCTTTGAGTTCATGCATGGTAAGACGTGATGCTGCTTTTCTTCATTCTTTGGTCTTTTCAAAAAAACATCATGCACTGTTTGTGTAACTTATCATCACCTGTCATGTCCCTGCCTCATCAGAGACCCACGATGGTGTTCAGGACATGGCCTGTGACACCTTCATCAAGATTGCCCAGAAGTGCCGACGCCACTTCATCCAGGTGCAGGTGGGAGAGGTGATGCCATTCATCGATGAGATCCTGAACAATATCAACACCATCATCTGCGACCTACAACCTCAGCAGGTCAGGGAAAAGATTGTACCCAGCATTTTCAACATCTCAGTACAGACAGAATTGTCCCTGCGACTAACTGCATACTGACATTCTCCTCGTCTTCGTCTAGGTGCACACGTTTTATGAAGCAGTCGGTTATATGATTGGAGCTCAGACGGATCAGGCTGTCCAAGAACACCTGATAGAAAAATACATGCTGCTGCCCAACCAGGTGTGGGACAGCATCATCCAGCAGGCCACCAAAGTAAGAGACAAGTTCATTATTACGTTTACCAATTCAAATGTCAAAACAGAGTGTTAATCTGTTACCCTCTGCTCACTCAGAACGTGGACATCTTGAAGGACCCAGAGACTGTGAAACAGCTGGGCAGCATTCTGAAGACAAACGTCAGAGCCTGTAAGGCCGTGGGACACCCCTTCGTCATCCAGCTGGGACGGATTTACCTCGACATGCTCAACGTCTACAAGTGCCTCAGCGAGAACATCTCTGCTGCCATTCAGACAAACGGTACGGGAGGTGTGTCTCTGTATCACATACTTAGATTTACTCTCATATTTAATGATATTGAAGGTTCTGTGATCATCTGAAAGATGGGATAAAGCTGAGGCATGCTATCTCAAGCACATCCTATCATTTGACAGCAGTGCTGTAAGCAGCAGGAGGGTGGGAGCTTGGTCTGAGCCATAACTCACTCTCAATATTCAGGTTGATGTAATGTGTGTCAGTTATGATGGTAAACTTTGGATTTTTCCCATGGTATGGATAGATCTATTGTAGATTTAATAATATATCATAAATTGGAAATAAATGTGAAAACTGCATTTTTAAGGGGCACCAGTCTAGTTTAGTGATTAAGTCGTGTGCTGCTTTTACAGAGGCTTTAATTCCCAAGTGGGCGGCTCGGGTTTGATTCCAACCAGTTGCCCTTTGTCTTCTTTCATTTTCCCTTCTTGAGGATATGGACTTAAAGTCCTTTATTTTAGAAATAAAACGAAATGAGCCGTGCATTTCTGGAGGACTGGTTGTTGAATCAGTTTTATAGATCTGTCCGCTGCACAGTTGTGTAGTTTTATTGTTGTTCAGGCATTCAGGTCTTTGTGAGTCCAGCGTGGTCTCAGTGTGCTGCCAGGTTTGAAGATAATCCAGATGCCTTCGACACCATGTGTTGATAGCAAGCGGCAACCTCCGGTCTCAAACTATGAAGCCCATGCAGAAGTGTTATAAACTGCAATTCATCAAGAATCCGCTTGAGGCTGGCTGCAGAAACACCTGAAACCACTTAGACCCCAATTCAAAAAAGACGATCTTTGCAGCATTAATAAACATGTTTACAGCCTGGTTCAAAAAAACGGCTTGGCTCTACGTAGCTAATTTCTCTATCGACATACACTGTACAGGTGATGGATTTTTTTCTAACGCAACGGTTCAGAAGATATTAAGATTACGAGTTTTTGCCCAAATAAGGACATGACTGACTTTACTCCGCATTTCCAATATGGCTACCGCCGTCGATTGGCTTCAAAACAGCGCTCAGGAACAGATGGGTGACGTCACGGATACTACATCCATATTTTATACAGTCTATGGTTGATACTGTATAGTGAAAGAATTCAGTGAGAAAGTGTGACACAGTTTTCTCATTTTGGTAATAGTTGTTATTTTAAGCCTATATAGGGGAAGTATTACCCTTAATCCATCTTTGATTAACTATCAATCATAAATCACTTGTCCAAAAAAAAAAATTAGATTCCTTCCCAAATCACTCCTGTAATACTGCTGTATTAACCATAGCAACATAATGCATATAAGTGACAGTATGTCATAGCTACAGTCAAACAGTTTAACATGCTGAACATCAACATGCTGAGAGGGCTCATACAAATAATCTCTGTGGATTAAGAATCACACAGAGCGAGGCTAAAACTACTGAATGTGGATTTACATCAACAAGAGAACTGAAGAGAGCAATATTTTAGACTCAGTGTCCAGTTTTCTTGTTCTAACTGAAAATTAAGAGTATGTCCAGTCCACTGTCACTGTGGTTGGGTGTCAGTCAGGAGCACATCCAGTCCAGTACAGCAGCAGAAATGGCGCTGGTCTGCAGAGATCAATCTCTGTTATCTCCGTTAGTGGCGGGATCTGTTGTGTATTGATTGATTGATATTGCTCCTTCAAAAGAAGAGCCATCGTGGTGATGTGGCGAACGTTTCTGAACAATCAATTACACAATAATCAATTAATTGTGAAAAAGCCTCTGCTGGAAGATTGCGGTATTTGTTTTGCGTTTTGTTTGTGGGTCAAACAGACTGTCTCCTGCTGTTTTCTGCGTGCTCTTGTTTTTGGTGACTCATCTTCGAAGGCTCAAACAGGAGGAGAGGGGCAATATGAGGTCTGTCAGTAGTGATCAAATATCAAGGACTTCTGCCTGCTTTGGCCACTGATTCAGAAAAGGGAGGAAACAGTGATCTGTGCAGGAAGAGCAAATTATTTTCTCAGGATGAACCAAAGAGTCTGGATGAAAATGCTTAACCATCTCCATGATCTGTCTGTACTAGGATACGACAGACCCAAATTGACTGCATGTTGCAGAGCTGTCAAGTCAAGTTATTTGTAATGACCCCAGGCTCACCTCACCTGTCTGTCGCATCCTTTTCTGTATGGATATGTCAGTTCAGGAATGTTGTCAAATTCAGCTGAGATGAAGTATTAACGTAGTACTAACAGTACGATTCTCTTCTTTGTGTTAACAGGTGAGATGGTGACCAAACAGCCCCTGATCCGGAGTATGAGAACAGTGAAACGGGAGACACTGAAACTGATCTCAGGCTGGGTCAGCAGATCAAACGACCCACAGATGGTGAGAAAAAGCTCTGAAATCCTTTGAATTGTGAAATCAGCCGCTGAGTGACTACTGTGGTAGAAAATAATACCTGTAGTCTGGATATCAACTCAGAATCCACAAAGAAAAAATTTGCATCAGGGTCTGACCGATTTGGGTCAGTTTGGTGACCTGCTGTTTGTTACTTCTCTCAATCCAAGTAATCTTTGCAACCCATGCTTTAGTCCAGACGCAGCAGCAGTCACTAATGAGTTTGTCTGTAAACATACCACTCTGTCCGTGCCCTCTGATGACTTTAAAGATAAGCCGTTTTCACTTAAGACGCCCCACAACCAGGTCTAAAAATATGCCAGACATGCCCTTTCACCACACGTCACACAGCGGGAGTTTGTCTGAGTGAGACAAGGTCTCAACTCCTGCAAAGAGGACACTTGATTTCAACAATCAGGGACTGGTGACTCCTGGTTAAGGTGTGGAGGAGGAGGAGGAGGAGGAGGAGGAGGAGGAGGAGGAGGAGGAGGAGGAGGAGGAGGAGGAGGAGGAGGAGGAGGAGGAGGAGGAGGAGGAGGAGGAGGAGGAGGAGGAGGAGGAGGAGGAGGAGGAGGAGGAGGAGGAGGAGGAGGAGGAGGAGGAGGAGGAGGAGTGGTTTAACAGTTGCATTAAAAACCCCTACAACACGTAGGGATGTAATGATGCTATTGACTCACAGTATGATTCAAAATGCTGGGTTCACAACAGGGTCATTTTACAGTTACTTTAAGGATGTAAGTAACCCATTTTATGTCCAAGCTTCAGAGAAGAGATCACCTCATAAAACTGTCACTTGAGGTGCTTTTATTTTGCCTTTTTTATTGTCTCATGCCTAGTTGTCTTTTAGAACAATGTGCTTTATTTTGAAAGGACACTAGAGGTACTTCAGTGAGATCATGAAGTCACAGGGGTAAATAAAAAAGACTGAAAGAACCATCAACTATAAGTATTGTTTGATGAATCAGCACACCTCTAAAGAGGGAGAAGCTCTGATATCAGCTGTCTCACAAGGTACTGCTACTTTCCACCAGCTTGTTGAAGATTTATTTCCAATTCAAACACAAAAGTGGAAACAGGGGACAGATGTCTCTCTCTTTTAAACTTTGTCTGCTCATGAACACTTCATGTTTTTACATCCCTGGCTATATACTCACATGCTTACATGATATAGTTGATGCAGTCTTGATCAACCAGCCGTGACTGCTTTCTCTGGAGTGTCCTCAGAGGATCCTGTAAACCATGGCAATCAATGAAGCAGTCGACAGTAAAAAAAGAGTTGAACTAATCCAGCTGGTATTTTTAGATCAAACGCAAAGATGTCTGCCTTCAGCTATGATTTCATCTGCAAAACAATTAATATTCATAATGTGTCCAGTTGTAGACGTGCTGAGGTTTTAGCGACTCCTCTTGTAATTTACCTGTCGGAAAGGAACACGACTTAGAAGTCTTCAAAGGAGGATGCTCCTATCTTACCTTTCTTCTTATCCCTCCCTTTTTTTCTTTGTAGGTCGGGGAGAACTTTGTTCCACCACTGTTGGACGCCGTCCTAATAGACTACCAGCGCAACGTCCCTGCTGCACGTGAGCCAGAGGTGCTCAGTACCATGGCAACCATTGTCAACAAGCTGGGAGGACACATCACCAGCGAGATACCCCAGATCTTTGATGCTGTCTTTGAATGCACCCTAAACATGATCAACAAGGTGAGGCAGCCTTTGATTGGTATCTGACAGTGATCAGTGCATCTCTTAGAGTTTGTGGTGGAATCTGTGGGTGTTGTTACTTGAATGTTTTTAACAGTAACCTTTTTATTTCTGAGACTGATGTTCGGTAACACTCATCAAACTGAGTCTTATTTGCTGTGGTGCAAAACACTGCAAACATCTTGGAAATATGTCACATTATATTATATTGCGTTCACAGCTCACAGTTCTGTGCTGGGTTGATTCTGCTCGTGCAATTTAACATAATGGGTAAGTGTGAGTTGAAAGCCTTGAGAAGCTTTCTACAGCTTATTGTTTACAGTCTTTGCGTTCAGGTTTCACACTGACAGAATCAGGGGGAACTTCTTTCAGCTTTAAAGCTTTAAAATACTTCATGTCAACACCCTAAAGTGGCCCAAACCATGTGCACTTAATTTAGGGTTGGGTAGTGTTAACTATAATAAACACAATGTTTATTTTGGTTCTGAGATATTTATTTATACTCAGGTGAAACACACTCTGTTACCCACACAGCTCATACGCCCTCCAGTTCAAGGCTCAGCTCCAAAACACTTTTTTTAACAGACTGAATAAAAAAAAATTGCTTCGTCTAAACGCTTTAACCTGAAAACGTATTTGCTTCACTTCTTTGAATGCCCTCTGTCTTTGCATGAATTTGAAGGCATGTGCATTCTTCCTCTTCTTTTGATAACCATGTTTTGCGTGCATTACTGCCACCTTGTTGCAGACCACTGATTATCAAAAGGAACCCAAAAAAACCACAGCTCCAGGCTGAACAGACATCCATCTTTAGGAAGCTGAGAAAACGCGTGCCAAGAGAAATGGCTGATGAGGGTTGTGCTGAAAGAAAGCCCTCAGGGAAGAAGACTAATGCATGATGTTTTCGTCACTTGTGGCCACTGCACACAGCTGTTCTGATTGAAGGAACCGAACCAAACATCAGACCTTATTAAATCACACCATGTGGACAGTTGACCTACTACTTCAATTTTAGGATAACGACAGAATCAAAAGAACATGCACAAGTTGTTCAGTGGTGTATAACTTATTGCATTCAACAGTCTGTATTGTGCATGCAGCAGGTATTGTACATTAAAAGTAAAGGTCAGTACAGCCAATCTTTAAAGCTTGAAGGGTTTGCCCGCTGTCATGTCCACTCCTGGATTTTAAGTTCCAGAAAACCAGAAGTAAGGATATGTGATCAATGTAAAACACTACCTCACTAGAGCTACTGTAGATCGGATATAGGTGTCTGTTTTTGTAAAACTTTAAGCAACGAGTCAGAACCTGCAGAGAGCATTTCAACATGTTTACTCTGCTCATTTTTGTGTTTTGAAGCAAGAAAAAATTGTGCAGCAACAAAGTGTAAACATTTTCAGGAACATATTAACCCTTTTAAGGGACCTTGGAGCAGCTACCTGCTAGGTTATCCATTTTGTACACTCAATTCAACTCAACTCAACTCTCTCATTTTTATTTATATAGCAGCATATTTCATACACTCAAGCATGCAGCCCAAAGTGCTTCACAGAAGACAGAGACAGAAAACAACAGCAACAGATAAAATGATACATGGCTAAAACAAAAAAGAGGAATGTGATATGAAATACTTAAAAAATAAAAAATAAAGTCAGTCAATTATCAATCAATCAATCAGACTTTATTTATAAAGCACTTTTCATACAATGATATTGTAGCACAAAGTGCTGTATAAAAAATAATTAAAATAGAATAAATTAAGAAAAAAATGAATAAATAAAGATATACCCACTCATCAACTGTTTGTTTCTCAATATGGGAGGTAAAGTCTTCATGAAGAAAATATACAGATCTAGTCTCCTGCTCTTTTTTTTTTTTTTTTTTTTTGGCATTTAGTGGTTTCACCTGACAGACAAAACCCAGGGCACACAAAAGTTGTAAGGTGCCATCCACACTTCTCACTGCAGCTTGAAACACTCATTGCTTTCAGCTCAGGAAAATAACTGAAGGAAACATCTGTCATACAGACTGTCGACGGTACTGTGAGGGGAAAAAGGTCAAAGTAAGGAAGTGAAAGTGAACCAGAAGAGAGCAAAACAAGGACAGGGTTTTCAACACTGAACATGCTCATAAACAACAAACTTTAACAGCACACTCTCTGTTTTTTAACAGAACTTTGAGGAGTACCCAGAGCACAGGACTCACTTCTTCTATCTACTCCAAGCTGTGAACTCTCATTGCTTCCCTGCATTCCTCGCCATCCCCCCTGCACAGTTTAAACTGGTGCTGGACTCCATCATCTGGGCCTTCAAACACACCATGAGGAATGTGGCTGATACTGGTAAGTCTCACACACACACTGCACACACACACTGTACATTCTTCACTCTGTAATATAATGGTGATAATGAGCAGCGAAGCCTGAAGCATGAATACAAGATGAAGTAAAACAGTCTGTGGTGTGTTTCATCCCGTCAGCTGATTCATCTTCAAGCAGCAACAAACCTGTTAAAAAGACAGAAAGGTGACACTGCAGGTGACTGTGACACTCAAGCTCTCGCTCATAGTGACTTGTCAGATGATGCCTCTGGCCCCACAGTGATGTGCAGGTAGAGTGTTACAGTTTGGAGGGAAGAAGTGTGAGGAGTCAAACCAAACAATTAAGGGCTTTTCATGGTCTTAGATAAAATATGTCTAAACTGCACATCAGGGACTTTAAGCCATTTCTAAATTAAAAAAAATCAAAGTAATCAGTAAACTGTAAAAACATGAGTCAAGGGAGAAAGATGTTTTTTGTTTTGAAAGTACAAGTTTGACTTCTGTAGTGTACTTGATCATGAACTTAGGTGAACAAGGGAAGTTATCCTCACCTTTGACAGAAGTTTGGTGCAAGGTGATGTTAGGAAAGCTTTCGGAGTGCTGCTGTTTGAAGATATCTATCCCAAGACTATATTCTGTTGTAGACTTTGTAGACATGAGTGTAAAATGTGAGTTGACACCAAGTGGCAACCTCCGCTCTAAAAATATGAGTCCAATGCGGAAGTGCTAAAAACTGCAGTTCATCGAGGATCCGCTTGAGGCTGGCTCCAGAAGTACCAGAAACCACATACACACCAATTCAAAAAAAGACAGCAGAAATAAACATGTTTACAGCCTGGTACAAAAGACGAGTGTAGTCTGGATAGCTCATTTCTCGATCGGCACACACTGTATGGGAGGTGATTTTTTTTCTAACGCTGCCATTTTTGAAGATATTGAGATTACGAGTCTTCCAATGAGAGGCACAGCTGACATGATTGACAGGCGGGAACACTGTAGCTGTTGGCTAGGAGGCTCAAAACCTGCCTCTTTACGTCACAATCGCTCGACAGCAGCAATATGGCTGGCGCCGCCGATTGGCCTCAAAACAGTGCTTCAGAAACAGATGGGTGACGTCACGGATACTACGTCCATATTTTATACAGTCTATGATTGACACAGATGTGTTGACTTGCAGCTACAGTATACGAAACGGAAAATGGCACTAAGACAACGTATCAAATGTTGAAACTGAAATGTTATTTTGCCTGGAATATTCTTTTTTCCCATATTGAGTTTGAATTTTACAGCTTTGCATAACTTTGTTGGAAGCTTGGTGTTACATACAGAACATGTAAGCTGGTTAAGGCTGAATGAAGCAGTTTCACATCAAAATAAAGACCTTTATTTCTTGACACTCTTTGGAGGATGCAGGAGAGGTCACAAGGAAGGGACTCCAAGCCTGTCCTGAAAACATTTTCTCCACCTCTTTGAAGGTGCTGCACTTGTAAAGATTGTGATTTCTTTAAAGTATGACATTTACTGGTGTTTTTATCTGCAGAGGTCTCCTCGTATCTGCAGTGATTAAAAAAGCACCAACCGAAGCATCTTCATGATAAACTCCTTGTTTCTCGGACTCTGTGGTGACAAAGAAAGCCACCCTGTCTCTGCCTCAGCTAGTTTCTCTTCTACTCAAAACTCTGCAGGCTCAGGTGTATATTGCGCTTGGGTTAGTTTGACATTTGTCAAGCTAGAGTTACACAAACATCCAAAATCCCCTCTATCCCAAAGAGGTCCCAGAAAGATCTGTGTTCAGCCCAAACACATTCGTAATCCTTCCTGGGACAACAACACTCTTTAGTCTCCAGCCAAAAGACAAACGTGCAGATTTCTGAGTCTCTCTCTGATCACCCAGGTCTGCAGATTCTGTACACCATGCTGCAGAACGTGGCCCAGGAGGAAGCAGCCGCTCAAAGCTTCTACCAGACGTACTTCTGTGATATCCTACAACACATCTTCTCTGTGGTCACCGACACGTCACACACTGCAGGTGAGGTCAAAGAAAGGCACACACGGCATATCTGACTTTCTTAAGAGATGGATAGTGACAGTAAAAGTGTGTGTGTGCTCCTCAGGCCTGACGATGCACGCGTCCATCCTGGCCTACATGTTCAACCTGGTGGAGGAGGGAAAAATCACCACGGTGCTGAACCCGGCCAGCCCCACCAACAACCAGGCATTCATCCAGGAGTACGTGGCCAACCTGCTGAAGACTGCCTTCCCTCACCTACAAGAGTGAGTATTCACACACAAACACACGTATACACAATCTCTACTGTAGTAGAATACACATTTATTTACCTGTACTGTGGTTTGTGTGTGTCAGTGCTCAGGTGAAGGTGTTTGTGACCGGGCTGTTCAGCCTAAACCAGGACATTCCTGCTTTCAAGGAGCACCTGAGGGACTTCCTGGTCCAGATAAAGGTGAGGCTGAGGATGTAGATGTCTTAGTTACACGTTTTAATGGCGGCACAGGAAGTTATTTTACACATTGTATCTCCTCTGTGACGTGAAGCACGACAGGTGCTCACTCTCCCTCTTTCTTCCTGACAGCTCTGTCTTGTAAATATGGTATAACAAGGTGAGATGTCATATAGCTCTTTACAAAGAGGTCAATGTCTGTGGTTATCATGTCCCTAATGTGGTCAGACCCATGGAATAACACACTAAGCCTGTGAGAGGAGCAGACGCACAGGGTTTGTATTTGTTGCTCATTTCGACACACACATGAGAAAGAATGGAGAAAGAAGAGAAAACACCTTCCTCTTTATTGTGATGAATTTGTTTTGCGTCTGTGTATATTTGTTTGCTGCCTAACCTAACCACTGGGAACAAAGCCCCACTCAGCTCCGGCTCTGCTGTTTGTTGTCTGTGCTGCACGGGCTTTGTCTCTTCACTTGGAGCTTATCAGGCACTGCATAGTTAGCTGCTTAGCTGATGTTTCCACAAATAACCTTTTCCTGCATGTCCAGGTTGTCCTTCTAAGTATATCGAGGTTTGTGACTGCTCTGCCAGCCTATTGTTGATGTAAAGCTGTGTGTGATTCTGACACAATGATGACTTCTTCCTGGTTTTCTGGTCTTCTGATTGGTCCAGTTTTCATCTGTCAGAGGATCTTTGAGGGTTATTTTATAAATGCAGTCAATACACTCTCTGTTCTGGGAGGCTGTAGTTCTTCTAACTCAATGAAACCAAGTGCTTATTGTAGGGCTGGGAATTGATAAGATTTTATCAATGTCGATTCTGCTTATCAATCCAATTCCTTACCAATTCTCCTAACGATTAAGTAATTTTTTAAGGGGAAAAAAAGTAGTTCTACACAGTCTTCCGCACCAAAAGGAACCATTTAATTTTTTCCAAAAGTATGTCTGCACAAGACTGAACATGAACATATTCAACTTGAACATACTGAACAATAGGTTGACCTCATTCTGGGCCGCGTGAGTCCAGACGTGGCCCCTCGAGCCTGGTTGAAAGACTTTGAATTTGGAGAGGAAAAACGCTTTTCCTCTGGAGGTTATCGTGGAGGTATTTTACCCACTCTCTGTGCCTCATTTTCGGTTGCGTGAGTCCAGACGTGGCCCCTCGAGCCCGAGGGAAAGCGTCCCAACTCTGAAAGGGGGGTTCGCCTCCCCGACGCCAACATGTTCACATAGAACCCTTCTCCACTTGTCGACCAAGTCGACAAAGGCTTCAGTATATTTGAGGTATTTGCACATAGGAGTGTGTGACGTAATGCGACGTGATGTGACGTCATGCTGGGAAATAAATCGTTAAGAAGAATCGATAACATTTGAGCTGTAAAATTCCGATGGTATTGATAAATTGGAACCGGTTCTAAGTCGGGTCCGGTTTTTGATTCCCACCCCTATTTATTGGTGCTTACCTAACAGATGGAGCTGTTTTTAGTCTTAAATGTAACTTGTAGGTCATGTATCTGTGCAGTTAAAATGGTGATGTGTGCTGAACCCTGCTCGGCATATTTTCCCGCCTTTTCATTCTTTGCCAATCTCCTCCCTGATAAATATGTGCAGTAAACTGCTTTTGCTTCTGAAAAACGGAAGATGCCCCACTTAATCCAATCATGTGTTATTCAGCTGACAAGAAATCACTTCTTGAACATAACCATCTATGCCTGCATGCATTAGTTTGCTAAGAAAGCTGCTATAGCTCTTGGCCCTGCAGGCAGATACAATTTTGTTGTCAGCTGACGTTGCCGTTGCAGCGAGCTGTTGATTTACACTTGATTTAACAGAGATCCTTCGTTGTATTAAAGCCGTGTACCAGTGCAAATGGAGCAGGCTCAGCGACAATCTAGTGACAACTGCAGGGTTAGCAGGCATGATGGTTAAAGGGGGGTGGTGAAAAAGAGCTGAGCTTCTGCTGTTTGGATACAGACACTGATACTGTCAAATATAACACATTATAGAAAAACATGGGCAACAGATGTTCCTCCTTTTGTACAGGTCTACAGTACAGTGAAGGTACAGACGAGTTAATGATGAAGACAAAGGTTATTGCCACTCTGTCAGGATCCTGCATCAGGATATGTGGATGTATGGAGATGGCGTCTGGAAACTGACCACATTGTTTTTATTGTTTCAGGAGTTTGCAGGCGAGGACACGTCTGACTTGTTCCTGGAGGAGAGGGAGGCATCGCTCCGTCAGGCCCAGGAGGAGAAACACAAGATCCAGATGTCAGTGCCGGGCATCCTCAACCCTCACGAGATCCCAGAGGAGATGTGTGACTGAGCCTCGGCTCCACCAAACTGTACAGTACTCCAAACAAACAAACAAAAACAAACAAACCCTAACCACAGCAAACACAACAAAACCCAAGAGAGAGGCACTTGAGTGTGGCGGGAGGCCGCTCACCCTCTGCAGAGCGGACCGTCCCATCCCATGTTTGTTGACCAAAACAATGCCAACAATATGTAAATGATTACCGCGTCACCCTGTGGCCCTTTTTACATAATCTGCGTTTTCTATGGAGCCTTTTTGTGTAATCTTTTCAGAACTGTTAATCTTTGTTTTGTTGGTCTCTGGCCCATCCCAAGACCTGCATGATGAGGTTGTAACGATTAGAACGATTAAACCATCTTGTTTTTGTTCTGTTCCCTCCACGTCCCATCTTCTGCCCCATATATTTGTTTATATATAAATATATTATATATATACAGTCTGAGCAGGGTTTGTGTCTAGTCGGCATAGAATCTTCTAGACGTGTGGTTCGACACATGGCAAGTGGTGGCACCGCTTGTCTGGTGCGAGAATGTGAATCTAACGGATAATGAATGAAGGTCGGGATGCTGCGTCGTGTTTCAGCATCGGTTCTGCTTCACCTTAAAAAAGTGTTCGGCTGCTGCCTGCAGGAGGTTTTTTTAGGGAAAGCAAAAGCAAATATGTGCATATCATCCCAATTGTATAGCATCTTTAATACCATGGGAACATTTTTTCCTTTTATTCTATTGTTTCTTTTTGTTGTGGGTGTGTGCGCGTGTGTGCTGTCGCCTAGTCGACATCAGCGTTTTGTTTTCCTCTAAGAGGATTGTTGCTCATTTGTGAGCCTTCATTAATGGGATGTTTTAAGGAAGTGGCGGAGGTATTTATGGGTTCTTAGTTGGTTGCATCTTTATAACAACTCCTGTTTAACTCAGATGGCTTTGAAGATTTTTGAATTGTACTAATTTAGATTGTTTACCATGCAGTAGTGTGCGTCAAGAGACACTACCTTTAGAGCAAAATGAAAAAATAAAACTGGGTTTACATTTAATTTTGTATTTTTGCATTTTTCATTTGTACCTGTTTGAGTTCTGTCCAAATAAACAAAAGGCTTTTTGTCCACTGAGCAAATGAATTGCCAACGAGTTTAATTAGGAAAAGAATGTATAAATCCAAATAAGTACCCAATCTCTAATGGCAGATTTCCCTTCTCGAGGTGTTACATTTGTTGTGAACTTTTTGAACTGATTAAAGTTGAGAATTTTATAACCCCGTCTCTGCTCGGATGTTTTCATTTTACACAAACTCTAAATGTGAGTCGCTCTCAGCTCGAAAAATATTCTGTATTATTTCACCCTCACTGTGACTTTGTCTCTTACTCTGCAGAATGATAGATGTGTAAAGTGTTTCCAGTTTCTCGTAGCTCACCTCAAAGTTGGCTGCAGCTCAATGTGCATTTGAGTCATGTGGAAACCTCGAACAAACAAACAAACAAACTTTAAACTAAAGAAAGAGATCTTGTTTAGCAGGCCAGCCTTCCACAGAGTTTTTCGGTGGCTGTGAAACAGACGGAAATTAAAGCTGATGTCTCTTTATGAGCTACACAAGCAGACAAGACCAGCAACAACACTGATGATTTCTGCATCTTAATTTTCAATGCCTGAAACCGCTAGTGTCAGACCAGATGACTGATGTCACTCTGAAGAAACAGCCTATTTACAATTCCAGCAGTAGATATCTAAAATTAGTAACATGTAACTTTTTAAAGAAAGCAGTATGAGAATTTTTGTCAGAAAAGACTTCCTTGGTGTGCACAGAAAAAGAACTGCAGAGTAATACAATGTACATGTTTTCCTACAGGGGGCGCCAAAGTTGACACAAACCAAAAGTTCCTCACTGCAGCTTTAAAGCACAATATCTGCATTTGCAAAAAGTCTGGTTTTCATAGAGGAGGGAAGAGACATTTGAAACATGTATTTAGACCTTTTCTCTGTTAAAATTCACATCAAATCGATCCCTAACTGGATGTGGTGCATGCTGGCCTCTGTCCAAAGATTTCAGCTTTTCTAATGAAGAGGTCCAAATCATTAACACGTTTCAGCAAAAAGACAACTTCATGTCACAACTCTGCTCCCCTTGCAAAGATTAAGGCACTTGAATTTCTTGCAAAAGTTTTTAGAAAAGCTGATTCATGCAAAGTGTTTCAATGTCTTGAGAAACATGGAGATCTTCAAAGCAAGGTTTGGTGATTCATTTTAGCAGCTTTCTTATTTTGAGACTTCTTTTAATTCATTCAACATCGTGAAGCGATCAGTAATCCAAGTTTAAACTCTGTACTCCTCTCTCCAGGTATTGATTTAGAAATTCATCTCCTGAGCTCAAACCTGCTTCTCTTCAAACGCATCAGCATAAATCCTGAAGAGGAAAAGTAGACAAGGAAGATGATGATGGACGTCATCTGTCATCCACGCTGCGGTCTCAGGCCAGTTCTGCTCAGACATCTTTGGCCAAGGTTGGTGCTGTGTAAGCGGAGCCCGCCATTAATCCCTGTTAACACACTGGTCTTACATTAAAGGTTATGATGACGCTCCGCCACTGAAAGCTGAAACACTTGTCTGATGCAATCCAGAAACCTGTCAGCTCTGATGCAACTGGACAGGAAGCGGCCGGAGGACTCCTGACTGCTGCCCATATTTATATACAGGCAACGCTCCAGACGCCTGTCCACCAGGAAATATAGACCCACAACTGCTAGAAGGAAAGAAGGGAGGAGGAATGAAAAAAAGACATGGCAGGGTGGAGTTTGAGAAAGTACAGTGGAAAGAGGAAAGGATGGAACATTTTCAGGAAAAAATTAGAGGGAGAGTGAAAGTAAAAATTAAGACAGAAAATTAGGGAGGAAAAAAAAAAGAAAAAATAGGTAGCATGAAATATTATAAAATAGATAAACCTGAAGAAATCAGGGAGAAAGTTGGAAATAATCAGGAACAATGAAAGAAGAAAGACCTGAAAGAGAGAGCAAAAATTAGACAGATGAGAGAAAGACAAAAAGAAGTCAAGAAATATATATGATGAAAAAATGAAAGGAAAAAGAAAGAAGGTTCAAAGAGACAAACAATGATTAAAAAAAACATGAAGGGGAGAAAGAGACGCAAGGTAATTAACAATTATGACTAGAAGAAATTAAATACTTTGAAAAGATGGGAAAATAGATAGAGTGAAGATTAATGGAAAAAATTGAAATAAAAAAAGGACAAGAAAGAAAGATAAAAGGAGTTTGAGTTAGGAAAGAGGGAGGATGAAAACAGACAGTGAAGATAGTTAAAAGACGAGTAGAAGGAAATAAAAGTAAAAACATGAGAAGAAAAAATAAATGAGCAAAGAGGGAAGAAAAATGAAGAAAGGAAAATGGCGCAATGATTTATATAAAAAAAGAAGGGATGAAGAACAAAGGGAAAGAAAGAAGAGGCAAGGAAAAAAGCAAGGAAGAAAGAAAAGGATAAATGAAGGAATAAAAGTATGAAGGAAAAAGAGGGAAGATTGACAGAAAAAGATGAAAGGAGGAAAGTAGAAAGTCAAAAAAGGAATGAAAAAGGGAAAAAAGAAATAATGCAAGAGAAAAATGATGGGAAGTGATAGGAGTAAAAGAAGATAGGCAAAAAGTGGGATAAGAAAAATGGAAGAAAGAAAATGAAAGAAAAAGTAAAAAAAGAAAATGTCAGAGTAAAAGGAAGAGGAAAAACAGAGGAAAGAAAGAATGAAAGAAAGAGACGGGATGTTAAACTTCAGTGAGCCCTGGAGGTTTCTGTAGGGACGTGAGTTTGTCAGTTTCCTGTGTGTGAGTGTTGGAAGGATAAGGAGCTGCACCTCTGTCACCTGCTCTGACCGAGGATTCTTCCTACGCTCCATCACACCTGACCAAGAATTCACTGATTCAACTTCATCCCTGCTCAGTCTGTGGCCTTTCATGGACATGGCCTCTCTTTCCTCGAGTGTATTCTTCACGTTTGCTTTGACGTATTTGAATCTGATCACCTCTTGGAAACCATAATTCAACCAGGCTGTAACTGAACCCCCCCTCCCTCCTCCCTCCTTCCCTTCCTGACCCAGATCCACAGATCCTCAGCCATTCTCGGCATCCGCTGTCGAGGAGAAGAGGGAACAGCTGGGGTATTCTCCACCCACCTACCCACCTACTACCATCCACCCTAAAAGAAAAATGCCCACTCTACACCCCCTCTTCTGCCCCGCTCTGTGTGAGCACTGTGGGCAGGCAGGGCTATTAATACCCCTGTGGGTGAGTTTAACAAGAAGAGCCTGGTTAGCACACACACCAGTGTCAAACTTGAGGAGGTGTTTGATCCTCTGCTTGGGATCCTCTAACGTGTAAGATTAGAAAAAGAAACACAGTAAATGTTTTAATTTCTCATTCTTCCACATCACCCGGCTTTCAGTTGGAGCAGAGGTGACAGGATTTGGGGCAAAGTTGATTGCGGACAGTGCATGAACTCCTCTAAGGTGATATACTGCCATCCAGTGGTCATAAACCAGGAGTCAAACTGAGGTCTCTCTGGAGCTGAATGTTATTCAAGACAGGCGCAGGTTGTTTTCCTAAGAGTCTGACAACATTACAGAAAGCACTCCTGCAAAGAGAGACCTTTTTTAAGAAACCAGAAACAGGTGTTACATCAGTCTCATCCAAGCAACCGCACTCCATTGATAAAACCAGCAGTCTTACCTTGCAGTTTTACAACACCTGCTATCAGTTTGTTGTTTTTTGTAGTATTATTGTTTTACACAGATATTGCATTGGATCTTAAAGGGACAGCTCTTTTTAAAAAATTATATTTTGAAGTGTGGTTGTATGAGGTAGTTGTCAAGAGTAAGTCTGTTACCCACAGGAGACACCTGTCAGCTCGACCCCTTTGTGGAAAAACTGACACAGAAGCTAGCCTATCAACTGCTGCAGATGGGGTCAACTCTACCACGTCATTTATCTCATTTTAAGATTCTCTGAGAAATGTGTCACTTTGATGCCAGAATGCCACTTGGTTTTGTACTGTTCCCAAAGGTAACATATACAAGTTCCTCCGCCTGCAGCACTTTGATTAGCTAATGGTCTATGATGAACAACTCACCTTGACTTTTGCTCAGGACACAGGCATTTTTTGAATGTTAATATTTTTGCATCTCATTTCAACAAACTTTAAGAACCAAATGCCTGAGACTGTCTGGCACACACAGTGCTGGCTGTAGAGTTTGTTATTCTAGCTCAGTCTTCACCTTCAACAGGTAACACAGTGTATTTTGACAAGGTGAACATGTTGTGTTGACCATGGATTGTGTCATTGTGCTATAAGCTTTGAAGACTCACTTCTCGTTGGCTTTTCTGCTTCTCTGATTTAACTTCTGAAAATTCAAGAAAGTGTGTAAAACAACAACGACAAGAAACTCTGGATGGTGAGCGATGCAAACTTCAGCTATATGTGAGCCACTGGTGTCCTCTAATCAAGGAAGGTCCTGAAGTACTGTTGTTACCAAGTCCCACTCGTGACAGCAGGAGCTCTCTCAGTTTGAAGGCCTGGGCTCACAGTCTACACACCTGCACCACCATGCAACTTTGAATTTCTATATTCAGCATACTCTTAAGAAGACATAAATGTCTGGATTGTTTTTTAAGTTCCCGTCTGGCCTTTAGCAGATCATATCTCAATCTGAAATGTGTCCAGCAGTCACATTAAGCTGGACTTAAGTGAATCCAAGGACTTCAGATCTGCAGGTAAACAAACTCTAAACTAGTATTTCTCACGCTGTCTTTTTGTAGGAATCTCAAAAACAGTTCCAGCACCAAAAATAGAGGGATTGGTCTGATCACTTTTCCTCAGAGCTGTTTGCTTCTCCTTGTTTTTTTAAAAGCCTGAATGCAGCTGCACAAACACACAGGCCCACTGACAGAGGATGCTGCTGATGGAAATACACACAGTCACCTGAGTCAAGCACGCAGGGAGGAGACAGGACAGACAGGGGGTGATGGTGAGTCCACAGCTGAGTTATGTGTTCGTTGTTTCATCTATTTATGTACAGAGCTGGAGAAGAAAGGGAGAGGGCAATTATTAAATGGGAAATAATGAGGAGTGTGAGTCTCTGTAGTACTCAGGTTAACTTTTACACAGTCACATTGTTGCGACTCTTCTTGTGCCCCACAAATCTTACTCTCATAATGAAAACATTTATAGCTGGTAGCACTTCCATAACGACAGCCCACTTGTAGGTTAGTTTAACATTTTAATCAGGGTAGACATGAAAGATTAGCCTGAGTCAAAGTCTGTGACGTGTGCTATGCTGTGTTTGCCTCTAACATCTGTTGTTTTTGCCACAGTGTCAACAAGCAGAGGTGTATCATGCAGGATGTCTTCCTGCACGTTGATTCAGAATCAGAATCAGAATCAGCTTTATTCGCCAAGTATGCTTGAACACACAAGGAATTTGACTTTGGTAAACTGTGCTCTCTTTGTACAAGGCATAAGAATAGGAATAAGAATAAGAACTACAATAAAAAATAAAATGAAAATATAATAACAATAACCTTAGCTATAAATACAAAGAAACAACAAATAGCTTGACTAATATGTACAGGCTAAAATAATATGATAAAGTGCAGTGGTGAGTTGCAGAGGTAGTTTTACATTATAAAATAGAAGTTAAATAATACAAAAAATAGAAATATGGAATTCTGCTTGAGAATTGTTGCATTGTATATCTACATGTATATTTACAGAGAGTATTTATCTGACAGGTATGACACTGTTATGGTTTAGTGTTCATCAGAGTGACAGCCTGGGGGAAGAAACTGTTCTTATGGCGGGTTGTTTTGGCGCACAGTGATCTGTAGCGCCTGCCGGAGGGGAGGAGTTTGAAGAATTTGTGTCCAGGGTGTGAGGGGTCAGCGGTAATGCTCCCTGCCCGTTTCCTGGCCCGGGACCGGTACAAGTCCTGGATGGGGGGCAGGTCGACACCGATGATTTTCTATCGATTTGATGCATGGGATCAGCTCCATTGCTATGGAGTAGCCTATTGACCAATCAGAGTCAAGTATTTAAAAGAGCCAGGTAATAAAAAAAAGATTCTAAGAATGTCTAAAGGATCCAGGATTGTGATTTCATTCAAACCTCTTTGCATTCAAAAGTAACTTCTTTGTTCTTACTCAAGCTACGAAAATGTTTCAGAATCCTTCTGACATCAAAACATGTCGTCCACCTGCAGCAGTGTGTTGTTGTGTGTCTACAGAGGGTACCTCGCTGTCTTCTCTGAACTCTTAAACTGCCCTGCAGGCTGAAAACAGCAACCACACTCACGCACACACGCACATGCACACATGCACACATGCACACACGCACACACGCACACACGCACACACGCACACACACACACACACACACACACACACACACACACTGTCCAGCACAAAAACAATCCAGCGTGAGGCAGCTGCAAAAACTGGGACAGCAGGACCGACAGCTCAACAAATTCCAGCGTCCTGATCCTTCTTAGCATTGTGCATGAATACATAAAGAGATATTTTTCCTCAGATTTCTTTGTATCTGACCAAACTGAAGTTCTGATCGTTCAGTGTTACCCTGTTTTCTTTGTCTGGTTTGTCTTTGTGTTGGAGGTTGAGAGAGGACGTTTGTTGTTTCAGAGGTCTGCAGGCCTTTTGGCCTTTTGAGCAGCTGGAAACAGAGAAACAGAAACACAATGAATGTTACTGTTTGCTCTCTGATGACGCCACCTGCTGGACAAAGTCAGTATTATTTTCCATCCCTCCAAAGGGTTGCAGGTAACAACAATGATCTGTTAAAAATAGATCTGATGAAAATGTAGCGTGATGTTGGAGCAGCGACGATGTGCTAAAAATAGCTTCATTATGTGTCCTCATTTTACTTCTTAATTCTAACAGTGACTCAGGTGACAGGAAGCTGATGTCAGATCATGAGGGTAACAGGATTAAAAGAAATCATGACATTTATATTGAGGACAGGGGTGATTAGTCACAGCACCTGAAGGCATCATGTGTGCCATGATTAACGGCAGCCTGAGTGATGCAGAAGTCAGATAACGGTCAAACTGCAAAGGACTGTTCACTATGAAAACAGACCACAGGAGGGGAATTATATTTCATGTGTGATTATGTGAAAAGAAACATTTATATGGTATTCAAAGCCAAGAATTAATCCAATGCTTTCACACTGTGCCCCTAGTTACATTTAGATTTGAAAAATATGAGTCCCTTCTTTCTAGAAAAGAAAGAAGATCTCTGTGTTGCCTTTGATTCCTTAAACTTCTCTTGGTTTAACAGACAAAATCACACCACCACACTTCTTGCATCCCATGGGTCAGGCAGCACAATGCAGAGAAGCAATGCAGACTCTGTACATGAGTCAGTCTCCCATTTTTGGAAACTTTAAAGCTTAAATTTTTGTATTTTGGTTGAATCAGTCGTCCCTTTTTTTTTGGAGCCAGGAGTGACCACTGCTAGAGGAGGTAGTGACCCAGGAAGACCCAGAAGAGAGGTGTATGAGCAGACCCTGTGGTACCAGTGTGTGTCAATGTGGTCTGTTAGTACAAGGTATCCACGCTCTGAAGCACACCCTGTTGTATCTCTAAATGGGACCATAATTCACATCATGATTGAACATGATCATGAACATCATGCTAGGAGGTTTGACACTAGTTAATACGTCCGTAAACTCACTGGGAATACGTTTAATGGGGTAATAAATCAACTGAGAAGTAAGCTTATTTTCTCATAGACTTCTATTCAGTAAAACTTCTCCCTACAATCCCTGTAGTGACCCGAGACCTCTGCTGGTCATTAGAAAAATGAAGATTTGATGCACTTATATTCCATCATCCTCATCTCTCATCGTCCTCCAGTAATCTTTTTTACTATCCTTCACGTCTTGATTTAACCTTTACAAAGCATGGCAGAGGATAAGAAAGTATTATTTTTAGAAGCATTGCTTCCACTTGAGAAAAAGCTTTCCTCTGTCTAAGATCATTATATCAGAATTACAAGAAAAGTTTGATATGAAAAAATAAAATCTGCTGTCTTTTCCTGAATCTATGAGATACCTGAGTTGCACTCAATGGGCATCCCATATTTTCAGTGAGTGCCTGAATGTCTCTCGTCTCCATGTAGCTGCATGAATGCATTTCAGATACATAATTTCGCATCCATGAAGCAGCCATACTATCGACTCTGCTGTTGTAGAGAAACAATGAACCGTCCAACAGATCTGAACAGACTTTACTTCTGCAAAGCCCTCCGCCTTCCTGCACAAAGTTGACAAACTAAGAACACCATCTATGTTGCTTAACATCTCCCACTTGCTTCTGCACTGCTTTCCTCTTCTCGTCTTAGGTTTGTGCTCTCCAGATTGATTCAAAGTCTCCTCCATGTTGTTGACCAGTGCTATTGGAAAGTAATGTTTTTGTCAGACTGTCAACAGGAAGATATTAAAATCATAAACAGTACACTAAAAATGTCATAACTCCTCTCTAATTACTTAATAACCCTTGGCAATCGGCTTTGACCCAATCAGTCAAGAAGGCTATTTATCATAACTGGATGATTGGTTAGAAAGCTGAATGACAAAAATATAGTCCCTAATATCTGACAGTTTGAATGCTGCTCGTTATTGTGCGCTCGTGAAGTTTGTTTTAACTTCTGTTTATGTCAAATGCTTGAAAGGTATGGGAGAAAAAAGTCAGTTGAATCATCTCAACAGTGTCTTTGATGAGCATATCATCTTAGTTTTTATTTCAACATATGACCGTTTAGGCCTTTGCTTAATTGGACAGTAAAATGTGGCTGAGGGTCGAAGTCGTACATGAATAACGTACATAAATAATAGAGGTTGCTCACTGTTTGCATGACACACACATCATTGACCACACCGCTCACTTGTGATGAATGCTCCTGACTTTTTCTTTCTGTGTTCACATTGGATCACCACCTCCACTTCTTGTAGAAATGAAACAAGGAGGCTGGTAGGAAAAAGTAAAGTAGGGATGAAACATTTGGAGTTTTGTACATGTGTGAATACGTTTGGAGAGAAGCCTACTCAGTACCTTTGAGAAGAAATATCTGTTAAAATCAGAGCACATTCAAAGTCAAAAGGTCCAGTTCACTTCTAGCTTTTTATTTTACTGTTGGCCAGAATCTGTGATTTTTTTTCTTTCTTAAATCAGTGTTTGTATCAGCCTTGAAAATCTCAGATTGGACAGTCCCTTCTTCCAGTGCAGTGTATCAGAAGCTTACAGTACCAGTAACTAAAGTAGAATCCCCAAATCAGAAATACAGAATACAGGAACAAATAAAATGCAGCATTATTGAAAGCTGTAAGTGATCATCATATCCACCTCCCATATAGTCATAATTAAATAATCCCTCTCATAGTCACAGACGTCTTTATTATACTTAGTGTTCCGGTCACTCTGCGTCCTCAGTTCAGCTGATCCAGAATAACAGGGAGGTCCAGTACTGTAGGGATGGTGTAGTCCGGCCTGACTGAACCATCAGGGACAGCTCCTCCTGCTCTGCTGATCCAAACTGTAGCCCTGACTCCAGAGTTAACCCCCCCCTGAATGTCCGTATCCAGAGAGTCTCCCACCATGATGCAGTCCTTGGCCTTCACCTCCAGCATGTTGAAACAAAGAGTGAAGATGGAGACGTATGGTTTCTGCTCCACATGCTCTCCACCAATCACGATGGCATCAAAAAACTCCTCACAGCCGACTGCCTCCACCTTCTCTCTCTGGGTCTGAGTTTCCCCGTTGGTCAGCAGCAGCAGCTTGTACCTGCGCCGCAGCTGTCTCAGGAGGTCGCAGATTTCAGGGGACAGATGGAGAGCCTGCAGGCGGCTGTTCTTCCACAGGTTGTAACACTGAGCTGCCAGAGACGGGGACGAACAGCTGCCCACAGCCTCCTGGATGCTCTCCTCCCAGTGACCCACTCGGACCTCATCGATGGACCTGCCAGCTAATGGCTCGAAACTCTCCTGGAACAGCTTCTGTTTGAACTTGTCAGAAATGATGCTGATTGTCGAGTCATCGAGGGACAACGTGCTCTTCAACAACTCACTGGTCTGGAAAAGGTCAAACAGGGAACATTATTAAATTACAACCCGTAGTTCAGCAATAAAACCACAAGAGGTCAGCCTTTGACGATTCCAATTTAAGATGCAGGGCAGCTTCAACCCAATCCATATCTTCAACCTCACAGATTCAGACTTTCAGGTGTGTTACTGGTGAGAGTGTGAGAGCTAAGTGCTGCCCCTCTGTCAGATCATGAAGTGCCTGAGACTAATGTGGACTTTATAAGATAAATAAAAAGACTGTGTATTACAAGTGGACGTAGCATCTTAGCTTCAAAGTACAAAAGCAACTCGGGAGAATGAGTCATGAAACTGTATTCTTTCTTATGGCCAGCAGGGGAGGCCTCCAGTGGTTGCAGGATTACCTCAGTAAACATTTTTTGCAGTTGTGTTTATGGTTGCAGTTCAGTATTGGTGAACATTAATCTTGATCTCTGATATAGAAACGTGAGCACATGTGTCTATCATTGTGTCTTTGCAAGTGTTTAGTTTCTTTAAATACTTTGTGTAATCTTTTCCTTCCATTAGATTTTTCTTACATTTTTCGCACCAAAGTTATAAGTTTGTGATATGTTTTGTTTTACTTCAGTAAAGCTAGTTACACTGACAGAGAAAATCAGAGTCGTTGACGATTCTGATGTTACTAAGATTTTTTTTTAAATTAGCTGAGCACCAACTCTGATACTGGTGTTTTTGTGTTTTCTTAATCCATTGTTACTGTAAAAAAAATTGCTTTGGTCCAGGGACCTAAAAATCTGCATTAAAGATTATAAAATCATTATAGACACATCAGCTGATACAGACACTTCGCTGGTATCTCGGTGCATTCCTACTTTACATAGCTTTAGGCCAGGAAATTACAGTGGCCCTGAAGTGCAAATCACAATGGCAATTCAGAAAACACTACAGCAAATCAGAAAACAGGGGCAATCAGAAAACACAACGGCAAATCAGAAAACACTACGACAAATCAGAAAACACAACGGCAAATCAGAAAACACTACGGCAAATCAGAAAACACTTCAGCAAATCAGAAAACACTACAGCAAATCAGAAAACACTTCAGCAAATCAGAAACACAACGGCAAATCAGAAAACACAACAGCAAATCAGAAAACACTACAGCAAATCAGAAAACACTACAGCAAATCAGAAAACACTTCAGCAAATCAGAAAACACAACGGCAAATCAGAAAACACAACGGCAAATCAGAAAACACTACAGCAAATCAGAAAACACTTCAGCAAATCAGAAAACACAACGGCAAATCAGAAAACACAACAGCAAATCAGAAAACACTACAGCAAATCAGAAAACACTTCAGCAAATCAGAAAACACAACGGCAAATCAGAAAACACAACAGCAAATCAGAAAACACTACAGCAAATCAGAAAACACTTCAGCAAATCAGAAAACACAACGGCAAATCAGAAAACACAACAGCAAATCAGAAAACACTTCAGCAAATCAGAAACACAACGGCAAATCAGAAAACACTACAGCAAATCAGAAAACACTACAGCAAATCAGAAAACACTTCAGCAAATCAGAAAACACAACGGCAAATCAGAAAACACAACAGCAAATCAGAAAACACTACAGCAAATCAGAAAACACTTCAGCAAATCAGAAAACACAACGGCAAATCAGAAAACACAACAGCAAATCAGAAAACACTACAGCAAATCAGAAAACACTTCAGCAAATCAGAAAACACAACGGCAAATCAGAAAACACAACAGCAAATCAGAAAACACTTCAGCAAATCAGAAACACAACGGCAAATCAGAAAACACTACAGCAAATCAGAAAACACTACAGCAAATCAGAAAACACTACAGCAAATCAGAAACACAACAGCAAATCAGAAAACACTACGGCAAATCAGAAAACACAACGGCAAATCAGAAAACACTACAGCAAATCAGAAAACACTTCAGCAAATCAGAAAACACAACAGCAAATCAGAAAACACAACAGCAAATCAGAAAACACTACAGCAAATCAGAAAACACTACAGCAAATCAGAAAACACTACAGCAAATCAGAAAACACAACGGCAAATCAGAAAACACAACAGCAAATCAGAAAACACTACAGCAAATCAGAAAACACTTCAGCAAATCAGAAAACACAACGGCAAATCAGAAAACACAACAGCAAATCAGAAAACACTTCAGCAAATCAGAAACACAACGGCAAATCAGAAAACACTACAGCAAATCAGAAAACACTACAGCAAATCAGAAAACACAACGGCAAATCAGAAAACACTACGGCAAATCAGAAAACACTATGGCAAATCAGAACGGTTAATGTCAATTGGTTCATGTCAATTGGTTAATGTTGTAGTGTTTTCTGATTTGCTGTTGTGTCTTCTGAATTGCTGTAGTGTTTTCTGATTTGCATATCAGGGCCACCGTAGGATATGACTCTTCTATCCCTCTGTCCCTGCAACTGACTCCTCTTGTTGCTTGTTTCTCCAAGCAGATCTGGCAACACGGACGGAACCACATGCGGAAGTAAACCCGGAAGCTTGAAATATATTCAGCGTGAATGAGCCTGAGCCAGAGTTTTAGTTCTTTTTAATCATAACAAACTCAATATTTGTACACATGTGACCACGAATCCTTAAATATTTACACTAAATTAAATGTCGTTCCAGGTAAGTCACACGAGTCCCCAGCACCTTTACAGGTCCATTGAACACCTCTGTCTGGCTGGAGGTAACTCTTAATTCTACATAAAGATAAACCCCCATCAGTCTCACCTGTCGTATCGCCTCTGCACCTGCACGGCTCGTTTCTATCAGCGTGTTGTCCAGGTCAAACAGTACAGCCTTCACACCTGTACCGTCCATTACTACAGCTGCAGTACTACCATTCATAAACAGTAGTCGTGTCAATGCGGAAGTACAGTCAGGTGAGCTGCATGATGGGAGTCGTAGTTCTGACAAATCGAAAGTGTTAGCGAGTTTTCCGCACTAGAGGGCGCCAGTACATCAGAAAACACATGAAATACTTGATGCAGCTCATGAATGTGTCAACAGTTATAATATAACTATGGTCATATTATAAAACACGTGGTATTTAATTTATCTAGAACCTAAGCAAGATAGTTACATTTATTGGAAATACGGATATGTAGTCAAGAAACAGAGTCGTTCATACAGAAGATACATTTGTATATACCACTGTTCCACAATACCTTTGTAATACATCTTCAAAAATATTCAGTCACTACAGTAAGCTGTAAACCTTATTTTGCATGACTGTAAATATAACAAAAAATAATTTGCAAGTTACAAGGTCTATTTATAAAACACTACGAATCAATTATGCAGGTGTTCATTGGTTAGTAAAATGTCTTGTAACTTTCAAGTTGTCTAAATCTTCCTCTTTATTTCCCATTCTGTTAATTGACCTTTATGTTTACTTTTTAAATTAAAATGTATTTTCTGTTCATGTATCTTAATACGGCATTAGTTACATTACTAAGTTTTTCATTTGAATAAATGTAATTTTTTTTATGTAAATGTTCTTTATCATTCTGTATGATTATCTCTTTTTCCTTCTATTTATTTTCCCAACATTATTTTCTGGATAATTTATTCTATTTTGTTTAAAATGGTAATTCATGTTGCTAATTGGGAATTATAACAAACAAGAATTTAAAGGAAAAAATAATTGTATAATTGTCAAGTATAAAGCAGTTACATTTTATCAGCTCATTGCTACTTTTAAACTTAATATAATTTTGGTACATTAAAGGATAGTCATATATCTATTATATATACATTTTAAATAGTTTGTTGTATGAAAAATGTGAAAGAAAGCTGGTTCAGGTAAAACTCACCTCAAGAAATATAAATAGGCCTATGTGTGTGTATATACAACACACTTACTATTGACTAGTACTTCTTACAACCTCACACAAAAAATTAAAAAAAACTATCCCTTTAGGATGATCGTTTTATTTAAAAAATAAAGAATGAGTCTGCTTTATTTTTCAGTATTACATGTTATTTCATGTTTTCATTCTGGGTTTCAGACACCATCGTGAACTATATTAAATATGAATGTAGTGTCAGTGATGCCACCTGTTGGTTTCTGAAGAGGCGTTTAGAAGCTCAGAGATGCAGTCCACATAGCTAAAATGCTGACTCCTCCCAACTTGCACTAAAGCTAGGCAAGGAAAAGAAGTGGAGCTGATGTGGGCCTGAAGCCTCCTGGCAGACAGCTGCACTGCATCCATCTGTCAGTCAAAACTCAAAACCTGAATATCTAAAAAAAAGGGATGGGTTCTAAATAAGTAAATAAATGAATGGCCTACTCAGGCCAAAACCAGGTTGTACACATCTTTAGTTTACTGTAAGTGGACGTCTTGGAATGGGTGTTAATGAGCCGTCCTTGGATTTTGGAGCCAGCCCCAAGTGGATACTCAAGTGACTTCAGTTTGTTTGCACTTCCAAACTGGCTTAATTTCTCAGTACCAAAGGTCACCGCTTGGACAGCACACATGTGTGCACTATGTTCTACTTCGGACAGGTTTTTCCATTTCATGACTGAGCTCTAGTCTGAGCTCATATTACACTGCAGAATTATTTTTAGAAATCAAAACCAGGAAACAATCAGTGTCATGGCTTGTCAAACTTAACGTCCTACGTGACTCTTGACCATGTATACTGCCAATTTAAACACTGATTCCGTGACACACTCTCTTTGAAAATCAAAACATACCACAATTCTTATGCAACCTGTCCTTTAACTCACTCTGTCAGCTGGCAGTGAGCCAGAGGTTCACACGCAACAGTGTGCAGGCCTGTTGCACCCGCAGGAAACACAACAATCCTCCCTCACATTACCTGCAGCTTCAGGTGTCTGTGTCTTTCTGAGAAGCCTCACCTAATTATTTAAAAAACCTCAAACCAAAAAGAGATAAAATCTATAAATCAAGAAATTATGTGTGAGTACTAACCTATTGCCAGAACGAACAGCAGCTGTGCTCACATGCAAAGGAGGAATATTCCCGTTTTAAAGGACAGATGTGCACAAAATGAACTCCAAGCCCTTTTTTTTATGACTCTGAATCTTAAGAGAAACATAAACAGTGAACGTGAGAAGAATGAACATACAAGTGTGAAGGTGGAATTTCCCCTCTGAAGTGGAAAGGAAAAAGAGGACTTCCCTAAAAGTCTGTGTGTGACTCTTCAGAGAGAGAAGCAGTAGGAGTTGTCTGAAGGACTGGAGAGGTCCCGTGTGTTTGTTCCTCTTTCATCTGTGTGGGTGGCTGCCGTGCACACAGTCACACGCTATCTCCAAGCCGAGCACGAACCCCAGCAGAGGCTGCTTTTTGAGGGTGTCATTGCAGCAAACACCTCACAACCTGTGCACAGCAGGAGGAACACCTGAGAATATTTGATCTGCTGAGAGTTAAAAGACTTTACCATCACCCCTCATGTTGCTCTCATGTTCCTCTCACCCTCCTCGAGTGGGTTAATGTGGCCTGTGTGGGACAGGTGTGACACACAGGTGGGTCTGGGAGGGTTTCAGGTGCTCATGGGTTGTATATAGTGTCAGGTTATCTGTAATGAACAGAGGCATCAGTTTTCTAGAATGAAGAGTTAAACATATCCAGTTTTTCTTTGAGCTTGCTGGTTTGAAAAAAAGTTAAACTAACGTTAGAAAAAACAGGTACCATCATCCATCATTGTAAACCAGGTATTCTTTTTATATGTTATATTTTTGGCCATGTTTGTCTTTATTTGCTAAGACAGCTGAAGACAAGCAGGAAATGTGGGAGCAGAGAGTGGGGCCTCTGTATAGCGTGTGCTGAAACCGGTATAGGCCAACAGTTCTCCTAAATCAGGCTTTCTTCATTAGACTCTGTTGGTGTTCCTAGACAACAGGGATTTTGATGTATCATTTGGTTATTGTCCTGCAAGAAAAAAGACTGATTGCGTAGATGCTACTTCAGTCAACATGACTGTGTCACAAAAGAGAGCGCAGTGGAACAAATAAAACAGCTAAAAGAAAAACTGTTGCTGCAAAAAAAGCAAGAGAGAAACACTGTGCATTGATTTATAACTCCAGGGCAAAAGAAAAAAAATGGGCAAATGGGTTATTAATAAGGCAGCTGCAGAGATGCTTTAAGATAACACAATCCAAATACTGGAGGGAGTTTGATTGTAAAGTGAGCATGAGAATCTGTCAATAGGGTAAATGTTACTCCTGAGTGGAGTCAAGTTTTTGGTGAGGATGTTAGGAACTAAAAGAAAACTGTACACAAATATTTTTAAAGTGTTAATTTAAGTCTGAAAAGATATTCAGGAAGTTTTAAAGAACATCTAAGAGTTTAATGAACATCTGAAAACAGAAAATGGCCCAGATGACTTGCATCTATTTAAAGTACTGCAAATGACAGCCGTGAAGCAGCTGACATGGAAATAACTAAATCTACTTTAACTACAATTAAAAATAAAAACACGAGAACACATTTTACACCCCTGAAAAAAAAAACCATATTCAGTTATACATATGTGTCATAGAAAACATAAATATATATATATAATCTACCTTAAAGAACAGACAGTACACTGTCTAATACACACCCCTCCCTCTTTTATCCTGTCTGAAATTATGATTATTCCTTTTTATCAGTTATTTGTTGGAATAGCTATTGAGTTAAGGTCTTATCATTTTTATTCTTGTCTTCTTATTTCTTTGCTAATTCCTATATAAAAAGATCAGCTGTCTGGAGTGATGACTTTGTTAACATTGTGATTAAAAATGAACAAAATTTTTTGGACAGACCAACTTTTGCACTTGTCTCTCCTTGTTTTTATGTCACAACCTCACATTGTAGAGCTTTTCTAGTCTAAACTCAACACACATGATTTCAGACAAGTCAAGAATTGGTCTGACACTTTCTCATGATGAAGGATTCATTGATATCAATTCAGTTTCAGGACAGCAGAGAGATGGGTTTGAATTATAGAATTGAGTCCTGGCCCGTGACTCATACAGGTAGAGTAGTTTAAATTGTTGAAACTGAAGCATCAGTCGTGTTAAAAAGACAACAAAGAGAACATTTTCTACATCAAAAAAGGAATACTGGTTTTTTTGTTTTGTTATGGGGTTTGTTTTTTTGTTTTTTGGTAACAGTGTGGCTATTGTTGATATTGCTGTCATAAATACATTCTAAGTTACTTTTTTTTTTCTGTTACTGATATAATAACTATTATTAATATTACTTATTCTCTTATCTGTTTTTGAAGATACCCTAGCTTGGATGTGGGAATATTTATTTATTCTATTTTTTATTTTTCTATTTATTTTTGTCTTAATCTGAATGTTTGACCAACAACTGTTTCTGATAATCTTTCTACTGTAAAGAGCACAGTTGATGTTTTGTTTCTTGAGTTAAAATGTGAAAAATCAATAAAAATCTTGAAAAAAAAAAGGAATGCAGGTAGGTTTCTGTGATGAGATGACAGTTTGTGCTATACCAACACATGAGCCATTTTAATATAGCCAGTACAAGGTGGGACATTTACACCGTTGTAATGTCTTGCCTGTAAATGTTGTGGTCATGGGACCGAGTCATCCCCACCACTGTGCTGGTTTCAGAGATGGTGACGGAAGCGTTAACTTGGATGTCACGGCATCACTAGTTCTTTTTATAATGCAAGTCCATAACACAGTTCCACTGTTATGATGCCTTTGCACTTTCATATTGATCCTGCAATAGTGTAAAATCAGTGTCCCATCATGCAGTATCTTCATGGGATCGATTTTGAAGGCGAGACACTGTGGAGGTGTCCATATCCTGTACTGAACTGGCAATATGTCAAGGGCTACTATAAAATGTAACATTACGTTGTCATGGGATCAATACCTGATCAAAGTAAAAAGGCGTGATGATGGCAATGCTTTAGTATGGTGCTGTTATGCACTCAAAATGTTTAAAGCTGTAATGCTTTCTCTCTGCTGAGAATCTACATCACTTAAAAAGAAAAAGGTCAGGATGACCGGACAAAAGTCCCTACGTGACACCACTCATGTATAACGACACTGGTGCATGTCACCTGTGATCGCAGATATGAGGATTCCCGGACACAGATATGACTGATGGTGCCACTCTTGACCATCTGACACACTTTTCTTTATCTGCAAGCACTAAAATATAAAAAAAACATTCTTCAGATCCAATGGATTTGGGTCAAATCTGGTTGTGATGCTGTGCAGGGATAGAGACGAGAATGGTAAGCAGAGCTCTCATCAAGCCTGTCCTAAACACACACACACACACACACACCCATACACACACAAAAACACACACACACACACACACACACACACACACACACACACACACACACACACACACACACACACACACACACACACACACACACATAGATGTGAGATTTTATCAAGGCTGGGGGAATGTATGAACTACAGTCTAAAGAGCGAAACACTGGTGTGTCTAATGGCACTTGTCATGGTAACAAAGAGAGTCTGGCAACCTGCACGTACACACAAACAAAAACAACCTGATCTGGGGCAGCACGGTGCCTCTTCGGGTCGTTATACAACGCTCTCAATGATCCAGGAGCGATATACTTCTCTGTTCAGCTTATGTAAATTGTGTGTTGGTGGCCCTCAGTTGTATCATTGTCCTCTCATCAGCATTTTTGTAACAATTCTATCAATGGTGGCTTCTCTTTGAGGCAACATAAACTTTCCATGAGGGCCTTTGTGCACAATTATTCTGCATCATTCAAAGTGTGTGTTCCTTACAAAAAGATCTCCTATGGAAATCTGGCGGGTCGCCAGATCTTCCAGTGTGTGTGCGGACACACCTGAATTCTCCTGACCGAACACAGCACAGCATCAGGGAGAGGAGGCAGACTGTGTGTGGTCAGTGGAGTATAACCAGAGAACCAGGACCCTGCAAGACCCATCCATCCCAATCAAATCGAGGTCAGGACACAGAGAAGTCAACAGCTAGAGGGGGTAGACCGCTTGAACAGGATTGTGCCCCATTTATTTTTGTTGTTTGTTTGTCACTGTTAATCTCTCTGTTCATCTCCCACTTTCTTGGCCCACACAGATGTTGCAGATGGATGTTCATCTTGAGTCCAGGGGCGTGTCTAAAGGGATGTCCTGGGGTGGCACTGGCCCCCATTGAAATCTGATTGGCCACCCATGTGCTGCCCTAAAATCCAAAGATATGATTGGTTATTTGCCTTATCAGAGCTGGGACTTAAGTTAAAATCAATGTAATAACAAGCCACTGCCAAGTAGCTTTTGTTGTGTTTGAATGTAGTGCTTTTACTTTTGATACACAAACATCCTATTAAGTCCATAAAGAATTAAGCTCAGAAGATGTATGTGTCTCTACTCTGCTGTGCTTCCTGTAAAAGTAAAAAACATACACACAGGAATATATCAGCTTTACAATACTTATATGATAGTTGTTAAAGTATATTGTGAAACAGAGAGGGTAAATGCTAATAACTAGTTTGTTAAAATGGAAACATTTGCCCATTGTTCAGCTTACAGAGGAGTTAAACTGTAGCTGTTAACCTTTCTCTCATGTACTGCTCAGTGCAACATTCTGGATACATTTTAACTTAAATATTTGCAGAGGTACTCATGGTTCATATATTTTGAAATGTTTGTGTTGTAAAGTACGCAGTAAGACAAAGTAGTGATATAACAGACTGTGTGAAGATGATTTTGAGCTGACTCATCAGGAGCTATGAATTGCCTGGAGTAAACCTTTGTGTGAGTGTGTGATGGAGATCCACTGACCCAGAGGAGTTAAACTGTTCTGCATCGCGTCACTGTATCCTGAAGGTGCAAATTTCAGGCCGACAGGTTGAGGACGAGATGAGACAGGCTGAGGCGAGGTGTCTCAGAGTCTTTGATGGTTCTCCTGTACACACACAAGTAGAACAAAACACAGATACAATGCACTGTAAACAAGCTTTCAACAGGGCTGGTCAAAGCTCCTGGGAGGACTTTTTATCTGGTGATGAAACAGACTGAAATGAGCAGTGATGCCTCTATATGACCTACAAACGTATGTGAGACAATCAGCAATAAGACTGCAAATTTCTTTATTGTAATTTGTAATGCCTGTAAATGATACAAGGGGGTAGGTGTAAGACCAGATGACTGACAGCACACTGTTGAAACAGGCCTTTATTACTTTTTCCAGCAAACATTCACAGTGAGCAATACACTGGACTGTCAAAAGACATCAAGAGGAGATTTTATTTTTCATAAATGTGCAGGACAAGATCAGTAAAGAAATGAGGGGTATCACATTGTCCACAGGGGAGCGCCATTATTGACAGAATGTTAGTTTATCCTGGTTTGTATATTCCGGTTCTAATAGCTCTAAAATCTTGCAAGATCTGACTGAGAGGTCTCGGACCGCCTTATACCCAGCTGTGATTCAGACTTTAAATATTTTCTTTAACCCACAGGAATGTGCCGACGAATTAGTGCCGCCCACCCTTCAAAAACGCACCATTTTACAGAGCTGTCAGACTTCGCTGGAAACAGTGATGTGTTGCTGGTTCATTTATCCAGAATCTGGTGGTTCTAGTTTTACTCTGTATGTTTGTGTGACTCTCTCTGGGACGGGCGCTTCACAGGAAATAAGTTTCAATGTTTAAAACAAATAAATAAATCAAATTAAGAGCCAGTTATTTCTGTTGGGATGATATGACAGCCCAAAAGTGAAGCCAAGAGATTTAGAGCTCCCCCTAGTGACCGGCTGCAGTATCTTAAAGCTCTTTTTGATTTCCGCAAACCTACAAAATTAACCTCCAGGGTCTGCATCAGGCAAAGACTTCCTCTAAATAGCACAGCCAGTACTGCTGTCAATAATGCCATTACTGTGATACTGTTTTAACTTAAGTTCCCTAACTTCTATTCATCCTTTCGTTTTATTCATCCATCATCCACTGAATACTTCATCATGGTTTTATATATTTTAAATATATCATGCATATTTGATGCTCTTTTGTGTTTCTCTTATTTTGTTAAGAAATTTTGGAACAACGTGGCAACAGAGTTTCCTTTGGGATCAATAAAGTTGGATCTTATCTTGAAGTATAGTCTATATAATCCTTAGTTTAAACACATTTTAGGGATGTGAAACGTTTGAAGATTATCTGAGGAAATGATGAACAGATATACCTCGGGGACGTGTCTTCAATTTTAGATGAAATCAAAATGTCTGTGTGCACTATTGAAGTTACTTCTCTGTAATCACTAGACAACACCTCACTGATCCTAGATTAGATCTAACACAGCAAGCAGCTCATCATGCACTGATGACATCTATGAAGTGACAACTGTCATCCAATCACAGCCCCCCTCACATGCATCAGGTATACCTACAGCGTCAAAAGTACTAAATCCCTTGGAAATAAGCGTTGTTCATGGATGGTGCTGTTTGGTTGGCTTGTGGCGCACAAGTGTGAATAAAATAATATTTCTTCTTGCAAAAAAGACGGGCTGTTTTCGAAACTGCCTGCTACATACTACCTATGAATGTAGGATGCAGTATACTGCATACTGCTTACTGCGTTTGAAGGTAGACTGACAGTTCTGCAGTCTGCTGGGCCAGGCGTTGCTGATTTTCCGGCTTCGGAAAGCGGAAGTCAACAACGACCAAGCTGAAAGTCAAACTGCTTCTTTAGCATCCACAAATGATTTAAAAAGTTAAGATGTGGTTTATATGGAATTTAATAATTTTCACAGCACCCAAAACCTGAGTGCCCTGTATCAAAAAATAAAAAGCAGAACTTGAGCGCTGTGCATTGTGGGAAACAGTACGCGAGGGAGACTGGTCCGCTGCATAGAGATATATTGAGATATATTCCAGAATCAGTACGACATCAGGGTAGTTTTGGCATACTGCAGATTTTGCTCTTGTTCACATACTGCATACTACTACACGGATGAAGGGAAAGGTTGACAACAATCTGATAAGGAAGAAAAGGGACACCAACACTAAAAACACTGAACCTAATCAGGACACAGGTGTGACAAACAAGACACAGGTGAACCTAATCAAGGCAGATCACACAATCAAAGAGGCGGGAAAACAAGACAGGGAGTCAAAATAAAGCTGACACACTGAATCCAAGATAGAGGTCTGTCATATAATTAGTCAGTTAAGGGCTTTTTGGGGAAAAAGAGAAGATTATTGATATAAAGTTATATAATGATACAGTTTCAGTTACATACAGATCAAACACACATTTCTTGTTTAAACACTATCATATTCACGTTCCTAATAAGATAGTTTGTCTCTTATTCAAAAGTTGGCAACCCTCGGACTAATGGACTGTTTGTACTGCAGAGTTTGTAATGTTTGAAGGCTCCTGGGTATTGTTTTTACAGTTGTTATCAAAACATCGATGTCTCACATTACATAAATGCTGTCAGAGATTTTACAATAAGTTGGAATGAGTTGAGTTTTGAGTGTCCCCTGTTCACTGAAAGTCAGGTTTCCCCTACGTGACAATAAATGATTAAACAGAACAGAAAGCAAAGATGAGATGATGAAGTGTAGTTCACTTCCAGACACATGGCTAAAAGTTTTTCCAGTGTGATTTTGAAACTCTGACATCATGGTTCTGTATGCAACATTTTGGAAAAACCCTGCAGGGACATTCAGAAAGTTTCAATCAGTGTCAGGTGATTACTCATCCAAGGTTACAAACCGGCTCTTTGAAGTTGAACATAAAAATCTCATGAAGTCTCTCAGAAATGATTGGAACAACTGGGTCAGGAGGCCTGAAGGAGTTACAAGACAGATGTGTGTTTATGGGACAAAGAGATAAGTTCATAGAGTGTTTAAAAGAAGAGAATGTAGCCGCTCTGTGTCAAAGGGAAAGTGGCTTAAAAACCTGTATCATTTCAAACAGCCTGCTGGGAAACACATTAACAAAACTGTATGGAGGTCAATGAAAAAAATCACAGATGTTTCAGTTCCACCGTAAACATCCTGCATTTGAGTTCATGAACTTGTAGGGGGAAAAAATCTGTGTGATAATCATTTGTTGAATTATACTTCTATTTAGAGTCAGATTGATAATAACACCTAATCCTAACTGGAAGCTATGTTAAGGAACAGGCTCAGTTTTTCCTCAATGAAGGTGTCCAAACCTGCTCAATGTGTCAGTGAACAGGCAGACAAAATTGATCTCACCCCAGATCTGTTACTCGCTTGTTCTCTGTTTGATCACTGTATGACTTTGATTGGTTTTCTTTTATTTAATTCAAACTGTGTGTTGCTACTATTTTTGTCCAAATTTGCAAAGACTTCTGATCCCAATAGGGAACACTAGGCTTAAGAGAGATCAATTAAAATAAAAATGAATGATAGAATGATGTTTTTATTTAAATCCCCAGACAGATCCCATTTATCAGCATTTATTATGTGTACATCGACCACATGTAATATAATTCATGTATTTTACACATTTCTTACGTATATCTGATATCTTATCTTAATGCCTAAATTTTGTCTAAGAACAACCGCAACACCTGATTTTTTCTGTGGGGATAAACAATCTCTGATTCTGCCACTCTTGTCCTCTTTTTGTATGGACAAACTTACAGGAATTCATCACTTACACTTTTCTGATAACCTTCTTTCCTTTTTTTAAACTCTGTAATCTACAACCCCTTTTTCCCAAAAAGTTTGGACACTGAAACGTTCATAAAAATAGATTCTGATGTTTTACAAATAATCTAAAGCCTATGTTTAATTGAGAATAATGCAAAAAATGTAGTGGCAGCAACACGTTTTAAAACAGTTTGGACAGGGGCATGTTTGTCATTGTGCTGCATCACCTCATCATCTAACATTCTGTAAATGTTTGGGAGACCAGTTTCTGAAGTTTTACCCATTCTTACCTGATTTAGTATTTCAGCTGCTGAACAGTTCAGGGTCTTCGGCTCTATTTATAATTGTCTGGATTGCAGCATGTATTGCTCCAAAACCTGTATGTTCAGCATTGATGGTGCCTTCCAAGATGTGTGCATCCATGATTTCCAAAAAGAATGTCATATTTGGATTTCTCAGACTACAGGACAGTTTTCCAGTTTGCCTCAGTCCATTTTACATGGGATTAGTTCAAGACAAGCTGCCATTTCTGGATCATGTTTCTATATGGTTTCCTCTTTGCGTGATTCAGTTTTAATCTGCATTTGTGTATACAACAGCAAACTGTGTTCACTGGCAATGTTTTTTGAAAGTGACTCTGAGCCCATGTAGTGATTTCCACTACAGAGTTATGTCTGTTTGTAATGCAGTGTATTGTACTGTGGATCTCCAAATTATTTTAGGGACTTTTTCACACTGAGGAAGATGTTCTGAAACTGTTAAACTATTGGCTCACACAGTCTCTCACAGAGTGTGGAATCTTTTCCCATCATTACTTCAGAGAGACTCAGCCTCTCTGGAATGCGCTTCATAGATCCAGTCATGTCAGTCAGTCTCCTGCGCGTACATTTCCCCGGCATGCACTACCCGTCCCCGTCCCCGTCCCCTGCCTCTGCTTCCCCTGCCTCTATTTACTGCCCCTCTTGCTCGACCTCGAGCCTGTCCCCTCTGACCCGATGAGGAGCTTTGCTCAGGACTGTAGTCCAGATCAGAGTCTAAAAAGCTCTCACCACGGGGGCTCTGACAAGCAAAAGAATTAATGACATTTAATAAGTACTACAGAAAATGTAGATATAATGTATGTATTATAGCTTTTCTCCTGATATCATGTCACCGGTACAACTGGATAATGCTAGCATGACAGTTGTGAGTACCAACCATAGCCATGTTTGTTTATGTTTTTTTAACTTTCACTACGATAATGTTTTGGTGTTTTCTTAGCGCTGAGTGAAACATGAGTTGATGTAGTGCAAAACACAAGCAATGTGCTGAGGACCGGTTTTAAATCAGTCACAATCATATGGTCGCGAAGCACTGGCGCTCGTGCATGTGAGCAGGGGCGTCGTTTTGGAGAAGTTCCGAGGGGAGGGGTTAGACGGAGTCCTGAGGAAATACTACATTCAAATTCATGCTAGTTTTCCGTGACTACCAACCCTAGCTTTAACATTTGATAAGTTTTCTTTGCACCATTTTCAATCAAAACAAAGGGTTTGAATGATTCCTAAACCATCAAAAACTGTTTTAATCAACATTTTACACAGCGCTCAACATTTTTGGATTCATGGTTTTAAATGGTTTACAAACAAACAGCAGACAACCAACCATCTCAGTCACGTCAGATAATGTTGTGAGATGCAAACAGAGTGGAGCAGCTACACACCATCTGTTCTCTCCTCGACTGCACTAACAGTTTCCATGTGAAGTTTTTTTTCCCTCATTAGGAAGGAGTGTTGATGATATGACAGGTCCAGTGTCAGCTGCAGAGGTTTTATAAGAGGCTTCCAGATGGAGGGTCTGGTCTTGACGTGCAGTAGACATGACTCCATATGGATTCTGTGTGTCATTCCTGCTCGTTCTCGTACACGGGTTCACTGTGAGATCATCAGATCATCCAGCAGTCAACAAGAAGAAAACTGACTACTTTTCCATATGAAAGAGTACATCACAGCAGACATTTAAAGGGACAGTCTATCATTTCAAATAAGTGAGCAGATGTGTTCCTTTTCAAGTTCATGTTACTCTTCATGACTGTCTCAGGTTGTTAAAATGCGCCTTGCTGGTTTAGCTTGTTTGCATCTAATAAAGATGTACAGAGGTAAGTTCACATGCTGAAACACTTCCTGAATCTAGTGAGCAGCTTAGTATCTGCTCCTGGTGCCAAATATTTGTGACATAATGTGGTTCCTGCTTTTGGTTTGGTATAACAGTCTGCCAAAGTTGGTTTGATAATTTCCTGGGAAATAACCGATGACGTTACGCCCTAACACACACACACACACACACACACACACACACACACACACACACACACACACACACACACACACACACACACACACACAGCACAGCACAGCACAGCACAGCACAGCACAGCACAGAAAGAAACACTAGTCTGACTGACTATTTTGTTGATTTAACAGAGGGAAATTCAGAAGTTGCAGGTATTTCAGAAATGTAAGGGACTAGTGTAGTGAATAACAGCCATGACAACCTGATCACTGTAGATTATCCCGCTTATAGGGCTACTTACTTAATAACTTTACAACACATGTTGGTTTAGAAATGATTTTTTTATTTGAAAAGGATTATCTTTCTTCCATAGAAAACAGCCTGTTACACTCACAGTTTGAGCTGCGTCAATGGTTAACTGCATCCTTCTTACAATAAGCTTAATCAGCTGTAATTACTCACATTAAGCTGAACATTTTTAAAATAAGCAAACTTTGGATGCTTGGAAGCGACTGATTTCTTGTTGTTCAAACTGAAATTTCTATTAAGACTATCAACTGGTCTAAAAGTAAGAAAACACTTGAAACAATTTTCTGTAACAGGTCTAATCACCTGACCACAGAGTCTGTGGGTAAAGAATGTCGAATAAGTTTGCAGTGTGTGGCTTACACTAGCAGAGCTAGTACCACAGCCTTCGGTCCTCCATGCAGGTTAAGGCCATAGACTGTATAAAATTTGGACCTAGGATCCGTGACGTCACCTATCTGTTTCTGAAGAGCTGTTTTAACAATATACTTATTTTTAGTTACCAACCCTTTAGCCTAGGGTTTCCCTTTTAACAATACACAGGTTAGTTCACAAATGAATACAAAGGCATGGTTTAGAAAAATATATACACAATCTTTATTTAATTGGTAGACAAATAGTTTTAAAACATAATAATAGTTATTACTTCAACCAGGAACAGACATACTAGAGATCCGTATTAGGACACCGCTAACTGCAACCAGGTTATCTGAATCAGGCCTATAAACACATTAAGATAAACAAAAACCAGTTGAGGTTTACCTCGGCCGTCCGTGACCCTATCACGTAACTAGCCCACGCTCATACCGCGTACTATATGTGTTGCCGGCACACAACGATCCACCAACCCGAAAGGAACACCGTCCTGCTCTCAACCCGGAGCTCTGCAGAGACCAAGCGGCAACCTCCGGTCTAAAAATATGAGTCAATGCGGAAGTGTTAAAAGCTGCAGTTCATCGAGGATCCGCTTGAGGATGGCTCCGGAAGTACCGGAAGTCACATACACATGAATGGGAAAAAGACGATCTTAACAGCAGAAATAAACATGTTTACAGCCTGGTACAAAAGACGAGTGTAGTCTGAATAGCCAATTTCTCGATGTCCTCTCACTGTGAGGGGGGTGAATATTTTTTTTTTCTTTACGTCACACTGGCTCGACAGAAGCAATATGGCTGCCTCTGCCGATTGGCTTCAAAACAGCGCTCAGAAACAGTTGGGTGACGTCACAGATACTACGTCCATATTTTTTACAGTCTATGGCAGAGACTGAAGGGAGCTCCGTCACTCAATTTTATCCCCGCAAACAACCAGGTAACCGCAGGTGATTGGTTCCCACCCAGCTGTGGGGCATGAGCGCTAATCAGCCAGTTACAGAAGTTATATTTTTTGGGGCTTTTACGCCTTTATTGATAGAGGGAGAGGACAGTGGATAGTGTAGGAAACCGGGAGAGAGTGGGGAATGGCACGCGGAAGAGAAGCCACAGGCTAAACTCGAACCCGGGCCGCCCACTACATGGCCGCGCAACTTAAACAGTAGGCCAAGTCTGCGTCCATCATGCACTATTTTTGCACTCCTAAATGTTTATGCCTAACAAACATAGTTCAGCCTGCAGTGCTGCAAGAATCCTCATCTGTGGAGCTTCTGGACGGTTTGCTGCGAGCCTAATGCATGAAAATCCGTCATATGTTGTTAAATTATTCATTTGCCTTTGTTTTTTTTCACAGTGCTCTAATTTCAGGTCCACTCATTGGTGCAAAGGTTGCAGTTATTTTGAGTATGTGTGGAGTTTAGTTTCCCATTCATCTTGGGCCTCAGGGAGCTGGAAAAATCTGCAAAGTCTGCCTCTTGTTGCGATGACTTTATGGCTTATGTCTTTACATAATTGGATCAAGTGGATTTTGTTTCCAGGGCGATGCTGCAAACTTTTCAAAAACAGAACACAGCCAACTAAAAATATATCTAATTATTTCGATCTACAGCACATACAGAGAGGACAAATCAACATTTTCCTGCATCATGATATAATGACTGTGTGGAAATAGTGAAAGAGAACCGGTGGTGCCGGTGAGTTACTTCATTCCAGACTGTACTTCCTGGGGGTCTGTGTGAGGGTTTTCTTATGAAGCAGGACCCTCAATGCTGATAAGAGCTGCTGACAGATGGCCCCCAGGGAGACTGATACCTGGACCCTCTTTTATCTCACCTGGCTCAGAGCAGCGGGACCTCTGACCTGGCTCTCAGAGACTCAAGGGAACCTTTGTTGTCAACATGGCACGGCAGCACCAGAGGAAAACAAAGAGGCCTTTTCTGTTTCTCTGTGTGGGGAACAGCCTCCTCTTCTCTTCAGGTACACAGATACACCTGTGTGTCAGTAGAAACATGATGTGAGTAGACCTGCAGGTTTATCTGCTGTTTTACAGATCAAACCAGGACTCTCTCTAAGTTTAAACATACATTACGGGCCTGAGATGAAAATACACTATCACAGCATGTTGTGTGAAGAGTGTGCAACAATCTGACTTACAGTGAAGGACAGCTTTAAGTTGTGGGTCAGGATACACTAATAAGTGGAAATCAAACACAAAGGTTACATGGCAGGATAGTTAAATCAAAGCTGCTCAAATTAAAGAAAATCAAATGTATTTAAAGAAAACCAAAATGCTAAATCTTTAATTTGAAGTAAGGGATAATGTGTAGTGTACAGGTGGTTGGACCACTATTTGCATTATGAACCATTGACTATACATTTTAAGAGGAATGTCATTGGACAACTTACCACAGATTGATTTGATAAAAAATGTGTGATCAGGTTATGGTGATGAAATTCTCTTTCAACTCAATAACACAAAATAAGCACAAAAAATACATTGATAAACAATCAATGAATCAACACATCTGATTCCTCAGTGCTTTATGAAACTGATATCTTTGTTGTTCCACAGACTTTTTTTGTATTGATTAGTCTATGAATTCAGTTCACTTTTCTGCAATCTGATCCCTTGGTTAAACAGGGAGCAAACACAGAGCAAATTTCACTCAGATCAGGCAGTTCATTTAGATGTGGTAACGATGGCTATAATTCTCCACCTGAGCACCCATGTCCATATCTTCAGCCCGTGTTAGAGGTTTTTTAAATGAAGAGTGATACGTATCATTTGAAATGTTCTCCCTGTTTCCCACTCTGCCAAAACATACTACAATTCAACCTGAGAAAGCGTGTTGAGCTATGTAACTTTTGTTTCATTCCAGATGAACATTTCAAACTAAGTTGTCTGTGCGTGTAGAGAGATTTCAAATAATGGTTTCTAAATAAACAGAATGTAACAGAATGTACTATGTATTCTTGACTGCACTGATATATTGTGAAAATACAACGTTTTGAGATTTTTTAAGAAGTATTTTTAATACTTAAGTATTTTTAAAAGCAAGTACTTCGGTACTTTAACTCAAGTAATAATTTGACAGAGCAACTTTCACTTGTATTGGAGTAATATTTGACATGGAGTATCTATACTTTGACTTAAGTAATGAAGCTGTGTACTTTGTCCACCACTGGCCGCTACCCACTCTCTCACTGCTTCCTGTTCCATCCACTCCCCTTTCCTCTCTGACTAAAGGCATGCAAGCTCCAAATATAGCTTTAAAAAAAGTAAGATATTTACTTTTTTATTTGTTTTTGTTCCCCAAAAACAAATAACATGACATGCCATCAAAGTTTTAGCACCAATAGAGCAAACACAAGCCTCCATTCTTGTATGAGGTAATGCTCCTCTTTCAAACATTATTCATCTTGGAAAAAAAAAATGTTCATAAAACCCAGCAGGAGCAGAAGAGGGATCCCTCTTTCAGGATGGACAGACGTGGAAAAGGTGTGTACAGGATGAATGATGCTGTTCCTTATGCTGTGAATGGAGTAACCTGAGGGTACATAAAGAGCGTGTTGAAAATGATTTTGGGCCTGAGATCATTTTCCATGACTAAGGACTGGTGAGTAATCTGGTAATGATGTGTTGGGACTCGGCTTTGTAAAGGCTGATATGGTGTGCTAGCATGCTAATGATGACTATGGTTACATTCCTGCACTGATGTTATGAGTCAAAGTGGCTGTCAGTGTTAAAGATAATTGTTGGGTCTTATTGCCTAATCCCGCTACTGGATTATCTTTCTCATGACATGTGTCTGTGTGTTGTACAGTAGATTTGAACACTGAATCACTCACCGGGGTTTGAATACACCTGCAGTCATATGAATCAAAAGACAGTTTCAACACATCACTTTGGGGTCTTTTGGGATGCGCAGGTGCAAATGCGCAGTTTAGAGAGTGGAGAGTTGTATAAATCCTGGATGTTGAGTAAAAATATCAAAACAACCCATGCACGCCTGGAAAGCCACTTATTGTGTTCAAATGTGTAACACATGGAACCGAAACACAGTCAGGTGTTAGTCTCTCCTCTCTTCTGAGCTGTAATTGCACATCCTGAAAACGTTTTTTCTTAACTTTTGAGGTCGGCTGCATGTCTGAAAACACTTGCCGACTGCCATGAGCCAAACTTTGCAATAAATCTGCCCCTGCATTGTATTACCTATCATCCAACCCAGACCCAGAGCCTTTGTTTGGTATCAGTCAAGCCGTGTCCCCATGTCAAACCTCTTCTGCTAAAAATCAGTGATGTAGTTAAATCGTTAAACCTCTAGTCAAGCCTCGAGTTCTCAGTGTCCAAACAAGAATCTGAGTCAAGTCCAGGTCAAGCCTGCACGGTCCCTGAGTCAAGTCCTTATTAATGTTATCATACAATAAGTCATACTTATTATAAAGGACACTGTTTGACTCCCAACTAATCACTGTAGAACCTCGACTAACTTTGTGGGACCTCACCCACCCCAACCTAATTTCATTTATCAACATTAGATTCTGGCTGATCCTCTCAGTGTCTGGAGATCGAATCTATCAAAGAAGTCACAGCACTGTGACTCATACCTGCAGCCCACATGCTATTACTCAGTATTTTAACTAACGACACATCTGGGACAAAGTGGTTAAGTAATTTATAATAGAGTTTCAGGGGGAGGTCCTGAAGACATCACATGACCAGTCAGGGCATCTTGGTGTCCGCAAGACATACAATTATATCTTGCGGTATTTCTTTTGGCCTCGTATGAAGAGGGATGTGTCCCAGTATATTAAATCGTGTCCCACATGTCAACTTGCAGGTAAGCCCAATCAGTGCATAAAACCGGCTCCACTGTGTCCCATTCCAGCAATAGCCCAGCCATTCGAGCATTTGATTATTGACTGTGTTGGCCCCTTGCCTCCATCTAGGTCAGGTTGTAAGTACTTGCTTACGGTGATGTGTCAGCGGACCAGGTATCCAGCTGCATATCCACTGCGTTCCATCACCACTAAAGCTGTAGTGAAAGCCCTTACAAGGTTCATTTCGATTTTCGGTATTCCGAAGGTGATCCAGAGTGACCAAGGTTCCAATTTTTCTTCTAAGCTATTTGCGCAGGTGTTGAGGCAGTTGAACGTGCGTCATGACCAGTCTTCGGCGTACCACGCTCAGAGCCAAGGCGCTTTGGAGAGGTTCCACCAGACGTTGAAGTCTATGCTGCGTAAATATTGTGTGGAGCTGAATCAGGACTGGGAGGAGGGGCTGCCGTGGCTTCTGTTGGCTGCTCGAGAACTGATACAGGAAAGCACTGGTTTTAGCCCGAACAAGCTCGTTTTTGGCCACGCCGTTCGCGGTCCGCTTACTCTGTTGTGTGACACTGTTGCGCCTGCAGAGCCTCCAGGCGATCTGTTAGAGTATGTTGACGGGTTTAGGCATCGGTTATACTCTGCTGGGTTGGTGGCTCAATCAAACTTGTCGTCTGCTCAGGGGAAGATGAAACGTCTGTATGACTGGAAGAGTGAGCAGCGTGAGTTTCGTTCAGGGGATCGGGTCCTGGCCTTATTGCCCATTGTGAGTTCACCGTTTCAAGCTAGGTTTACTGGCCCCTTTACTGTGTTGCGCCAGGTGTCTAGTCAGAATTATGTGTTGTCCACGCCAACACGCAGGAAAGCGACTCAACTCTGCCACGTGAATCTTTTAAAACCTTACTATGCTCGGGAGTCTGGCCCTCTTTCAGCATCGGCGGCAGTGGGGGGTCCGGTCTGTGCGGGTGAGGATGATGGGGTGACAGCACCCGACGAATGTTTGCTGCGTGGTCAGTTGAGGAACTTGGAAACCTTGCCCAGTCTTGATTCTCTGCTAGGTCATTTGTCTGCGGGAAGACGGGCCGAGGTGTCTGCTCTTTTGCGAGATTAGTTTGTTTGGGGATACACCAAGTCGAACACATTTGATAGAGCATGACATAGATGTTGGCAGTGCGCAGCCTATCCGTCAGCGTTTTTACCGTGTGTCTGATGAAAAGCGCAGGATAATGGATGCGTAGATTGAGTATATGCTTGATAACAGCATTGCAGGACACTCTAATTCAAGTTGGGCTTCACCTTGTTTGTTGGTTGAGAAATCTGACAAAAGTCCCAGGTTTTGCACTGACTATCGCAAGGTATATGCCGTTACCAAACCCGATGCTTTTCCGTTGCCTCGGATTGAGGACTGTGTTGACCAGGTTGGTTCCGCAAAGTGTGGTGAAGTGTGAGTTTGCCAAGGCCACTGTCACGTACCTCGGCAAGGTCGTGGGTCAGGGAGAAGTGTGTGCTGTTCAAGCAAAGGTAAGCGCGATTGCGGAATATGCAGTCCCTACCACTAAAAAGGAATTTCAGCGACAGCCATATTTTAACTTAATTCGGACAGGAGTGGAGTGAGGACAGTTGGTTATGATTAGACAGATCAAAGGAGAAGTAGAGCTGTGTGTCATCTGCATAAAAATGGAAATTGATATTGTGACAATGGATTAAATGACCTAGGGGACGCATGTAAACAGTAAAAAGCAAAGGACCAAGGACTGACCCCTAAGGAACCCTGTAAAACAATGATTCTTTGGACAATTTGCAATTACTGGTACCATTTAGAAGCTAACATTGCCTTTAGCTTGCTAGTAGTATCAGGTTGCCATGTTTGGCTCCAGGCATCCAGGGCGGCTAACACTGAAGCCCCAATCAAGTATCCGAAGATGGGGAGATTGTTGTGCATGGCATCTCTCCCTCCTATTCCTCTCTTATTCCCCCTAGTGTTAAAGCCCTGAATGGACTCATTGTAGATCTCTTGGCCACAGTATGAACTAATATTTATTTCATTATCGGTCATTACTTCAACTAGCTTTAACATTACTGCCAACTAACTTGAACTAACTTTAAGTTCCTCCAGTAACTTTAACATTACTCCCTGATGTTAAATGCCATTTTTCCAACCAACGCCTCATGCCCCTCAAGCCAGACGATTTCAGTTTCTTGAGGGTCTGAAGCTCCTGAAGTTTTAAAGAGAAGTAAACACAAACACCTCCTATTTAGAGCCTGGTATGCAGTAGCTAATAGTTGAACAAGCTTCACAGCTGACTGAGACCCATAGCTAATTGCACTAAACTTAAAAGTAGTTACTGTCGCAAAGTTACAAGTTTTGCAGGTTTTATTTCTAGCTTTATAAAGTTGTATTTTGGCACAGTTGACATGACGAAATGGTCACCAGAAACTCTGCTCCACTCAGTTTATTGTTGCATAGTTAATTACAAACAACTTCAGTGTCTTCTTCTCTCTGTCCCATCAATACAAAAATGACTTCACTTAGCGCCACTTTAGATCTGAAGCACTTCTGGTAAAAGTCTGGATTTGGAGTGCGTGTCTTTAGCAGTCTTCTGCTTATGTGTGTTCCTGACCTCTCATCATTTTTGTATTTGCAGTGCGTTTGCTGTTAACACAGCTGTTTCAGCCTTTTGCAGCACGTTCTTTTCATTTATGGTGTGTTAGGGCTGTTGCCTTATTTTGGACTTTTGTGTGTGTATATATTTGCATTATTTAAGTATTTGCAGCACAATCCTCCCGATGAAGAGTCTTTAAGGCTGTTGCAGATCGTCTGTTCTTGTCAGCTGCCATATCGGCTGACCCTGCAATAATCTTTCAGGGATTGGTTCTAACTACTGCCTCTCTTATCGCTCCCATCCCCATCATGTCTCTATCAATATGTCAGGGTAATAACATTTTACAAAGCATCTCAACTTTTTGGGAATCTAGGTTGTAGCTTGTGTTCTTCACCGTGTCTTGAACTTGCATGCGCATTGAGACTCTTGGTACATTTCACTGACAGAGATTATGCGAAAAGCTAATTAGACACACATCTAGCAGGTTTTTTTTCCTGCCCCCTCTGAATCCGGTAAGCTGTAAATAGTTTGATAAAACCAGGCAGACTAAATGGCACCACTCTGTTGTTTACTGTACCTGACCTGATGGTTATTTCCAGCCACACATCAAAGCAAATATCTGCAGCCAACTGTGCAAACACAATGGCAGCCACCAATGAACACGTAGTGTTAAAAATAGAGATGTGGTAATATCACGTACTCCAGCACAGGTAGACAATCCCTTCTGAGAGAATATGCCCACTGGTGCATGCAGTTTTATCTGATCATAAGGAGTTTTCGTGTCACTCCTTTACACCAGGTTCCAGCTGAGGTGCCCTGCTTTGATTTCCAGGGTGGGACACAGATTGCTTTAATACACCTAAATGCTTTTTAAAACCTACGATCCATGGTGACGACATTGTTGTTTGAATATAGAGTCACGTCATTCTTTAGTGTAGGAAACCACTGGATTAATAGATAAAGCAAGGTACATAAAAGGCATTTAAAATGGCTTATTCATTTTTGAAGACTTTTGATCTTACGTATTGCCCGATGTCTCGTGTCTTGTTTTGAGCCTGCTGTGTGAGAAGGAAAGTCACACATGTTGACATCAATTAGCAACGAGTAAACACAGGAAAACAAAGGTCTGTCACTAAGTTCTGTTGAAAGCGTTAAATTCAGCACACACATGTCAACAGCACGCAGCACAGGCAAGGCTTACACAACACAATGAGGAGCTGTCAGAGCCGCAATCAGCGAGACGGTAATTATACTCAACTCTTATTTCAGAGGAGGCTCCAGTATCGCTGAAAGGCTTCGATCAAAGAGATTACACTGAAGTGTTTGGCTTTAAATTAAGCCGCACAAAGCTGAGCATTTGGAAATGAACTGAGGCTTGGTAATAGTTAGCAGTGATTTTCACCCACAGGAGCTCTAATAAAAGTCAACTCATATATTTCCACTGAAAACTTGTAATAGCAGGTACAGTATATACATATTTTTGCAAGTGAAGCTACCAGGAATTATAAAAGTTAACCCTGTCTTGGTAAATAATGATAAGTTGCATACAAGGCAAATACGCCAATCAGCCAAAAGTGGAGTGTATTATACTGATTTTCTCGTCACAGTGGCACAGTGGATGTGATGTCAGGCAGCAAGTTAACATTTTTGTCCTCAAAGTCAATGTGTTGGAAGTAGGAAATGTGGGCGAGTGTAAAGATGTGAGAAACTTTGACAAAGGCCTTACAGGGATGGATAGAGTATTGGGTCAGAGCATCTCCAAACATTATGCCATGTGGGGTGTTCCCAGTCTGCAGTAGTCGGTAGGCTACCTACCAAAAGTTGTTGAAGGAAGGAAAATCAGTGAACCAGCCACAGGTTCATTGGCAACCAGGGCTGGTTACTGAAAGTTCATGCTAGTTCTGTATCCGAACATAAAAGTTCCCTCAGGTGGGTACATTTCACAGCAGAACTGATTATTTTGTTGATTTGAAGCAAACTCTCGAGGTTTTGAGTTAAATTATAATGTTTGATATGTTTTCTCTCGCCATACCTCCTCTACTCTGCTAATCCAGTAAAGAACGCTACAGGAGCCTCATTTGTCAACAGAGTTGTGAATCATGATGTCACATCCACTCTCTTTAACAACAAATAACTAATTGAAACTAAATTTCTTTGAAAAATGAGCATTTGTATATAAATCAGCAAGATAAGAGCTAAACATAATGATAGAAACAAGTTTGAGAAAGAATTATGACAATTTTATTATTTTATTTTCTAATTTAACATGTGCTCAAACTGTTACCTTGGAAGGGGCACGCCTTATAACCTGAACAGCAAGAAAGTCACAAAGAGGTGCTCAGAGAGTTTTGTCTTCACTTTTGAGTAGCTGCCTTGCTGTCCATTATATACAATGAGTCTGCACTTTGTCCCATGTAATTGCAAAAACTAATTGTTTATTTTGGCTCTTTGTTTATAGCATATTGTTATTTGGAGTGAATATTTTCAGATCCAAATCAAATCTCTGGTGGTTTAGATGTTTACTTGTATGCTTTGAAAAATGTATAAAAAAACATTTTCTTGTTATTTACTGAAACCACGGCCTTTGCACAACCTCAACTGTGATAGCTGCCTAATCCTTACTAATTCTATGTCAGCAATTTTCTTTCATCTAGATTCTTCCCTCATATTAACCATATCATCATCTTGTATGGCCATAAATCACTGAGCTGCACCAAAGCTGGAGAAGAGACTTGTTTCCTCTTGTCACAACCTGTCACAACCAATAGCAACATAATCATGGGACCAACAATTCTTGGCTCCCACCAGAGCACATGTGTAAGATAGAGTTTAATGTTCAGTTTGAAGTCAGTACACAAGTGATAATTGCAAACAGTAAACAATAAAAAATGGAGCAGGGACAAACACACAATGAACTAGTAACAAGGGTAGACACACAGGGAATAAACACACAGGTAATCAAGGGGTAATGAGACACAGGTGGATCCTACAGGGCGGGGGGAGACACACTGGGGGAAACATGAGAAGCTGGATCAAGAGACAAGAAGCACACATTTAAACAGGAAATTACAATAATGAAATAAATAAAAACAAAAACAGGATCTTTAGGTAAATTGATGAAGTACCAATGGCTAGTTGATTTGCAAATTAGTGTTTGCTGAAAATTGCTGAAAATTGCTGAATCTCTGTAAAGAAAACAAAAAAAAAAAAAACAGAAACCATGGACAGTGTTTTTTTTATATGTTTAGAGCAGCCAAACATACCAGACACAGCAGGAAAAGGAGGAGCTGGGGTGGAGGTGGGTTGCAAAGTGATTTGCGGAGGAAGATCAGGCAGGCTAAAGAAGTTTAAATACAACACCCATCTTGACGTTGAACCAATAGGATGTTTAATATTGGAAAGGTACTCAGCTGAGCCGTCAGCTGATTTGGGCTGAGGACAGTTGCTGAACTGTAGGCTGTGCTTAACTTCAAGGCCTGTCTGAACTAAGCTATATGCTCATAAGTCATAACTCGACTAGGATTCTTCTTTGGGTGACTCGAGCTTGCCTCAAACTTCAACACTGAGGACTTGAGACTTGACATGGACTCAAGGTTAGGACTTGAGTCAGATCAGTCTTGAATGCAATGTGTTGACACATGTGAGTGAGTGAGTGAGTGAGTGAGTGTGACAAAAAAAGTAGCATAAACCAAACCAGCTGGTGGAGGCCTGAAGGAAGACAGATCAATAAGCAGATAGATCACTGATGTCTACCTATTGGCTCCTGAGCAGCGGAGCCAAACAAACCAAGCCAAATCAGAAAGAGAAAGCAGACGACACAATACATTAAGGTTATTTTGTATTGAATAATTCCAGCTGTAAGGTGCTACACTGGTAAGAGTGTTTGAAGGTGTAAAGTCAGCACAAACTGTTGCATTAGATCATTACCACCACGAAATAAAATCTGTTACCTTGTTAGACATGTAAGTGATGTAAGTGTGCCCTCAGTATTTTATCATAAATTATGTAACATAAACTTTACTTACTGTTAACAGAGTGTGTATTTCAAACTGCTTCATTCTTACTCTGCTCTTCATTTACTTTGATATGTGATGCCGCCTTGACTCACGCTCCCTGTAAGCATTCATCTCATTTTTCAGTTGTGTTGTCAGACTCCTGTGTGCCCCCCGTCCCCCTCCCTCTGCTCTGTCCCACTGAGATGAAGTCTTTAATGCTTTCAGCTCAATCTTGATCTTCACGCAAAGCTCCACATCTGATGTCACTGACTCTAATAGCTGCTTCTGAGAGATTCTTCATTAGATATCGCACAGCGCTGCAAATCCTCCCCTCCCTCTCTTGATTTTTTCGTGAGAAGACGGTGCAACAGAGAGTTGTCGAGGCAGAGCCGCCACACGTGATGGTTGCACTGTAACAATAACTCGTCGACAGCTCATCTTACCTCTGAGCACCCTCATCTGAGCAGCCGAGGCCCAGCCCTGCTGCTGCTCGTAAATCTTACACACTCTATGAATGGATGGAAAACAGAGAACACATTGTAGTTTCAAAAGCCATTTATTTATTTATAAAAAGAACAAAACCAACACACTTGCAAGGCAAACATTTAAGACATTTAAATATGTGTGAGGCTGCAGCAGATGTGTTTGCGGGCACACATGTTTACTGCAAGAACAATTACAGAAGATTGCGTGCCTCTGCTACTTCAACCTTGTCTGTCCAGTTAGGTGTGTTTCATTCACACAAAAACACACACACACAAACACACACACACACACACACACACACACACACACACACACACACACACACACACACACACACACACACACTTCATCACCTGGTTACAAACAAAAATGTAAACTACAAAGAATGTGGACTTTCAGACACACGGGGCAGAACACAGACTTTTGTGAATGGCAAATGCTTTTCTCTCACACCATTCATAAATCCGGCTCAATGTTCAGGTGTGCTGCTGCAGAGCTGCAGAGACAGAATGATACAGCACTGTGTGAAATGTTGTTCATTAGAAGGAACATTTAACCCCATCAGATAACACACTAACAGAGTTACAAGTCAGCTGTTTATTTCTACAGCTGCAATGCCTGTGTAGTGTTTGCACCATGCCCCTAACTTTTGTATAACTCTTAAAAAATCACTCAGACCAGTTGTTACGAATAAAGACATTAGGTTAATAAACATTTTTTTGTACAAGCTGACTAATTCTAAAGTAAAAATGTGTTTTAATGAAAAAAGAGAAAAGACAAACAACTAAGGAAATACAGCATTGGAAATGCAAAACAGGCCGCCTATTCAGGACCATGGTGCTGAAATGCTGAGATATAAAAGTGAGTTTTGAGCTGAGACTTGAAAGAGTCAACAGAGGGGGCAAACCTGATTATGGAAGCAATTACAGCAAAACGCAGTGGCCCTTGAATTTACATTTTGACTGGGGGACTGCCAGGAGATCTGTGTTACAGGATCTCAGAGGCCTAGAGGTTGTGTGAGAGCTCAGTAGGTCAGTTAAATAAGGAGGGGCAAGGCCATTCAGGGCTTTCAAAATAAATAGCAAAACTTTAGAATCAATTCTGAAGTGAATAGGAAGCCAGCTGTAGGAGCAAGCCTCAAGTGGACACTCAAGGAACTGCATTATTTTGCGCTTTGGGTTCATTTTTCATCTCCAGAGGCCTGAACCATGGGAGTGAGTTTAACCTTGAGAACCTTTTGGTTTTAGGGCTTCAACATTCCTAACAAAGGAGGTCATGCTTAATGTTAGTGTGTTCACATCAACAGAGAGGCGTTAGTAGCAGCTCTGTGCTCTGTGATCAAACTAACTGATTGGTCAATACGAGGTGTTTTTCAGAGGATTATCTTTTATCTTGAACATAATTGGCTACTTTGTATTTAATTTGATTTTTTTTCTCTTGCTAGAGGGCCCATCTTTCTTTTTGACCTGGGGATTTCCAGGAGGAGGCGCTTAGATTATGTCCGCAAGAGAAACCTTGTGAGAGTTTTTTTTTCCGCACATATTCAGTTTCCTTTGGATAAAATAAAAAACTCCCAAGACAATCTGCAGAGAATTGTCTGTACCTTTCGAAAGCACAACACAGTCATATTTAAGACACTGGAACACTGGCGCTGGCTGATCACTGTGTCCTGTCCATAAGAGCCAACCCAAACACAGAGAGGAAGCGTATGTTCCTGCAGTTATCTGAGGCTGTCAGTGCACATCAAAGCCCTGCTGAGACAGAAGTAATCCAGAGTGACAGGCCAGCCTCTCACCCTTCTGTTGGAGTACCAAAGCCATGACAGCACTGATTTTTTTCTGCATAAACAAAACAATCTCACACAATCCTGGCAGGGCTTTGTACACCTTGTTAGCACCTTGGCAGCCAAAGCGCCTGGCACTAATACTGGTCCTGGATGTCAACTGCAGCACAATGACTGGAATGTGGTTTGTACATTTCTGCTCAATCAAGAGTTTCCAATCCAGTGTATGTGTGAAGGGCCGTTGAAAGCATTTAGAGCTCCATCTGTCGGCCCAGACAAGAGGAAGGGGCTCTCAAAGAGACTCACCAATGCTTGGATCTAATTAGACTTCAGTGTGAGTTATTAGAGCATGTCTGTCTTTGTGCCATTGACCGTTAGACACACCAAAACACGGACTGAGGACCAGCACCTCTGTACGTTTGACCCCAAATAAACCTGTCAACATTTGTATCCGGGGTTAATACTGATGATGGCTCAAGTTCACGTCTTCAATTAGCCCACATCGTAAACACGTTCTTAAGAAGGCATACTGAAGGGGAAGAAACTGTGCCTCACGTCTGGAGACAAACCATGAGAAGACGATTGTTTCACAATTAAATACAACCGATCAAAAGCATAATTGAATCATTATGATGATGTTATTTTGGTAACTTCAGACTCGTTAATTTTGAATAATTCATTGAATAATGAACTTATTCCTGTTACTTCCTCTTCCCACAGTGAGGTGAGCCAGAGGGAAGCTTCTGCGTAACTTACTCTGTCATGTTGAAGTGAGACACCACAAACAGATGATTGGGCACTACTCTGGAGGAAGAAGTGACTCGAAACATTACAGCGTTAGCACTGCACACAGAAATGTTGCACGGAAAAGGAAGTCTTGGCCTGATGTCGTTCAACGCTAATTACTGACTACACCGGAAATATGGGGAAGTTTGTACCAATTCCCAGAGGCATACTTCCTGTCATCATCAGATGATGGTAGATGATAACTGTGGAGTGGTTATTATTTATGAATATTATTCTCTTACTACATATAGAAACTAGAGTAGATAGAAATTAGCCGCTGGGTTAGTTGCTGGATTTGATGAGTTAGGAAAGAGGACAGGCTTGAAGCCCATACATCCAGCAGACACTGAACAATTTTTGGAGTCAGGTGTCCTCTTTCTACCCACACTAACATTTAAGTAAAACAGAGGATGTCAGTGGGTGTTTTTAAGTTGACTGTTTTTGTTCATCCCTTCAAGCGTTGACCAAATGCTTCACTCCATCCAGGGTCCGGTTGTTTTCTGATTGATTGTCTGAGTGTGTCGGACCCCCGCCGTCACCTTTATATGCCGTGTTTTTAGGAGCTGTGATAATCTGACCATGTTGTGGCAACACGATGGGAACGTCATGCTTGACAGATCTGTCGCCAACGCCCAGCAGTCAGCGTGGAGTCTCTTCATTGTGTGTGTGTATTTGTGTGTGGGACCATTTCCTCCCAACACAACGGGACTGCCACGCTGTGTGGGTTATTTATTTTGTGGGCGTCCTTTTGTCGTACAGGGACCAAATCACCTCTGTTCTGTTAAAACTTTAACATCCAACCCCATCTGGCCAGTACAATCTGAATGTGAGCTCTGCGGAAGTGCATCAAATTAAACTCAGTTATTTTTAAGTCTCAGACAATGAGACGCCAAGTTTGACTATTTTAATAACATAGAAGTCATAACTCTTCTTATAGGTTACCCTTTCTGACTGGCTGCTTTCTCTGTGCTGATTTTGTGTTGACCCGCACCTAACAAAAAAAAAGACTAGACAGAAATATGTGTAACATATTTTAAATCACAAACATATATCTGTATGTTGTCTGTATGTAAAGTCATTTAACATTTAAATTGTAATTCAAAGCAACTACAGAATTAAAAGCCAACAAGAGTGTACATTTTTGACATCAGTGTTAAATCTTGATGTCTAAAAGGATTATTTTTCCTGGTAAAGATGTAGATGCATGAAAATCCTCTGACTTGTGTGTTTGTTCCAGTATTAAAGTGAGACTGTTTCAAAAACCAGAAAAGAAACTTAAGGTGGCAAAACATTCGGGATCCTTGGTTTGACCCATGAACAACCAGTAAATACTTTTCTTTGTCTAGTTTATTTGAACTGGAATCATAGATGTTTGAACACTTGGTCTCCCCACTCCATTCTCATATGAGTGTTTTCAGGTTAAGAACTGTATGTTCTTATTGTCTCACAGCAGATTGGTATTTCCTCTCAGTCTGTGAATGAATGATGTGGCTGATACATCATCCATTTACCAGATATACTATAGAGATGGATTAGCTCATATCCTCTGCTCTTTACTGATTGTTACTGAGACAATAGTTTAAAAATATCACAGTTGTTACTTTTACAGAAAGTCCTCTCTCTATTCTTTCCAATAAGTCAGAAGTAATTCCCCAGGTCTCCTCCACTTCAACACAGGGAATTGTCTCATCCTGTTGGGATTCTATTTCACATAGCCACTGGCTCCATCCCGCTTATCACCTGGCTACCAACTAAATATACTCTGCAAATTTGGCACTAATGATTTAAAGATGCAGAAAATAACAGCAGCACTTTTCATTGTCATTTTCTGTTGTCATTATCTTCTTGCTCAACCAGTCCTGTAACTCTGCCACAGCCCATAATGTGTTGAGGTTTGAAGTTACTTTGTGTCTGTTTTCTTTAAATTGGTAAATGTTTCTTTCACTAAGTTCCTTGTGTTTTTGACGTCCCCCTCTTGTATCTGTGCTGCTTTCACCTTCTCGTCTTCTTTCCTTTGCTGCTGACTGGACAGCCATTAAACACCAGTCTAAAGCTCTGTGCTGTCTAAATAAATTGGTAGTCATGATAAAACTTTCTCTATTTTGTCTACCTATCTTTACCTTTCATGAAGTTTTAATGTTTTTGTCTGGTTGTCAGCAGGTAAAGGTGAAATCATCAACAGTAGATGTGCAGTAACTCCTTTCAGAGAAGTTGTTTCACATGTGTGATGTGTGTGATGAGGTTGTCCCAAATATCACCTTTACTATTCAAAACTAATAACCCTTGTCAATGGGTTTTGACCAATCAGAATCAAGTGTATTACAGAGCCTGGGTCTTCCAAGCAGAGCTGCAGGATTCCCTTCTCTGTGCGCAACATAAAAACAACAAAATGAAACAAAGAAAAAACAAAAGGATTAAAAGAAAATTGGCTAGAAATTCTTTCCAAACATTATTTCCTCCTCACAAAAAATATTTGTTGGAGTAATTCATGATGGATATTTCTTAAATTTAAATCTAGCACAGCTTAACATTCACAAACCTGCAGATGAAAAACAACATGAGGAAAACATTTAAGTAAAATGAATTCAGATATGATTGGTGATCCTACAGAGAGTTATAATGCTACTGTGTGATATGTGGCTTTAACCTACAGTGGAAACAAACACATCCTCTCCACCCACATCCCTCCTCCACCTTTCCACCCTCCACCGAGTTAAAATAGAGTCCCAACGGGTCAACTCTTTCAAGGAGGAAGGGTGGAGGGATACAGACGGAGCGTCTAAACATAACACTGATTATTGAGCTGAAAACCAAACACACACACACACACACACACACACACACACACACACACACACACACACACACACACACACAAAACACACACACACACACACACACACACACACACACACACACACACACACACACAGGAACACAGGCTGTTTCCGAAACCGGACAGAATTGGCCAAAATTCAGTCTGTAGTATGTGAACAAGAGCGAAATCTGCAGTATGCCAAAACTCCCCGGATGTCTACTGATTTGTTAAAATTTCACCGTATGCATCGGACCAGTCTGCCTCGCGTACTGTTTCCCACAATGCACAGGGCCCGTTCCGGTTTTTCTTTTTCCTTCTTTCTTGACGGGAGGAAATCCGTTTTTGGGTGCTGTGAAGGTTATTGAATTACATATAAACCACTTCCTAACTTTTTAAATCCTAAGTGATGCTAAAGAAGCAGTTTCTCTATCGGCTTCGCCGTTGTTTACTTCCGCTTTCCGAAACCGGAAATCAAGTGACGTCTGACCCAGCATACTTCAAAACAGATCGAACAGAACAGTCATACTACATACTAAATTCAAAAGCAGTATGTAGTAGGCAATACCTACTGCCTACTACATTAGTAAGTAGTATGTAGCAGGCCGTTTCGGAAACAGCCACAGTCATTGTAGGCTTAGTGTGAATACTAATTAACAACTACTACGATGGAAAATTCAAAGGTGGCCCTAGGGGCGAGACACAACAACATTCCAGAAAACACAACAAAATTACAAAAAACACAAACATTATTTCACAAAGCACAACAACATTAAAATAGAGGCGGAGATGGAAATATAAAGGAATATTTCAACAAAGGATACACATTGTAGCTCCTGAGAGAAATCTCACTGTGGTCCCCAGCGTGGCCGCTTCCGAGAGACTGACAGGAGAGTGTGTGAGTATGTTATTTAAAACAGGTTAAAGGTATTCCCATTAGAAAGGTCCTTCATTTATACATGTGATTACATTTTAATTTAATTTAAATGTAACACTTAAACACTGAAGAAACTGAAAACACAAATTATTCAAAGGTGTGAAAACAACATTTTATTTTGAAGTGTTTGTATTATCATTATTTTCAATAAATTCTTTTCTCTATAAAATCAAGATTTGATCTTCAAAATTCAATCTTGAAGAGGGGAGGTTGCTTTACTCTCTGTGTTGACTTATATACAGAGCAACGTGGTATTATAATGTACAAACTAAACAATGTGTTCATACTTCATCAGCTCACGAAACATCATCAAACAATCTGCCACCTCTAGTCTTCATGAGAGCATCATCAGCATCATTAACCTTATTCCACGGCGTTTCAGTCAAACAGCTGAGGTCCAGAGGATATGATGAGGAGAGGAGTGTATCTTCATCAGGACGCTGTGATGGTGAAGTTCCTTTTCCTCCAGTTTATGAATATTAGATGTCTGACTGAAGAAGAAGAAGTGAGTGAGTGAGTGAGTGAGTGAGTGAGTGAGTGAGTGAGTGAGTGAGTGAGTGAAGAACAGCCACAAGCTTTGCAGGAGTTAAAGGAGTGATATCCAAAGACATCGATTCAGCAGATGAAAATACTCCTCATGATAATTTTCACCCAAAAACCACATCCTCTGTCTCTGAGCTGCAGATTCAAACATTAAAACGTTTTTTAAAAAAAGCCAAACCTCCATTAGATTGTGTCCGTGTAAATAACCGCACTCCCTGCTGCATCCACCTCCTTGAGCTCCAGAATTTGGATCATCCCTCTGTTGATGCTTTTATACACTCTTTGTTTTCACATGACTGGAAAATGAGTCACAGTTTACTGCTTCAGAGGACTGAGGCTGGATTTGTTTGGGCTTCTTCAGCCATAAAGACACAAACACAAGACAACAAGCTGTAATCTGATACAAAGACTGGGAGCTGCTGACCCTTTTCTCTCCTGTTTCACTCATATAAAAGGACTCTGACACGAAACACTCAGAGCTGATTTGAAGATAATATTAGCACATACTTGTAACAGATAATGTTAGTGTGAAAACAATTGTATTATATCTTTTTTTAGGCTTTGAGGAAGCTTAAATCTGACTTGAAACAAACTCTCATGATGTCAATAGATTTGTCTTTTATTTGACAGAAAATACTTTCAACACAATGTTAATAACTGGGTAGAGAAGAGTCACTAACGCATTTAAAGGCAGTGACGCTTTAACACAAACATGCTGTTGCAATGCATTATGGAAAAATGTAGGATTCAGACCAGGGACTTAAAGGGATAGGGTATTTGCATCATTTGTTTGTAGTGGGGTTGTATGAGCACGGGATACTGGGCAGCCTGGCCTCTAAGTTGAGGACCTGGTCAGGGCTATACTATCAGCCGCTGCAAACAGGGTCAGCTCTATCACGCACTTTTGATTATTTGAAAAGAAGTGTTCTTCTGTCTGCAGCACACTGATCAGCTGTTCAGATCAGTGGGCTGCAAAAGAGACAAAGTACAACCAAAGTAAAGAATAATTCATTCTGACAGTGACAATGATATGCTGTTTACTGTGGACAATGTCGGAAACCTTTATGGACCAGAGTTTACAGAGGAAGTATGGGACTCAACGGACTGAAGGAAATAGGAGAGAAACTTCTAAGCTTATTGGAGAGCAGGAGAGATCCCAAGTAACCGGATATGCAGGAGTGTTAACTGTAAGCTCATGCCCACGAACCTTACATGAGATCTGGATTAGCGATTCAAAAGTTATCAAACATTTAAGAACAAGAAGCCGCCGCCGGCTGTCTAGGTCTTTGGAGAAACCAGAGAAGCTGAATGGAGGTACGTCTTCATGGTAAGCTTTCAGCTCTCATCGTTTTTTATTACATGATATCAACCCATGGTCCACACAATATTTTTACCTTATCAATATACACTGTTACCTCTTGCAGGAGAAGACTGAGCTGAAGTAACAAACTCTACATACTGTGTCTGCCCCATAATGTTCAGCAATTACCTCTTAAAAATGTCAAACTAAGATGCACTAATACAGAACTTCACAATATGTTAGTGACTTGTACATTATAGACCCTGTTAGCTGATCACTACGCTAAAGGCGGAGGACATATTCCAAATGTCAAGTAATACAACTTCCTCCCATATTTATTCATATCTCCAGATATGCAGTTAAATCATTGTCTGTAACTTTAAGTATATGCACAGCGCTCATTGTGCGTAACCACCTTTGTTAAGAACTGTGTCTGAGATATTTTCCTGCTGCTTCCAGCTCCTTTAGGCCAACCAGTGCCCAGTTTGATTACAATAGAACAGAATAGAATCGAATATAATAGAGCAATACAGATATTTGTTGTTATTGTTGTGAAACAATTAAAGCCAGTTTTGCAGCATGGTAAAAAAGGTCACATTTAAAATAACAAAATACAAATATTTCAGTAAGCTTAAAAATTCATGACTTGATGGCTTATTTGCTATACGATCAACACCAGGTTTTTTCTGATGGACACAAACTACTAACATTTCTGTTCATCTTTTTTTGCTTTGTGGCAGTTTATCTGGAATTACACTTCAACCACTAAAATATCCTCACTGAGCTTGACTGTTTTATTAATTAGAAGACTAAATCCCCTTTTTCCCTTTTCTAAAATGTTTTAAAGAAAGTCCTGGGAAAGTCTGTCTCTGATTATCATGCTGTGAGGTTGACAGGTTGTATAATGTGAGGAGTTTTCTGACCTGAGATCAGTTTAAATCAGAATCAGAATCAGAAAGAACTTTATTCACAATGTATCACGCCTGAGCTCTCTGCTGGGCTAATTACTGCTCATCAGAGTTTCCTGCTCTCTGTGTCTCCCAGCATTGCTGCTTTGCCTCATGTTTCTTGGAGGAGTTCTGCCTGGGACGAGACTCAGCACCTCGCGTGACTTCCACCTCTGAAGGCCGCGGCCCATCGTGCATGACTGTCCGTCATCATTACTTTCTTGTAAAAACACCAAAGATGGGCCCGGGGAGGGGGTCGCTGAGGAGAGGCCTCGCTCCCCTTGAGTGCTGCTTCACCTTTGACCTCTCACAGGAGGGAAGAGATAAACACAAGGGGGGAGACAACTAAGCTTCAGTGACTTTTAATGACAGACTTGGTTTGGGTTAGAATAGCAACACTGTTGTCATGCAGAGACCAGATAAGATTCATCAGGAGAGGGAAGGGAAGTTTGTTTTTCCCTGCATGCATCTGTGTGTGATCTGTGCATTTACTTTTACTTACACGTGTGGTCGGGCATTGAGCTTTGCCAATTATAACCACGCCACATCTCTAGCTGGATGCAGTTTGGTATGAAAGTTGCAAAGAGAAAGTATCTGCTACAGTTTTTGATGTGCTGTCCTGATTAAATTTTTAGCTTGACCTCCGTTCATTCCTCTGAATCCACTAGAACAGAACACTCCACCTTCATTAAAAATTGTTCACATCAACTCAAAGGTTGTTTTCCATGGGCTTCTCGTCAGTCTCATCAATTAGGCCAATAAAAACAAAGAGCCAAGACAACAGTTATCAAGCTTTTTTAGTCGGCGTGGATGTGAAAAGCGCAGTCATGCGGCTGAACTCGTAATAAGCCTCCCATTCTTTCCAAAGAAGCACCAACAGTTCAGCTGGACTCTACAAACCCCTGAAAAGGTTTTCCTCCAGTAAGACAAAAAAATCCGACATGCACAGTGATTCAGGATTCAGGGGGAAAATGCCCTTTTAGTGTGAGAATGGAGGGCAGACGCCTTCACGGGCTGTTGACTACGCTTTGGCAAGGGCCTCCACAGTACTTGGCAAGACAAAAAAAAAAAAAACGCCAACATTTCGAGGTACCTCAATGAGCACTCAGTTAATCTGCGAGGTCATTAGGATACTCAAAATTCTCATTAGCATCATTCTCATGAACTTCCATGGAGGGCAGTGTCTTTTTTTCCGCTGTGGCTAAAGAAAAGGAAAATCCAGGATTTGTGGGAAATATCGGGGTGAGAGTCGGGGGGGAGTTGTTGTGGGACAGTTTGACATTTGGAGTCAGCGAGGTCATTCAGTCGTAATGAGGCGACCGCGGTACAACCAAAGTAAAAGAGTTTGCCCCGGCGCTCAACTCTCCCTGATTCATGGCCAAGCCAGATGACAGTTTGGTCTGGTGTCACAACCACCAATAATCAGATGGTGGCAGCTCGACTCATCTCTAATGGAAAGTAATTAACAGGACGGGGGGGGGGCTCTGCATGTGTGTGTATGAACTGTGTGGATCCGTACATGTTAATCTTACACATTCTAAATTGAATAATGTCAGGATGTCAAGCACACAATGCTGCAGTGGTGTTGGACATGATGTAGAATGCATCTCATAAGCATGCTGTGCTCATGTAAGAAGCCTCGATTTTTATCTCACTTTTTTCTGACATTTTAATTGGTATCAAATTATTTTTTTGTCAACTTTCTGGAAGTAGAGCAGTGTTCAAACATAATACTGTGAACATGCTAATAAAACAAGTCTCTTATTTTTTTTAAAAAAACAACTTTTTTTTCTTCAATCATTCGTATTCACATTGTTGATGTAAATAATCATCCTTCTAGATATTTTGAGCAAACCACAAGCCATCATGTCTGAGTTCCTAAAATGATCTGGAGGCACAGACTGTGGTAAATGTTAAATATCCGTGTAGTACAGTTCAGAGAGAGGAGGTGAAATAAGCCAATTGTTGTGCTTGCCTGATTAGTTACACAGAAGATATCTATGTTCTTGCATCCTCGGAAAATCTTGCATCGCTTGGCTTTCTTATTTGCAGTCATTTCTGTGACTGTGAGCCTAATATTCATTCTCTTAACGCTCTGGTTTGGCCTCCACCACGTTTTTATGAAAAATGTGGGCCTCATTAGGCTTAACACTGCATGGTGTTCTTCTTTAATCCACTGTTTTAACTTTCCCAGCAGATTAAATGTATTTAGGTCAGCAGAGCGAGTGTAACATCTCACTTTCCAGATAGCTACCAAGCATAATACATCAGCACCCTTTGAGGTGGTATTTTGGATTCATTGTTCTGCAGTGGTAGGAGACGGAGGTGCACCGTCCACATTAATAAACAGTCAGTGTTACACACATTAGAGTCTACTACTTTGAAATAACCACTCTAGCTTCTAAAGAAAAATTGTGTTATTTTCAGTCTGTTTCAGAACCAGCTAAAAGCTCCCCTCTTTAAGACACAGTCTGTATTGTGTGTTAGATTTTAATTCAACCTGCTTCACAGCCCTCCTCCATAAATGTGTAATATCTATATATATGTTTTGTTTTTTAATTTTTGTTCATCCTCAGCCTTAACATATTAAGCTTGAGGGCTTATATAGAGTTTAAATAAAAGCTGAAGGCTAAAATAATGCTAATTTATTTTATTGTGTCCCTGCTTTGTCTCCAGTTTGTACTTTTGTTAGTAGGTTAATTCATCTTGACAGTCTTTAGTTATTTTTAAATGTTTATCAGATCTCCACGTGCACCTCATAATATGCCTGTTAAGTGTAATAACATCTCAGTGGGTTAGCAGTACCTCTCCCTGACAGGCACAGAGGCAGAGCTGTGTTTAGTGAAGTTGTCAGCGGCTTTCCCCTCAGTTGTCACCCCTGTGATGAAGCACATGTGCGTGACTGCTCTGCACCTTTAGAATAGCCTTGGGCGGTCCCCTCTGTTCCTCTGTTTCCCCTTGCCAGTTCACAGCATTGATTCAGAGAGTTAGATAAGCCCCGTAAGTGCTGTAAGAGGCGCGCAGCTCCTTTCCTCTAATTACAGACATAAATCACAGTAATGACTCGTTTCATTTGTCATTTCTGTTTGCACATGATGCAACTTCCTGATTTGATCTGTACAAAACTATGCTCTGAATGTGAGAAATGCTGCTGGAATCAGATGTGATCACTGCCCTGTTCAGCTGGAGCTTCACAATCTAACTGTACCGTTGCTGTGAGAGCCAATCATTACCTGCACACACCTTCCCGAGCCCCTCCCTGACCTCCCTGCTTGCTCACACGCGATGAGCAATTGAGCTGTCAGTCAAGCAGGAAGGGAAACTGGTGTCTCGCAGCAAGGAGCTATGGGGGCCCTGGCTGAGGCCACTGTTAGGGCCCACCTGTTATCCGCAGCTACAGTCACCTCAGTGCACCTCAGAGGGATTACCTAAGGGGCTCAAACCAAAATACAAACAGGAGGAGGGTGAAGGGTTATCTTTGGGAGTCCTACACGCAGACACTCTCAGGATGAAGGTGTTTATTGAATCTCTTCAATGATAGCCTTGTCTGAAAGCACAACAATGATCCATTACAGCAGCTAATGGGAGTGTATACGGATCTGACAGAGTTTAAACAGAGACTCTTTACTGCTGTGAAGATATTTAAAAGGGTCACTGCTGACTAATGGATCATAGTCCTTTTGTTTGTCTTTCACCAGTTACTTTTAATCTTATTATCATAAAGAAAGCAAAATGGTCGGAAACAAACTAACTTAATGACTTATAGAATAGCTTCAGTGTTGAACTGAAACAATAACAGATGTGCCAAAAACTGCGCTTCCTGAAGTGTCCATTTGAGGTGGGATTTTCAAATGAACTACTTTCCTAAGACTCCCATGTTACTTACAATGTGCCAACTTTACAGAATAAACACGTTCACAGCCTGGTTGAAATCAACTTTTTGGTCTCTATAGGATGCACTTTTATATCACTCGCTTGTTTAAGTTATATTAAGACTTACAGTTATACATTATCAGGGTTGTGGTTGCTTTGAGTGATGGGAGCTGCTAGCTGTCTGTCACCTTGGCTAATGAACCTCTTGTCTTTTTTTTTTGGTGTTGGTGCCTTTTAGAGATTATTTTCATGTAAATATTAAGTAAATTGTGATGCTGTTAGTTTATTTAACTGATAGGTCAACCAAAAAGTCTGAGCTTAAGTTAATGTAATTTGTGCTTTTAATTCCTTCATGGAGAGGACAGGACTGTGGATAGAACAGGGAAAGTAAAGAGGAGAGAGTGAGGGATAACATGCGGCAAGGGGGATCAATGTTAATCCAGAGCTGCCATATCAAGGACTATGGCTTGTCATGGGGTACATAATTTAACTACTAAGCTAGACAAGTGCCTCAGAGGGTTTTTTTTTTTTTCAATATTATTTTTATTGTTTTCTTTTTGAGTGCAAAACATTCACAAAAAAAAAAAGACTTTTTGCTTCCCTTTAACCCCCCACCCCCTTCATCTCTTCGCACATAAATAAGGTAAAAGAATAAAATAAAATAAAAAATATATAAAAAGAAGGCAAAAGGATAGAGGAAAAAAAGAAAGAAAGAGAAAAAATAAAATAAAAATAAATAAAAATAAAAACATAGGCCAAAGGAGATAATGTTCATACAACTGCAAATTTCATATTTCATGTGTATCTTTTTTACAATAAATAAGGCATAACATTTTATAAAGGGATATGCAGCCCGTAAACTTCATGATATAGTTAAAAAGAAAGCTTGATAAAATAAAATTAAAAAATAAAAAAAATAACCAAGTAAGAGTAAGAAAAGTCTATCTACATATACACATAAACACATACATATATATATATATATATATATATATATATATATATATATATATACATAATTATACACATATACACATGCATGCATGTATATACAAACATACATAAAAAAGGGAAGAGGTATTTCATATATTTAGACTAAGTCCAAGTTCAATTTATTGCTAATCAGCAAGCCCATTGCACAAATCACTGCGTTCCAAAAAGTGCACAAAGGGTTCCCACAACTTTTCATATAATAACAGTTTTCCTCTGAGTATGTATGTAATTTTTTCCATAGACATGCAAGTAACCATGTTTTTAACCCATGCCCCAATACTGGGTCTTTCAGTTTTTTTCCAGAAGAGTCCTATCAGCCGTTTTGCTTGCAGGATGCACAACTTTGTAAATATAAATTCTTCCTTTCTCCATGAAAGGTTGAGAGGATAAACACCTAAAATAACAGCCTCAGGTTTCATAGGAACCTGAACAGGCAAAATTTTGTTAATAGTAGACAACACTTCACCCCAAAAAATCTTTAACTTGTCACATTCCCATATACAATGTATGAATGTTCCTTTTATGAGACCGCACTTAAAACAAAGTTATGTTATCATTAAATCTATGTAATTTTACTGGAGTCACATAGGTACACATCGACCAATTGTATTGCAGAAGTTTGAGTGACGTATTTGCGGTTTGTGTTTGAGCTTCTCTGCATGCTTTGCCCCATTCCTCAATTGAGATTTCTACTTGTAGGTCATTTATCCAAGCCATGAGTGTTGACTCTGAGGTTGTTGTGGTACCGAACATCAACCAGTTATACAGCAATGAATCCCTTCAATGTTTTTATGTGTATTATTTGCTACTGCTAGAGGTTCTATGGCTAAGATAAATAAAAGAGGTGATAAAGGAGAGCCTTGAGGGCACCCCCTGTTTATTTTAAAGGCCTTAGATGCCACATCATTTGTTAGCACCTCTGCTGACAGTTGTGCATGTAATATCTTAATCCAATTGCAAAGCTTTTCTCCGAAACCAAAGCGTGCAATGACCTTGAAGAGATATGACCATTCGACTCTATCGAAAGCCTTTTCTGCATCTATTGAGAGGAGAGCTGAATCTGCTGCTCTTTGATGATTGTGTAAGACATTTAGTACGCTCCTAACGTTATGAAAGCCTTGTCTTCCCCGTATAAAACCATTCTGGTCTCTCCCCACGCCTCAGAGGGTTTTTTGTTTGTTTTTCTGTTTGTGTTTATTTGTAAAGAAAATCAAGCTTTTTTATATATGTTTGCAATGATAAGCAGGACTTAATCCCTGGGTCCCCAAGCTCATTAGCCTTTTTGATGTGTGTCAGACATTGATATCCTATCATTGAATAGGAGTCATGTTTGTTTATTGAGTGACTGATTGATTGATTGATTGATTGGTTGATTGGTTTATTGATTTATTAGTTTATTTATTGATTGGTTGATTGATTAATTGATTTATTGATTTATTGATTTATTGATTGATGTATTGATTGATTGATTGATTGATTGATTGATTGATTGATTGATTGATTGATTGATTGATTGATTGATTACATTTTTAATTTAATTCAATTCAATTCAATTTAATTTAATGCACAGATATAAAAGAAGGCCATGGTGATGTAGGGATGTAGAGATGAAACCTGGTCCATTCTGTCACACTGCTCACTCTTTCATTGGAATAAACATGAGCAAGATGCAATTCCCTTCAATTTCACAAGCTGTTTGAAAAATAAAGAAATGAAGTCAGCAACCACCACAAACAGAACTTAATTCTGTGGAAACAGTGTCCTTCACCAACTAAATAATGTATATTATTCCCAAGCCAAACACATATTTGTAAATAAGCATTTAACCCATTGTTCCTCTCCAAGCCTCCATTAACAAAATATGTTGACCTATAGTCCAGAGGTTATGTCTCTGGCAAAATCCAATATCTGGGCTTCAGACTGTTTGTATGTAACTACAGAGATTACAGAGGTTTTATGCCAATTATTGGAAACAGTTATTTTTTGTGAACTCTGTTGATTTTGTTGTCCTTTCAGTTAACAACACAGAAGTTGCTTTTAATTTCTTTCTGGGTGGATAAGAAACATATTTTGTACTTTAGAAAGGGAACATTTTCTGGTGGATTTCATAAAGTTTAGACAGACTGTAGAATATTTTAAAAAAAGACACACCTTTTAAATAACCTGGCATTAGACATTTTATCAGCTGCAGCAGTGTTTCTGCTGTCTTGAACAACGCTTAAGGATGGATGGGGAAGTTGTTTTATTTCTTTAAACTGATCTTTCAGACAGAGAGTTGAGGTCAAAGACACAGAGAGCTGCTGTTAATATAAAAAAGGGTGCTGAATGAATGAACCTGCAGCTGAAATAAAAAAGATGTTCTGGACTAAACTGTGGAGTGAATTCATTATCGCCAGTCGAGCACAAAGTATGCGCACTCTTTACAAAACAGACTTCAACTTACTTAATGAGCAACAAAAAGTCAGTCCCATGATCAGCAGAGGTTCAGGATCACTAGTTCAACAAGACACATACACACACACACACACACACACACACACACACACACACACACACACACACACACACACACACACACACACACACACACACACACACGTAGAGGAGACAGAGCAGCAGTGTGGTTGGACCGGATAATAGGTGACCTGTAAAATCAGCACTACACTTATTAGCAGTTTGAAGAGAACACCTATATCAGAGAGGGAGGGAGAGGGAGAAAAGGGGGTGATGGGGTGGTGGTAACGTTGAAAATAAAAACATGGCGCTGTGTAGACTTCTCTACATATAAGACTGAGCAATTATCCAACGCAGATATTTTTATAGTCTGACAAATGTTTTGTATGTATGTTTGCAACAATGATCACTTTCATGGGACTTGTAAGCATATGTGTATATATTATTTATTTCTATAAAAATTGTTTAATTATTGTCATCTTTTATTTATATTTATCATGTGATTCAATGTTTTTTACTGAGGCTCTTCATCTGTTACAAGAGCTGAATTTAGCCCTGTAGATATATCATTACGAATAATAAATCCAAACCCATCTTTATTTTCATATTTACCTTACTCATTTCATAATCATTATAAACTTAATTTAAAGAGGACTTTTCAATATCCATATTTCAGAGTGTTTTAAAATACAAAATAAATCAGGCAGGCTTATTAACGAAGTAAGGATAAAGAAAGAAACATCAAATTCATTAAAAAAGGAAATAAATCTAACTTAAAGGGATTTGAAAGGAACAAAAGGACTTGAAGATACAAATGTTTTAAGAAAAGATTTTAAAAGGAGACTTTTTTGTTCACAGCACTATCATATTGTCAATCTCATCATCTTAATCAGTGTCATACCTCAGACGTTGCATACCTGTCATTATGCTTCAAGTAACATAATAGCTGTCAACAAACCATGTAGAATATGTACTTCATACAAATTTGTTTAGACTTCATATACAGATTTATTTGTATAGCTGTTATAATGTCTTGAGTTGGTAGTTTGAGTTATAACTGCTGCTGTTTTTTTTTTTATCAGTAAATCTTTTCAGACAAAAGGAAAGGAATAAAAGTGAGGGGGTGCTGCTGGGGGTCCTGCTGGGGGTCCTGAGGGTCTGGTCTAATATCTGGTCCAGTGAAGGAAGCTGAGGTCAGTTTGTCTCCACCTTCATGGTTCCACACACTGCTGGAGGAAAACTGATCACTATCTTTTTGGCTGGAGGGTCCTGATTCAGTAAGTATCTGTCTGTTGTACATTAACTTTATGATGATTAACATTTAAAACTCAGCCCTGCCTGTATTTGTCCTTCATGATAATGCGATTGATTTTAGATTTTTTGAAAATATAATGTATCATTATTTATGCTGCCACCAGTGTTCTTCTACATGACGACTATGACGCTGTTTCCCTAATCTGTGAAGATTATTAGAGAAGATTTAGTATGAATACATTTTCTAAGGAAACAGCTTGTCTATTTTTTAAAATAATGTATACCTTTTAAACTGTAGGGCCATAGAAAAAAAAAAGAGCTGTAAGAAATTTGGAAGAGAAATGTTGAAATCTTAAAAAGAGCAACATAATATTGAAATGTATCAAATTATTTTTTATATTTAGATTTATTTCATATATATATATATTACATATTTTGATTATTCATGTATTTATTTCCATTACATAGTCTACTGTTTACATATACTTAAGGTCATTTTTTAACCCTTTATTCCTTCCATTGTTTTAGCTCGTCCTTGAAGAGCCCTGCTATCTTTCAGCTGCTCGACTTAGGGGGTCTTGTCTTTACGTTTTCATTTAGTGGCTTATTTTTTCTTTATCTTGTATTTATCTTTACATTCCGCACTGTTTATTCTTTAAAAGGTGATTGTAAGCAGTACCGCTATGACTCCGTATACGAACAATCCGATTATACACTTTGGATGATGATCGTGAAAAATGCGTGCAAAAATATCAATTTTCAGCATGCTTATATCATGGAAATCATTTGTTTCTACACACAACAATATTTCTTCTTTAGCATAAAATGTTAAATTAATTTGTACCCGTAGGTAAACTCATAAGGCTGAGATGTGAGGATGTAAGGGCCGATTGTGTTGTCAGAGCAGCGGAGGGTCAGAGGACATCAGCGGGTCTTTCTAAGCCGCTGTCCGCGGTGCTGAAGCTCGATCCCCGCGTCATATCCCAATCACAGCGGGCTGAGTAGAGAGGCCCGAGCAGAGAACCCCCCCCCCCCCCCTTATAGGAACCATACTGAACAGAAAAACATGGACACACACACCTGCACACACACACAAACGCGCGCGCATACGACCAGTTAAACAAACAAACAAGCGCTTTCCCTGTTATGAAGCCTACCCAGACTCCCGAATCATGCACTGGGGTTCCTGGATAAAGGAAGCATACACAGTTTTTATAACTAAGTCGTGGTGTATGATAATAGAGCATCATCCACCTGCTCCACTCATTTTTACTGCGCATGCTTAGACTGCATTCCTATAGGCTACAACTTCAATTGAGACAGAGGATGCAGCGCAGTGCAGTAGGTCTGATGGCCTGACGCTTGTTAATAAAGGGGCATTAATGAGTCAGTAGACGGGGTCCGCCTCCTCCTGGTGGTTCGATGAGGAAAACGCACCCTCAATACTTTGATTAAACCAATCTCAGACTGTGGCATTGAAGGAGACAGCAGGGCATGCAAAGTGTGACGCTGTGATTTTTTTGATTGCCGAAGAGAAAATGTTAAATATGCAACACAACGAAACGTGACACACGCATGTGCTCAGTCACAGAATGAATCAAGCTGAGTCACTGAAATTAAACTACGTAAAAAGTTGATCGGAAAATGTTGTATTGGCTGAATTGCTGTGCGTAAAGCGTCACAGCTGCGTCAGGGCGGCAGTTATAAGTGATGTTTACATCCAAGCTACGTAATTCCTTTTCAAAAGCTTGAACGGTGGTTACTTGTCGATATTTACACGAACCCCCTCAGGCTGTGCTCGTGTATTTATAGCAATGAAGGACAAGGCTTTTTTTTCAGACTGAGGACGACAGAAAACGAAATCTGTATTTTCATATGGAAAAAAAAAGTTATTATGTAAAATCTTTATGTTAACCAAGAAAGTTATAATTGTTATTTTCTTACTGATAAAATGTTTTTTGTTATCAACCAAGCCAATTGAAACACCAATAAAATATTCAAGAATTACTGTAAAACAAACCTCTAATTAGCTACCACTAATATTTGCAGTAAGTAGTCTTTTAAAACTACCAGTAGAAGCAATTTGCATCGTCTCACTGTACCTGTCTAACAAAGTAAATCCAAAGACTTCACAGTTTACTTTCCTCAGCTTTGCACAGCTGCAGGCGCTAAGTTTACGCGTCCAACAATCCGCCTGTTGCATGTGAGTAAGTACACTAAAGGAGGGGGAGGGAAAGGGTGGGAGGGAGGGGGGGGGGTGACACCCTTTGCTACAAACCTGCCCACAATATCAGAGCTCAGACTGCCGCTGACGGGAGGGATGCTGTTGTGCAGGGAGGATATATGACCTGAGTCGGTGCAGTGGAGCTTTAGAGCGCGCGCAGACTGCGGACAGCTAGGGCTCACACCTATACACACAGACACACACTCAACAGGCTGCAGAGTTTGTGAATGACTGTTTGCATCAGAGTGGTTCTCTTCATGTGAGTGGGGACATCTACAGTGATAACTTAAAATTTCTCAGGTTAAAAATGCAGTTTCTCTGAAAGTGGAGCAACTTTAAACTTTGTGGATAAAACGAAGATACTTTTTTCCCATGAACCAAGGACGTCAGCAGGTATTTAATGACCCCCTGAAGTTATTTCAGCTTCATTTCTACACACCTGTATCCCTTTTGTTATCCTAAAGATTTAAAAGTAAGTCTTTCTAACTCAGGTTGCCACTCTCCCCTTACAGAATCTCCATCATGGTTGTGACACTGGAGGATATAAACGCAGCGACTCCTCGGGCTCTGCTGCTGGCTTGTGTGACCCTCCTTTTCTCCCTCCACCTGTGGCGGTGGCTCCGGCAGCGCTCGAGCCGACCCCCACCTGGTCCCTTTGCATGGCCGGTCATCGGGAACGCTGCGCAACTTGGCACTGCACCACACTACTATTTTACGCGCATGACGCAGAAATACGGGAACGTCTTCCAGATTAAACTTGGCTGCAGGGCCGTGGTGGTCCTGAACGGGGACTCTATCAGGCAGGCGCTGGTCAAGCAGGCGGCCGACTTCTCTGGAAGACCTGACTTCACCTCCTTCCAGTACGTCTCCAACGGGGACAGCCTTGCGTTTGGCACAAGCACGGACTGGTGGAAGTTGCACCGCAAAGTTGCGCAGTCCACTGTCCGCATGTTCTCCACCGGAAACCCGCACACTAAGAAGACTTTCGAGCGCCATGTCATCGGAGAGGTCAGAGAGCTGCTGCAGCTGTTTGTGGAGAAGACGCACGAGCAGCGGTTCTTCCAGCCCCTGGCATACCTTGTGGTGTCCACAGCCAACATCATGAGCGCGGTGTGCTTCGGGAAGAGGTACACGTATGAGGACGAGGAGTTTCGGCAGGTGGTGGGCAGAAACGACCAGTTCACAAAGACAGTGGGTGCAGGGAGTATAGTTGACGTGATGCCCTGGCTGCAGTACTTCCCAAACCCCATCAAAACCATTTTTGACAACTTCAAGAGGCTCAACTTGGAGTTTGGCATGTTCATCCGTGATAAAGTGGTGGAACACAGAAAGACCATCGAGTCCAGCAGCATCAGGGACATGACGGACGCTTTTATTGTGGCGCTGGACCAACTGAGAGACAAAAATGGACTCTCATCAGGAAAGGACTACGTGTCCCCCACTATGGGGGACATATTTGGAGCAAGTCAAGACACACTGTCAACGGCACTGCAGTGGATCATCCTCATACTGGTCAAGTAAGACAATATGACTCTTTTAATCTGATAGATATCATCATTTTTACATGTTTGTATTCTTTGAAATCATTCTTTATTTTTTCACAACCCAATGCAATTTAAAGGAAACCATTTAAAAGCATGATAAAAGGAAAAGTATCAGATAATAAATCAGAGCTGCTCCTCATCCAGCTGTAAAAACTGAACACACTTGAGAAGGTTCAGTAGTATTTATGTTATGTAAGAGCAGGGGGGGCAAGAAACAAAGAGCTGAAACTGAACACCAGTGAAAGTAAAGAGCCCACTCAGCGCTTTGCTGAACAGAGAACTCTTTTTACTTTGGTGTTTAATATGGATTTTTTTAATCCCATCAATGCCTCCGCAACGAGCAGCTGTCAATTACACATCTTTTTTTTAAAAAAGCTAAACAATCAGAAATTGAAAAGAAGAACTTTGAAATGCACCCCCAAACGTTTTGTTTGTGAATCCAAATGTTTTGAAACCTTCAAGATATATTTCGACACCTTAAAGTTTTCTTTGCATGTGGACAAGCTGTGTTTTTGATATAAAAACGTTTGGCTCTGATTCCATTATTTTTTCGCAATCCCACACTATTTGCCAGAATTAAGTTTGTACTCAGCAATAATAGTTTTTTTGCAAAATAAAAAGATTCATAAGCAAATCCAAAACTTTTGTGACAAAAATACTTTCCCCCCCCAAAAATTAGTTTGAAACAGCAATTTTGTTTCTAAAATGAAAAAGTTTTCTCATGAATCCAAAGTCTTTCAAAGGGGTCAGTCTGGTAAAGATTGGACTTATGGTGTCATCCCACAAAACCAACAAAATAGCTGAAAGAAGAAAAAAAACTTTGAAAAAAAACTAGTTTAGATAACCAAAAGTTAACCAAAGTTTTGGATGTACAATAAATGTTGATGCATTTTGCTAGTTCAGTATTGAACATTTTGCCACTATATGTATTTTATATTACATAGGAGTATATGATTTATTTATTTATTTATTTATTTATAGGACTTAACACTCATCAAAGCTGCTCCAAAGTGCCTTACAGGTAAACACATGGAGGAAAACAAAAAGCAAAAAAAAAGAAACAGAAAGGCGGTACAATCAAAACTATAGTCACAATGACACTAACAGTGACAGGAACAATAATGGACACTGAAGTGACAATGATCAAAGTAATAGTCCTACTATAATTAAAACAACCACCATCATCAATCATCATAATAAAAGACCTCAGGGAAAGATCTGAGCTAGTTTAGCCGCGGGTGATTAAAAACTAATGAGTAAAAGTGAGAAGACCATTTTAAGGATCGCATTGGTGGGTTAGAGTTGGATGATGGATGGAAGAGAGTTCCACAGTTTTGGGGAACAGATATAGAGTACCCTGTCACCATTGCACTTAGTCCTTGATCTCCAGACAGACAGACAAATACGTTTAAAGGTAAGATTTCAAACTGAAGTTGATTGACTGGTATTATAAAAAGAAACGTGACTCATGCCCTCGCACAACGTTTCTCAATAAAAAGACACAGTGTTACCTTTTTCCTCTACTAGATGTCAGGTGAAGCAGGCGACAGGGGCTATCGTATTATGTCATTAGGCTATTACATATTGCTATTTCAAAGCAGGATTTACACCCCTGTTTTGTCCCATCTGCAATGCATAATAAACAGAGACGTGATGGTAGAGCAAAGTTATCCACCTCTGAGTCTCAGTCAGAAGTGGTAACAGAGGCAGAATGGAGGGAAGATGGTGGAAATGTGTAGCAGCTGAGCTGGAACAATGTTGTCATGTGTGTGCAACTCTAAGGGTGTCTGTGTAGGGAACATAATGGGACATTATGGGATATCTTATGACACAATGTGTAAGAAGCTATTCAAAAAGGGAGTGTGGATGTTTTCATCTTAACATAGTTCTCACCTGTGTCCGCAGGTATCCTGAGGTGCAGGTGCGTCTCCAGAAGGAGGTGGACAAGGTGGTGGACCGCAGCCGGTTGCCCTTGGTGGAGGACCAGATGCAGCTGCCTTACATCATGGCCTTCATCTACGAGGTCATGCGCTTCACCAGCTTCGTGCCACTCACCATCCCCCACTCTACCACCACCGACACCTCCATCATGGGCTACAGCATACCAAAAAACACGGTTGTCTTTGTCAATCAATGGTCCGTCAACCACGACCCAGCAATTTGGTCCCAACCAGAAACCTTTGACCCAGAGCGGTTCCTGGACCCAGGTGGAGTGCTGAACAAGGATAAGACCAGCAGCGTGCTCATTTTCTCGCTGGGGAAGAGGCGCTGCATCGGCGAGGATCTGTCCAAGACTCAGCTGTTCCTCTTCACGGCGCTGTTTGCCCATCAGTGCAACATCACCACAGATCCAACCAGGTCGCTTAAATTGGACTATGAGTATGGTCTGACTCTCAAACCTCTTCCTTTCTACATTGCAGTGAGTCTGCGGGATGATATGAAGCTGCTAGACGCGGCAGCCAGACAGGCCAAGGAGGTCATATAAACAGATCAAACTTCTCAAATGAAAACTCTAACAAACAAAGTAAATGAAGGCTGAACACACAGAAAGACTTAAAGCTCTTGTTTGTGGGCTGAAAACTGTATTTATAAGATGAAATCTCAGGCTCCATCCTCAACACTGATTAATGACTCCTTTTTAAGTATTATGGCATCAGCAGGGAACAGATGTGAAGAGGAAACCTTTAAGTCTTTATTCTGCATCAAACAGAAAAGATGTCAAAAGGAAATATTACACACTGCAGAAATGTAAACGCTAAATCATCAGCTCTGGGTTGAAGTTCCTGTTTTTAACTGGATATTAGATATCCAGTTAAGACCAACATCTCTAAGACTGATTATGTCTCAAGTTTTTATGAATGTGTGAAACGCCTTCCACTTGGTGGGTGACAGATGATGTGACCAAAAGCAAAACGCTGGTTTTATTCTGCTACAGGACAGAATTAGCAGACATAGGATGTAAAACTTTGTTCACAATGGGCACTAAACTAATTGAAAGCTCCAGCTTTTAAAAAAGCCATGACATGTATTAAGGCAAACCAAAAAGTATGCTTACGACTGAAAAACTTCATATCTGCTGAAGTTAGTTGCTCTTAATTGGAGTGACTCCTTGGCATCATCAATGGCGGTAGAAGCAGCAAAATGGATTCAAAAGCAAAACTTTTGGTTTGCAAAGAAAATTTCTGAAATTGCAAACATAAAGTGAATTCACAACAACAATTTTGAAAAAAAAAAAAAGAATTAGGACTCTGAAACTTTTGTATTTGAAAATAAAGATTTGAAGTTTGCCAACAAAGCTTTTCAAAGTGCAAAAAAAAAGGGTTCAATGGAATTAAATATGATATCTCATTAATTGATCCTACCTTGAAGAAAAAAAAAATAGGACTCCAGTGCTTATACTTAATAATACTTACATTGATTACAGTCAAGTTTTCTCTCTTTTCTGTTTGATTGCATAACAAAGAGACAAAAGTAGCCCGATAATGTGATGCCTGTTTAACGCAAACAGCAGTCATCCTGGGCCCACTCTGACCCTCAGCATCTTTTAGACTGATCTAAATGCAACACTGAAAGTGGTTGCACATCCCTGGAGATCAGCCTTGGACACTGTGATGACAGCCGCTCCAACCATCACTGGTAACTCAAGTTTCAAAGCTATGCCTGCCAGATTTGATTGAAAGTAAAGCATTACAACATGTTTTGCAGAGTGTTGTCATGCTGTTGATTCAAATGTTGGGAAAATAATCTACTATCAAACCTATGTAACACCTTACATGTTTTATTTGCAGGTGAAAAACTGGAGTCAAAATATCCGGCCAATAAGCTAACAGAGTGCATCCGCCCCTGGTGGTCAGTACTAATGTGGAGTTTGTTATCTTTAGTGTAAAAGCATCGTTCCTCAGGACTTAAAGTAATGCCAAATACTACTTCAATTAAGAATGCTTTCATAAATCCCTCTCAAAAATCTGAAAAGCTAGTGTAGACGCTGTCTGTCTGTGACCTGCTGTCAGATGTTACATCAGTGTTACTTACTTCTTTATTTCTCTGTTAGAAAGCTGCTGCCTCCTATTTCCACGCCAGTAAACCCAGTGATTTCTTCCTCATATTCTGCTATTTACTGAAACAATCATACTGTTATTGTTGTGTGGAGGTGTCTGATGGCTGTCTCAGCATGAGAGACTGATGCACTGACTGTGAAGGTTTGGATCTGATTTGTTTGTTGGCTTCCTGCTAAAAAAGCACACTGAGAAAACAAGATTCAGGTTAATCTTTGAAACAAGAGGTGAATTTAGCACAAATTGATTCTGCCAACTAGGACACATTCCTAGATCTTCAGCCAACCCTGCAATCAAAACAACGCTCCTGTGCTGCTCTCAAAATGCCTCTGTGTTTGGATAGATTTTCCAATGTGAGGTTAGTACAGTTGACCAAATCCTCTGAGTAATGAGACTTTAAAGGCACTGTGAGGAAGTTACATATTGTGTTGATTATAGTGACCCCTTTGGATACAATTAGTAGTGTTTTAGGGAGGAAGACTGCGTTCCCCATGAACATTATCACCCAAGTGTGAATTTGCTGTGAGAGCATATGAGTGATAACAGATTGATTTAAAACTACTTTCTTGTTCAAGACAACTTTTTTGCAGGATGCAGAGTGATGAGGTAGTGTATATACTGATTTGTAGATATGTTAAATTAGTAACTGTAACATAACAATGACAAAACCTTGTAAACTCTGATTTTTTTATCATTAGTTAGCTCTCAAATGATGACCAAACATACCAGTTTAATATTACCAGTCACAGCCCCAGGATCATGATGTGTGCTAAGGTGTGCTAATAAATGCCCAAATCGTGTAAATATGCACATAGTTGAAATATTTTGTCCTAAAACAATACCTCAACAAATATACTTCTTCTTTCTAATCCTGCTCGATGAGTACAAAACATTTTGTAAAAAGAATGTTATCTGAGGATGAAAATTTGTCCTGCTTTCTAACGAACGTCTCATTGCTAAACTTTACCAGCAGAGCTCTAAGCATTAACACTCCCAGGTGAGTGCCAGGCTTGAAAATTCACCAATTTGAAGTAGTCGCTGATAATCTCATTTTACTTTGTAGGTCATGAGGAGGCATCAGAATAAGTGGTACTATTTCAAATTCAGTTAAAGTTTAAGTCATTAATATTTAATATTTGTAGTCCACCACTGACCAAATGCCAAAGTCCTATCAGCTAGCTTGCTAACTATACAATAGTTTCTTCAAGGAAATGTTAGCTGCTAGGCATCAGGCTATTGCAGAGTGTCAACACGTGTTAAAAGAACGCAAGATGAGATTTGTTGCTACGTACACTTCTACAGGAGAAGACCAGAAGAGATTATATTATTACTTTGTCCACAGGGGGCGCCAAAATCAACACACACCAGCAGCTCCTCACAGGAGCTTTAATCTGATGCTTTTTTAAAGAGTGGTTAATCCAAACTTCCTCATAGTATTATTAGTTATTGCTCTTTTTATAGTTTCAGACTTTCTTATGATATCTCAGGATGATATCTCAGGATTTTACATTTTTTAGTACTTCACAAAGCCCTTTCTTTTGTGCAGGGGAGCTGCCTTTGAACGTGTTGAATGTTGATCTAGAAACATCCCACATGACAAAGCCAAATCATGCTGAGACCTTGAACAAATGTCAGCAGACATGAGACCATGCATCTACAAAGAAAATATGAAAATATGACTGACATCATCTATATGAAACTGATTGATTGTAAAACAAACCATACGCATAATGTTCAAGGGAAGAAAACACATCAAAGGTTTAACATTTCGTTACCTTCAATTGTATTTAATGTCTAATAAAGTCAACATGACAGAGGTGAAGAAACTTCTCATATCCAAACCTTCACAGTGTCTTTACCTCATTATGCTTTTAATGTGGAGCTGTACTAACATTAGGAGTGAAATTGCTACGACTTAAGCTTTGGACTACGCGAACTGTACCTGCAGCTGTGATGTTGCTCCTCTGAGTATTTCTGCTTGTCTATAAGCTGTTTGAATGATGTACGGAAACATAATAAAGAGACACTTTTATTGTTCTTGTGTTTGATGCTGATATCTTTTACTTAAACATGCTGGAGGTGAAACGATGAACAAGTGTTTAAGTTTTAACGATACTTAACCTTCCGAAGAAGAAAGCAGGTATATTTTTAAAATGGATCGAGGTTATTACCTTGTAAGTTTGTTTAAAATGTTATGAAGATTTGACAGGAGAGTGACAAGGCTTCATACAGTTCCTCACTCTGCTGTAAACTTCTGGCAGGTTGCCATGTCAGGTGGGAACAAAAGGGAAGTGTTTGGGAGATCCCTTTCCCCTGCACAGCGTTTTTATCTCACCCTGCCAGAACATCCTGTCCCTGCAGCAAAGCAGCCTGCTTGCTCTCGGAGTGCGTGACAAATTCAGATAAAAACTACTGCAGATGATTACTGATACAGCCCTTCCTACAGCTCTGTCCTCCTCACAAAATTATAGCTGGAGACTAAATAGTGCCGGGGAAGTCATGGGTGGGAACACATAAATCTTTAGGATCAGCAAAGGAAGTTTGCACCTACTTCTGAAATAATGAGCCTAACCCAGTCGCGCAGCTGACCTAAAATGTGCACAGAAACCGACACTGTCATGGTTTATATGGCCAACTCAGAGGGATAATGACTGGAATTATTACAGCAGACAATATCAGCCTTCGGGGGTTGTAGCTTTTGTTGTGTTTCCCTGCTTCGATTACAGGAAGCTGCTTGAGGAAGAAAATATTCTGTGAAATGCAACCCAAAGAAGCAAACACCTGCTGATAAAGAATCAGATGACAGGAAAAAGTCATGTCTTGCACAGTTAAGCATGTGGTTTGTATCATAAGAAAGGCCATGATGGGATACGCACGCTGAGGAAGATGAAATATTACATGCAGTATGGTGGTAACACTCATTGTGTGTCTTTGCAGCTTACGCCTGTCAGGGCTGCATTAACAGGATTAGCATGAATGTCTCTATTGAAGCTGTGATGATAAAACATGTACACATACATGCAGCTTGTACACACAACAAGTTGTGTAACAGAGACATGACATACCTGAGTTCAGGCTCTGAATGAAAGGATACACGCAGATCTGACTGAATGTTGGCTGATTGTACAGCTGTGACGTTCACAGAGAAGGTCACTGACTGATAGCAGATCAGGAATGAAGGAACAAAAGCACTGAGATCTGAGATGAATCTGAATCTACATCAAGACCAGGCACTGCCAGCTGAGGTCAACGCAGACCTGCCTAATGGGTTGAGTTCAGATCAGGACAAGCGCACTGAGTTAAAAAGACAAACAGATAAGAAATGAGCACATCTTACATTTAAGTTCCCTTTGTACATATCATAGACCATAAATAAGGTATTGATAGAGCAAACTTTACAGCACTCATTGGGCTTACATTTTGAAGCCTCAAGGAAGAAGAAGAAGAAGAAGAAGAAGAAGAAGAAGAAGAAAAAGAAGAGGAAGAAGAAGAACAAGAACAAGAAGAACAAGAACAAGAACAAGAAGAAGAAGAAGAAGAAGAAGAAGAACAAGAACAAGAACAAGAACAAGAAGAACAAGAATGCTGCAAACTCCAGTGATGAAAGACAAAGCCACTGTGGAAATGGAAAAAAATGCATTTCCCTAAGTGTCCACTTGAGGCTGGCTACAACTGCCAAACAATCCCAACAGAACCCATTATTAAATTATTATTGTTTTTTAAGGCAGACTTGGACATGTGTAAATACTGTTTGGGTCTCTGGAGCTCATTTCTTCATTCGTGAAGAGGTAAAGATGTGTAGATGTAAAGACGTAAAGACGTAAAGACATAAAAACGCAAAAACGCAAAAACGCAAAGACGCAAAGACGCAAAGACATAAAGACGTAAAAACATAAAAACGTAAAGACGTAAAGACGTAAAGACGTAAAAACGCAAAGACGTAAAGACGTAAAAACATAAAAATGTAAAAACGTAAAAACGTAAAGACGTAAAGACGTAAAGACGCAAAGACGTAAAGACGTAAAGACGTGAAAACGTAAAAACGTAAAAACGTAAAGACGTAAAGACAAAGATATTAAGACGTAAAGACGTAAAGACGTAAAGACTTAAAGACGTAAAAACATAAAAATGTAAAAACGTAAAGACGTAAAGACGTAAAAACGCAAAGACGTAAAAACGTAAAAACGTAAAGACGTAAAGAGGTAAAGAGGTAAAGACGTAAAGACGTAAAAACGTTAAAACGTAAAAACGTAAAAACGTAAAAACGTAAAAACGTAAAGACATAAAAACGTAAAGACGTAAAAACGTAAAAACGTAAAGACGTAAAAACGTAAAGACGTAAAAACGCAAAGACGTAAAAACGTAAAGACGTAAAGAGGTAAAGACGTAAAGACGTAAAAACGTTAAAACGTAAAAACGTAAAAACGTAAAGACATAAAAACGTAAAGACGTAAAAACGTAAAGACGTAAAAACGTAAAGACGTAAAGACGTAAAGACGTAAAAACGTAAAAAATGTAAAAACGTAAAGACGTAAAGACGTAAAGACATAAAGATATTAAGACATAAAGACGTAAAGATGGAAAGACGTAAAGACATAAAGATATTGACAAAATATTGACAGTGACTTATTTATACTATAAAAATAAAGGCTCCTCTGATGCACTTCCATGGCATTGGATTGCGGGACAAATAAATATCAAACTGAACATTTCAGTTACAACCCATCCTCTGGAGCCTGACAGCTGGGAACACCCTGAACGGGCCACCAGTCTGTCACAGGGATAACACGTAGAGACAAAAACCATTCACGTGCACAGTCACAACTGAGGGAAATTTAGAGTCACAGATTCACCAAATGGGATGTGTTTAGATTGTGGAAGTCAGAGTTTCTGCAGAGAACCTCTGTGGGTGAAGACAGGTTCAACCACCGCACAACATGCAGTCCCACTTCAGTTATTGGTCAAGTTAAAACATTAGCCGTCTTATTAGTTGTTATACACATCAAACTGACTATTTCCACTGAAGACAAGTTGAGTGTGACATCTACAAGAATATTTAACGTTTCTGTCCTCATTCAGCTCTCCCTCTTCTCAGAGTTGACACACCTTGAAACATAAATTATGCAAGTGTCACAACTTTTGACACTAATGCTCATGTCGCCACCGCTCATAGTTTAAGTAACTTTGAATCAATCTGTGACTTAAAGATGCTCTCACCAGCTCTGCTGCCGTTGTCTGGATCACAGGATAGGATGTTGCTCCACTTTTCTCTATCAGGTGGTTGGGGTTCAGTAGCCCCTCAGGTCCCATCAGCTCCTTCCTCCAGGTTGAGCAAGACTCCTCTGTATCCTGTTTGGATTGTATCTGCATACCATACATTATCCCTGACTTTGAACCAGGACAGGGGAGCATGTTCTCTTCAGTGTTTACTTTGTGAAGCAGCTTCAGTTTTGTAAATTTCATGTAGCCTACATTTTTGGCTTAAACCTCTGCTAGCTTTACATCTCTTTTAGATTTTCTCACTGTAGAAAAAACAACATCAGATTAACTGGACTTATTTCAGTGGACTGATATGATTTCAGTTAGTCCTCCAGTCTGTGATTAGAGTCTCAACCATAGTAATGGTTTGTTCATTATAACAAACATTGCAATAGAATGTTGATGTGTGATGACCAATCAGAATCATTTATCTAAGACAACAGAATAATCCATCCATCCATCCATCCATCCATCCATCCATCCATTTTCTTCCGTTTATCCGGGGTCAGGTAGCAGTCCAAGCAGTCTGACCCAGACATCCCTCTCCCCAGGAACACTTTCCAGCTCTTCCTGGGGAGTCCTGAGGTGATCCCAGACCAGGCGGGAGATATAATCCCTCCACCGCGTTCTGGGTCTAGCCCGGGGCCTTCTCCCAGTTGGACGTGCCCGGAACACCTCTAAGGGGAAGCATCCAGGAGGCATCCTTATCAGATGTCCGAAACACCTCAGCTGACTCCTTTCAATGCGGAGGAGCAGCAGCTCTACTCCGAGCTCCCTACGGATGTCCAAGCTCCTGACCCTATCTCTAAGGCTGAGCCCAGACACCCATCGGAGGAAACTCATTTCAGCCGCTTGTATCCGCGATCTTATCCTTTGGGTCATGCCCCACAGCTCATGACCATAGGTGAGGGTTGGAACGTAGACTGACTGGTAAATTGAAAGCTTTGCCTTCTGGCTCAGCTCCGTCTTCACCACGACGGTCCGGTACAACACCCGCATCACTGCTGACGCTGCACAAATCCGCCTGTTGATCTCACGCTCCATTTTACCTCCACTCGCAAACAAGACCCCGAGATACTTAAACTCCCCCACTTAGGGCAAAGTCTCGCTCCCCAACCGAATAACAAATAGTTTTAAATAATAAACCTTTTTGATGCTGATCTGCTGTTTCTTTTTTCAGCATTTCAATTGTGGCAGACTGTATTCCATCTTCAGGCCAAATGCTAAGCTAATCTGCCACTGACTGTTACTTCATGTGTAAGGGACATACATGACATTATCTTCTCTTCCAGCTCAGCCAAAACATAAATACAAATCTAGAGATAGGAACAGGATGGACTGATACAGAGACAAAGTCACATTAAAAAAAAAAAAAAACAGGATACAATGAAAGCTCCAGGTGGGACTGTTTGAGCATCTACCTGTTTGGACTTTACAGGAGAAAAAGCCTGAAAGCCATTGAATTCTTGTGCAACATGGTGTCCCGTCTTTAGGCCAGAATGTACAGATTTCTAGATTAGATGCAATCACATGGAGGGACGCTTTATATGATGCCTGTGCTCAAATATAAAACATCAAGAATTCCCTTCATGTTAAATAACAAATAGCTGTATGTTCTGTTTCAGCCTCGGCTTTAACAGAAGCAAACAGCAGAATTATAAAATCTGTTTTCATGACTGTATAAATAAACACCTGTGCTCATTTGGGAGGCTCCCATTTGTAGTGGTTCTAGCTTGGAGAGAAATGCAGACATGACTCGACTGGAGGGAAGTTGGCCTAAATCTGATTCAGTAACAAATTCACAATTGCTTTGGCACAAAATGTACAGTGTGCGGGAAAAAACCTCTACAGTCGCTGATAGTCATGCAGGAGCCAGCTTGTCAAATTTCTGCTGATTAAGATCGATATATTTTATAAGAAAACCTCTCAACATTACAAGAGCTAGTTACAGATTATAAAAGTAATTGCAGAGGGTATTTTTTCATAAACAGTAATAAAACTAACGAGCACACAAGACAAATGATAAACTGTTTCACATATTTAATTACATACTCCAGTACCATCAATCATTCAGTGCACACTGTCAGGGAGATGTCATACAGTATCATCTTTGTGTAGTGTATCATATAGAACTTTCAGGATCATTTTGACTCACTTTGGCATTAGAAAAAAAATCAAATACATTCATTCTGCTGGTAGAAAAATCTGCAAAGTGACAAAAAACAGGTCTTGTTGTTTTCATGCAGCTTATACATAAATCAAATAAAATTAACTTTGAATCCAGAACTAATCTCAAGAATAAAACAAACTAAAACCTCACTTCTTTTTTTACAATATGCATCAACAAAATTGGGTGGAAGCAAAAGTAACATCATCAGGAATGCATAAAAGTATAAAAAGAAATCATTTTATAGTTATTTAGTTGGACCTGGAATACCATCACATGATATTTGACCATTGTGTGACTCTAAATGACTTGCAGCTTGTGATAATAGTCTGATAAAGAGCAAATCTGCAAATCCACTCAAAATGTAACTAACCAGGTGAAATAAACTGTCTGGAACATTTGAGCAGTGTGCCTGCAGTGTGCGAGATGTCTTTTTCTTTGTTTTGTTCAGTGAGACTCCTACAAGACTCAGCACCTGCCCTCTTAGGTTTGGATGTACGTGTTTCTTCAACTTTTGTAAAGCTACGTTACATTCGTCTTTATTTCATTGCAGAGCCACCGACCTATCCGCTCTGTTGTACCGAGAATAATATTCAAACTGCTCTCTACTTTCTCCTTTTGTTGACTCTCTCACATGCACATAATATCTGTCAACGTCAAGTCATTTGATGTTTAGAGAAATAATTAAGCCTATATATGATCATTTAGATGAAAGAGTGCCCCACATGGTCTCAATCTTTGTTTTCTTTAAAGTTTAGGCTTTCATGACTTTATTTGGAAGACAAGACAGTGGGTAGTGAGAGTGGGGAATGACACGTGGCAAAGGGCCCCAGGTTGGGATTAAACCCAGGTCGTCCACTTTAAGGACTGTAGCCTCCATACATGAGGTGCACAATTCAACCACAAGGCCAAACAGGCTCCCCAATCTTTGTGTTGTCTCACATTAACTGAATCTTAACAGGAAAAAATAGCTCATTTAAACACATCATGAGGAGCCTTGTATAAACATTTAATTATTTTTTCTTAAAACTTAGTGGCTTTTGTGTTACACCACTCTGTAAAAATGTAAAGGGTCATTATAAAAAAACACGTCTTCAAAAAGCGTACTTGACAGATTTGAATACACAGATTTTAAAGACCAATATAGGGAGCAAGAGCTGCATATAATGTGTTTCAAAATGTGTATGGTTAGAAAAGTCACCTGTTATGATTATTCATATAGCGACTGTAACTGGGGCTTATTTAAACTATTCTGCAGTGAAACGGTCACAAACATCAAAGAGTTTGTTGTCGCTGATCTGACAAATATAAAACATACAGAAAATGAGTGGGGTAATCATTGTAACATGGGCCTTTAAATGATTCAGCTAGAGTTTTTGGTACATGAGATTTAGAGAAACCTGGTTAAACAAAACTCTTACCAGAATTTAAGATGTCTTCATGTGAGATTATTTAAAACACATTTATAATAGAGCGACACAACTGCCACGGGCACATGGGGACCATTTTCCTCTGACATCACTTTGAGGATGGGGCACTGAAGTTGTATAATTTTAACGCTAATCAAGTAAAACTGCAGTTTAAAGTACAGTGAGTTTATAAAAATGCATCCATCTTTCTCAGAGAAGATGTAAATAAAAACCTGGAAAGACATCAGGCAGTACTTCAAGATAAAACAACACAATAGCTTGTTGTTGCTACAACAGCTACTGCCCGTGTACTTTCATATCGACCACACAATAGCAGAATATTGGTGTTCCAGTGAGAGATGTCACTTTTTTGTTACAGCACTGCAGAAGCCCAAGAGGTAAACACACAGCGGGAGCTTCGAACACACACACAGCGCTCTCTAACGTCTCTTTTACTACCTCAGATGCTGCCATGGTTTAAGTCTCACCATCACGCCTCTGTGATATTAATATTACATGGGTGTAAATATCAAGCTCTTAACTCGAAATATTAAAGGTCTTTCACTATGTGTCTGAGCAGTGATGAAATAAAGTTTGCATAAAGTTTGCAACCTGGAACACGGCAGTAACTACAACGTTATTCTTTGAGCTCCCAATTCTGAAAATGACCTCAGAGGAAAATTGCAGCTGAGTGAATATGGCGAAGAATATCTCTAATGAAAAGATGCACCGGACATTATTGGCCAATCATTACTCTATAAAGGTAACGTGACAGTAACAGGAGAGTGCTGACACTGGTGTGACTGAAGGCAGAGTGAAGAGGTCACTCTGTGGTCACAGCATTCCAACATCCTTGTTCGGGCACACCATTGTCTGATGACTTTTTGTTGTTGCCTATTGAATGTTTTGTTGGAGAAGAACAGAGAGTCCTATGGGTCACCTTAAGAGTGACAAGTTTTTGTTATCAGGAAACCTAGTATCCTGGAGACACAGGTGTGTGTGTCTGCTACACGTGGCTGCACACACATCAACACATGGGGAATATATAAAATATATATATATATGCTAAAAATCAGAAGGAATTTACCACAACCTATGATTACACCAGTTATAGTTACATTATTTCATGAGAAACTAAAGATCTCTCTGATTTCACACAACCAGATATAAAAAGTTTGTTTTCCACAAAATAAAAAAATAAAACCAAATAATAAGAACAAAAGATTGATCTGATTTAAAACCTCAGAGGACGGCTCTGACTGTGGTAGCTTCTGTAGCTGATAAGATGCCACAGTACTCTTCCATCCACTCACAGAGTGAATTATCATGATGGCTTCTAAAAAAACACTTTAAACACACACCCACACACCCACACACGTCAATAGCAGCTAGTGGAAAACACATGGTCTGCTGCCGTGGTCACACTCCAAGAGCTGGGCAGAGTAAGTCCAGCTCCTTCTGTGCCTCTTCATTCTGAGGAAGAACATTTTGAAGATTTAATACAATTAGATAAACAGGGCAGAAAACATGTCCTGCTGCAGAGTAAAGCCAGTGAGATGAATTTAAGTGCAGTATTGGTGTAAGACAGAGAGGACGTCTTACCTCTTTGGAGACAGCCTTGACTGAACACGCAGCCTCACACATCTTCCTGGCCTTCTCCCTCTGCCCCAGGTCTCTGTAGCACTGCAGAAGACAACAAATAAACAACATAAAAAAGAAAATAGGGAATGTCCTGTATCTTCTTCAGGACAGCGTACAGTGTGGTCCTAAACACTTGAGGTACATACCTTAGCGAGAAACACGTAGTTGAGTTTGGAATATCCCACTTGGATCTCCTCAACCTGAGTAAAAAAAGACACATTTTGTGTTCAAGGAAACTCACAGATGAAGCCTTAATGGTAATGAAGCTACGGTGTACATTCTAATGTCTGATATTCACCAATTACATCAACATTACAAAGGTTGGATTTAGATGAAGCCATTGATGTTCTTGCCCACAGTTCATTATTCAGGTACAGAGAACCACCTGTTAAAGGCCAGGGACCTATATGATGACTGGTTACACACCTGTGGACCCGTACAACCACTAGTTGTAGCCAAAAAAGTCCTGTAAGGGTGCTTAGAGCCAGGAGACCTATACTGCTACAGCTGGGGCCAGTGTAAAGACTGGTTAGTGGCCTTGGGATGTGTATAATGACTGATTCACCTTTTAAACAACTATTATAAGGGCTGGGGATCTGTATAAATGCTGGTTAGAGGCTATGACTGCTTTTAAGATCAAGGAACTCTTATAACCACTGGTAAGAGACCAGGAACTTGTTTATCTGATGGTAACGTCAGACTTCCACCAGTTCCGTGTCGGGTCTGTCTCCGATCCACTACGGTTCTAGCTCCGTGTTCTCTTGCACCGGTTTTCAGAACTCAGCATGGAGCACGACAGCCGGAGAGCTGGAGTCACGAGACCAAGGTTTTTATTAGACTCCCCTCCTCATCCATGTTGTCCTTTTTGGCCTCTGAAAACCTCTGACCAGTTGACTCCAGGCCCGTCTCCGCTCATCATGATGTTTTTTTGTTGTAGTTCAGTGAAGTTTGATGGGTTGATAACATTGCCGGATCAGAGACGCAGCCAGAATGCTTAAGTTTACACTTTGACTAGAATAGCAACCTATTAGATCTTGTGCCGCGACGGAGCAGAGACGGACCAGGTACGAATCTTTGGCTGTGAGACGTGAGGGAATCGGTAACTTGTCTGAGGTTTGAGGACCTTTACAACCACTGGTTAAAGGCCAGGATCATTATAACAGAAGTTAAATAAACCCCCACTCACTGGAGGCCTCGGGACATGTCTAAAGACTAGTTAGATGCTAGGGACCTGTATAACTGCTGGTTTGAAGCCAGGGTGACTACCAATGGTTACACAATGGTGACCTGTATGTGGATATATCTATTTCAGTTTCACAGCCTCACAGCAGGCCCTCCTACAGGTCACCAGCAACATGTTGCAACATGGTGCACTTATATCAAACTGATGGATGAGATACACAAAACATGGGGAGAAGGCATACACAGGAATATTGGCCAGAAGCAAAACTCAGTCCTCTCCTATATAAACATCTGGATTGTTCGAGCACAAATTAAGCCTCTCCAAATACAGAGCGTTTGTTCTTTGAAAACTGGGAACACGAGCGCCCTGTGGACGAGTTGCAAGTGAGCGCTGGGCAAACATGTCTTATTAATCAGGGCAGCTCAAGAGAAAGGGTGCGATCAAGTTGACAGAAGGATAATAAAAACAAGAATAATTCATGAGTGATATGGCTTTATTTCTAACTTAAGTTTGTTAACTAAGCAGACACACAGACTAAGCAGCAGCATTTTTAAAGGTATGAGTGACTTCATCAAAGTCCTTGTTGTATTGTAAAGATCAGACACTTCTCCTCCCCACTTCTGAAACCAAAATTCCTACTCCTTACCTCTAAACCCTGTTGTTTTCCAGGTGTGATAAAAAAAATGCAGGATTTGGACTTATTTTTCACAGCTACCTCAATCAGTCGTTACAGGCAGCCTGAATACCTTTGATTTGTAAAACTTGTCGGGTCTCTCACCTCCCTTTGATGGCAGACTTTGATGGCACGTTTTAATGTGGTGTGAAACCACTAGAAACACTTTGAGTTCAGACACTGACGGTACTTGTAAGAACGACTTTGATTTTAGCATACATAAAGAATGTGTTAACACAGAGCTGTGGGCAATGAAGGAATCAAAGTACCTTCAGAAAGTTCTTCAGGGCGTCTTCAACCGTAGCACTAGGGGGCTCTCCGAATAATGTTGCTGCCACCTTCCTCTCAATCCATGATAACTGAGCCACCTGCATAACATCAAACACCTTAAGTCAAATGACACATCTCACATCACTTAACATCTGTTTGAAAGAAGTGCGTCCCTACCATGTCTTTTAATTTGAGTATAAAGGCTGTCTTACATGTAACATGTTTGTGTATGGTTAGATCACGGTGACAGCCCAGACATCAATGGAGCATTCCAAATCAAATATTATACAATACCTATAAACTTATTTTTCTTTGAAAATTTCTACAGAACAAAGCTGAAATCAGAGATAATGACTTTAATTGTACACAAGGCGAAAAATTACCACCTTTCTGGTGCGTCAACAAATCTGAAAATGTAGAAGCTTTGTAAAAGTGCAGTTTCTGGTAGAGCTGTTGTGTTTGATTACATTAGACTGCACTGTTTGTCATAATGTCATAGCGGATCAGTGCATAGCTACTTGTATTTCATGCTTCCACATGACATCACCATGAGGCTTTCAGACCCTGTCTGCCGTTTTGTGCCGATGCCGATCAGGAAAGCAGCCCTGCAGTCTGTGAATCAGCTCAAGGCCCTACTTTCATTGCGGAAGAATCTGCCGTCAGTTGACTAAAACTTCTAACGCGGCAGAAATTCCTCAGAAGGTTTTCTTATTTTGACTCCACAGTTTATAAGGCCGTGATCAACCCTTGTGACTCTCCCAGGGTCAGAATCGACTTCAATTCGCACAGTGCATATTTTCCCATAAGTTTTTGAAGAAGAAGCCAACAACTCTACAGTGACAGGAAGTAAATGTGGTACAGTCAATGTTTTTTTGTTTCAGGGTGGCCCCTGTCTTCAGACTTTTCTTGTCTGTCATCTTTTTTTCTTAGCAGACAAAACAAAGCTCCTAAGTTAAGTTTCAGGAGCTTTTTTTGGACATACTGATTAGTTGAAACTTGGTTATCTGAGACTCCTCTCATTATTCATTTGTCTATGAGGGGGCAGCTCTACCACATTTAACTTTTTAAATCTCTCATAAGATCTTGCACAAGCACACTGTTGCTATGGAATATCTATACAAGCAAATGTTTTTCCTGCTGCCCATTAAATGTTTAAATTAATTAACCTATGAGAATGGGTTCCATTAAAAGTACCCTTTCTTTACCTCTACTCCAGACTTGTTCCTGACTGTGACTTTGACTGTATTTCCATGACCACAGGTAGCTTGTACACTGATATTTCCAGAGTAGATGATTATGGCCAAGAGAGTCTGGGTCAAACATGTAATGTTCCTGCCTTGCACCATTCATCAAAGCAGCGTCTAATTGCAGGTGTAGCATTGCTTTGGCGTCATCGCAGAAACAGAACCGCTGAACACAAACAGTAGATCATTGTTAAGCGTGAACACACTACAGACAGCCCATAAAACTCAATCCCTGGAAATATCAGGTGTTGCTGCTCCGCTGAATGTGCAAAGTCCCTCATTTCTTCTCTGCTACCAGTGCAGGCGAGAGTTAGAAAATGAAATCAGAGCAATCTCTGTAATAACTTTCTTTCATGCAGTCAGGATGACAAGTGGCACCGAGCTGTTGGATCTAAACCACCTGAAACAACAGGACATGTTTCAGATGTGTCGTATTTTATCTGTACAGTTATATTTTCAAAAATACCAGTCGTGATCAATCGGGCTCTGCATTGTTGGAACATGAGCCCAGACAGTGACCGGATGAAAATATCTCCCAGGTCCGATCTGATTTAGCGCTAACAATGGATAGTGTTAACCTCCCGTGGTGCCATCTGCAAGTATCGCAGAAGTAAAAACAAACTTCAGGGAAAAGCTCAACAGTAAGAATGAATGAGAGGAAACAGTGGGTGGGGTTTACAGAGAGAGTTGGGAGGCCATGCAGAGATGTAAGCCTGCGTAAATGTACTGTTTGTATATGTGAGGATAGATGGGAGAGATATCACATACGGCGTAGCACCAGCGACCCAGCAGGTAGTAGGACAAGGGGTCTTGTGGCTTCAGCTCGATGGCTTTATCCAGATGATCCTAGGAAGCAGACAGACAGACAGACAGACAGACAGACAGACAGACAGACAGACAGACAGACACAAAGACAAACAGACACACACAGACACACACACACACACAGACACACACACACACAGACACACAGACACACAGACACACAGACAGACAGAGAGAAGATTTTCACTGTTGATTCATGACACGGCTGCTGTTTCCCCTGCTTTCTGTTCTGACCTGATCTGTCCTGCTTCACCAACCCACAACTATTTCACAAACACCTCTCACACACGCAATCTCACCGAGCGACCACACTTCCCCGGCTGCCACACACGCACACACACACCCTCCCTCGTCTTTTCCATTCTCCCTTGCTCTGATTCAGGGTCTTTTCTTTCATATCTTCCCACTCCAGCACTCTATCTCTGTCTCTTTCACCTGTCAGGAGCTTTGCAGGCACACAGTGTTTGGAGGGGAGCCGCTGACAGAAGATAAAATGCTACGTGCAGTTGTTCCACACTCGGTCTTATGCAACTATACACTGTAGGAGTGGCTTAGTGGCTTAAGTGATATGTGGAGCCAGTCCCCTCTACTCTGAGTTCATGGGAAAAGCTATACCTGCATGCTGTATGTATGAAAAATGTATACACAGAACTCACATAATGCAAGGAGCCACAAGTTTTAGAAGTATGCCAAGCCCCAGACACAACATATTATTCTCTGTGTTATGCAACAACTTACCTTGAAGATGTATCCATTCTTTATCTTGTTCTGCACAGTGTCATATTCTGCCATGATCCCACACATGATGGCATACCTGTGGACACACAACATTACACTCATTATTACTCTACAACTCACAGTTTGGCTTTGCTTTCTGGGTTTTAACAGATTTGCATTTAGAAACATAAAATCTCTAATTGACTCGTGCAAGGGGAAGTCATTTGGAGCAAGTTTTATGTTCCCCAAAAAGCAGAAAAAGCTGTGTGTCTCCTGCTGCAGGGATCCAAAGAACTCTGAACTGGCAGGTAACAAGATCTGCTTTTCAAGAGCACAGCAGAACTTTTTCAGAAAAGCCAGAGTACAATGCAAACAAGTACATCAATTAGAAAAGAAGAGCCTGCATTACATATCGCCATATTACTAAATTTTTGGCATCCAAACAGTAAACGTTGTTGTACACCACCCTGGTCCTGTAAATGAGAGTAAGACTTCTTGTTGTGTTATTGTGGTGACAGTGTCACTATACGGGACAGCTGTGGTTGCTTGTGGATGCTGTCCTGACCTCTTTTCATGTTATCTTTTCAGCAGCAACTGTAGCAGTAGTTGGCATTTGCAAAGAATTTCTTCAGTAAGTTCTTATCAACAGTAAAAACACGTTTCTGCAGAATCAAAATGCAGTGAACACAATGCCTGTATGTTGGCTGCAAAATGAAAGTCCACAGACGAGTGAATGGTAGATGACACTGTCTATGTTCACTTCTAATGTGTAGTCTACATATGTTTTTAACACAATCCCATCATTGTTTGGCAATACCAAAATAATTTAAAAATGTCTGCCTTTTGGCCTTTTTCCTCACCTCAAAAGACAGCAAAAAAAGACAGAAGTCATATGTCCCTTTAATGGATTTTGGTGATGTAGCTCACTTGTATATTCTTACAACTGTGCAGGGTAAAATCTCTTTATAACACATCCACTAATATAATATAAAAGCAACATATTCTACATACATTTGCAGAATAAGAGGCACAGCTGACTTGACTGACAGGTGGACACATCCAGCTGTTTGAAAGGAAACTTATAGCCTGCCTCAGTTCCATTTCTTTGAAAGTTTGGTCTAGTAAGCATTTCCAAAATGGCACTTGCCACCGAAAAACATCCTTATGTTTTATACCTAATCTGATTAAATTATTGTTATATCAACACAAAAGCAGTTCCATAATTGGAAACTCTTTGTTTAGTCTTTTTTTGTTGTTGCCCATATTGCTTGAGTAGCCTGATCTATGAAGTACTGATAGACATTTACAGTTGTGCGCATACGTTTACATACCCTGGCAGAATGTATGGTTTCTTGGGTAGTATCTGTTGTCATTAGGATATAAAAGAGTAAACTAAGTTGTTTGATAACAGTTTTGCTTCACCCAACCACTAACCATGAGTGAAAAAAATGTTTTCTCTTATCATTCATATTCTCTGAAAAATGGCAAAAAAAATATTACAAATTCTGACAGGGGATGTAAACTTATGAGCACAACTGTATATATTAAAACATTTCAATGACAACATCAGAAATCACACACTAAAGGCTCACTCTCTTATTTTTTCTATAATAAAACTTTAAATGGTTTCTGATAGCAGAGCTATGTAGGCACTTGCCTGTTAGGCTGTTGTTGGCTAAAAAAATCCTGAGTGAATGAGACAGGAGTTCTGAGAAACACCAACACTCAACCTTCTTTAGTGAAACTCCTTATTATACAACATCGGCAGAGATAAGCTGCTTCACCTTCCTCCTTTAGTCTCTAATTAAAACCCTGAATTGGACAAGTGGGCAGATGGATGGGAAACAAAGAGCGGTTTCAGCTCTGGGATCTGTAAGTCAGCATGACGCTATGGGTTTGGAGAGGAGAGGAAAGAGCTGATCAAAGACTTTTCACCGCAAGGCTGCTTTAATCCTGCTGGTACTCTGTCAAACACCACCGAGCAACATAAACTACTTTTATATGAAGGATCTGCAGGTACAAAGGTCATCTGACAGCGCTGTCTAACATGGTGGTGCTGACGGTAGATGGAATCTGAAGCTGTGCGTGTGTACTGAAGTGTCTGGTATGTGTGAATGGAGTTTTTAACAGGGCATGATTCAGTGGTGGGCTACTGTTCTCTGAAGTCGCTCTCTGGACTGTGATCAGGCCTAACATGCTAACAGGGTGCAATACAAAGGAAGAAAAAAAAGGAAGGGGTTAGAAGTAGAGAGCTGTGGATATTTGCAAAACTGCATCATGATTAGCAGCTAATTAGTACATAAGATAAGATAGGTAGAATCTCTCTCACAGGCATGTAAAGAACTGGGTAATTTCACTTAAGTTGTCATTTTTCCAAACCCCAACTGATCAGACGGTTGAAAAAAAGAGAGCATGATTCAGGAGGTTGTAATTCATGCAAACATTAATCTTTGTACAAACCATCATCACATCTACTTAGCGTGGGTGGTGTGGAAATTAAAAGTGATAGACAAGCACTAACCGCATCATTTCTAAGTGCCCTGAATTTTCTGTACAAAGCAAACAAAGTCAGAAGAATTGTGTGTAACTGTAACCAAAAAGATCTGTTTATTTTCTTAAGGTAGCACAGGGTGCGGCCACACTGCCGCTGGTTGGCGCTTGATGAGAGAAGAGCTCCACAACATCACAGGAGCAGAGATGCTATCTGTCGGTGTGGTGCTGCCTGGCTTCCAATGAAAACACACTGCTGGATGTAAAGGCTTTGAACAATCCTTCAGCAGAGACTAAAGATATACTGAGAGGAATAAGAGCCAGTGCACCGCTGGTTTGGGCTTCACGTTTTGATTTAAAGAGGTAGAAGAGGTAATCTCTGTATCCTGATAATGCAAGACCTGGTATTATGATTTAACGTGAAAAAGATAGAAAGTCTAAGCAGTGTGTGAACAATTCCAGACAATGCGAAGGTTTTGCACAAAAGCAGATTACTTCACAGCAAACAGCATATCTTATCTTTAATACTTTTGCTCTTCCTCACACAAAACAGAAGACAATGTCCCTCTGTCGCCAACTTTTCTCTAGACTGATAACTTTAGGATGGATTAGACTTAAATTTTGAAAAGATAAAACTTTTTATTTAGCACTAGTTAAGGTGAACTTTTGTAGTCATCTGGTTAGGGTATATGCTCTAAACCAGGGGTTCCCAAAGTGGTGGTTGGGACCACCTGGGGGGTCGTGAGACACTAATGGGGGGTCCCAAGATTTTTTTTTTTCTCTCTAAGTAATCTAAATTTTAATATTTTTTCCATTACCTTAAATTTATTGGGGAAAAATAATTACATTTGAAATGAAACAATTTTTTAACTAGTTTTCTGCTTTCCATGTTGCCAGATGACTCCTAAGGTTAGCGTTGATGTAAGCTCCCAATAACAAAGCATCAGTAGCAGCAGTTAATTCATAACAGCACATTAGGAAACAGCCACATAGGTGTATAATTTTCTGAAGACCAGCTAAATGAAGTATGAAGTTACATTTGAGGGGCAGTCGGGGTCGCAAGTCTTTGGGACCTATATTTTGTGGGTCAGGGGCTGAAAAGTTTGGGAACCCCTGTTCTAAACGCTTCCCAACAGGTTCCCCTTTATAAAGTAACCTTTATGACAACTAACCAACTTGTCCTAATAAGAAAACAATATGATAATAGTCAAGATTGAGCACAATTTATTTGAAGCCAGGGTGTGGCTATCATTTACAGAGCTAGCACTGACAGCCTTCCATGTAGTCCTCCTCGCAGGTTAACGTCTGCATCTGTGCAGGTTACACACTGCTGGGCTACGCTATGAGATGCCATCTGTCATCTGTGCTTGGTTACATCCAGTTAGTACAGCATTATAGCATCATGGCAGTAGTAATTAACTGGAGCTAAAGCTCGGGCTGGTGGTCTGAGGGTGACTATGTTAACACTCTTAGTTGACTACACGTGCATGTTCCTGGTAGTTCCAAGTCTCCTTTCAAAAGTCCAAAAGAAAATAAAGTTAGCTCAAATGATGACTCTAACTGCTATCTGTATAGTTGTACAGTATTTACAATTTTTACCTATCAGTCCTCTGATTGACTGAAAGGACCTGTTCAAAGATTACCAACCTCTTGCCACGTCAGCTAGGATTGGTTCAATCACCCCTCATCCCACTATGAATAAGAAGCATAGCTAATAAATGCACGCATTCTCATGAAGAATTAAACTTGCATATAGTTTTCCTCATGTATACGGTCAAGCATAGATGTATGAAATAAGACAACATTACACGGTTCAGAGAGGCATTTCACATTGTGTTGGGCCTCTTGTGCTCTCAACCAGATTCCTGTAAAACCTGATTTAACATTTACTTGGACTACAAACAGATATCAGCACACTTTAGACACCACAGATCTTTGTCACTTTCCTGTACAGATTCTGTAAAAATGTATAGATACTTATTTATTCAGGTAAGAGAACTAAACACAGCATATGTGTGGGTCTATGCAAGTACTGTGGACGGTATGAAATTGTCAGAGCCTTGAACTAGACATCAATGAACTACAATGCATTAAAAAAATCACAACCTGAAAAACAGACGGGGGCTCCTAGCCTCTATTTAGTCCATTAAAATGAGGATAGACTTTGGGCACCGGTTGACCTGGCAGTTTAGGAGCGCTCTATGTGCAGAGGCTGTAGTCGTCAATGCAGTGGACGCTGGTAAAACTCCCACCCAAGACCCTTTGCTGCATGTCTTCCCCCACCCCCTACACCCAACATTACCTGTCTCTCTTCAGCTGTCCTATCAATAAAAGCAAAAATGCCCAATTCAGACACATTCATACTCTGATGGCAAAGGTTGCCATAGTAGGAGACCATCCGTATTAACTAACTAATAATAACTAATACCACTCATATGCATTCACACAGCATTGACTACATCACCAGCATGAGACTGCAGGAGCTGGGATCAAATCACCAACAAGAGATGATCCACTTTACCACTGAGCCACAGCAGCCCTCTATGAACCCGACAATTCAATAAAAAGCTAATGACCTTGGATAACAGAAGTCTTCCTTCAAGAGCTCTGCTAACCAGTTAGTCACTCCTGTCTGTCTACAACATGCTGCAATATGCTGATGTGATTAAATGCAATAAATCTTACCACGGGTTGGATGAAGAGAGTGACTGGAGAAGCATACCTGAGGGAAACGGTAATCATAATTTGGAATAAGTGTTGCCAAGGTGAGGGCTGTGGGAAGGATTGCTCAATATTCAGGCTAACACAACACGTATATCTATCGCTTTGTGATTGGTTAGCTCTTACATTACTCAGCAACCATAATTGGATGAGCATGCAACAGTGTTTGCTCATCTCTGCACCTACACAGCAGAGTTAGATTGTGGGAGGTTTTATCTGTGATTTTATAAAAACTCATCTTCTGCCTCCTGCATGTATCATTTCACAAAAAAAGGGAAAAACATCTGAAATAAAAGATGAGTATTTTGTTTTGGGGGTTTTGTAACAGATCTATTGTCTTTGTGAGCAACAGCAGCAGGCCTGCAGTGGAGAGGCAGGTACAGGTAAAAGGAGCAAGCGTATAAGAAGCCAGGATGTCAAGGTGTAGGGAGGTGTGTCAAGCCTCAGGGGCCAATCCGCTCTTGTTTATGCTTTCCTTTCTTCTTTCAGCTGAAATTCTATCTCACCTTCACAGTCCAAGGCAAGACAGAGGAAATATCAAGAGGAGGAGGAAGGTTGGGTGTCAGCAAAACATGACAAAGGGAAGATGAGAGGTGGATGGAACACTTAATTGCGCAAGGTTCGTCCACGTTTGTTACTGCGGCTCAGTGAAATCCCCTACTCTACCGGGCAAAAACAAACAGGCCTAAGTGTCAGCTGCTTAGTGGAAACAGCAGATTGATTTCAGCCTTCAAATCCAAACATAGAGAGCTTGCTGAAGAGAGAGGGCCAGGAAAGGGGTCCAGGCTAAAACCTGTAGAGGAACAGGAGGAGGAACTCGAGGAATTCAAGGACAACTTGTGTGAGATAGAATGAGATGATGGTGTTTTCTCTGCAGCAAGTGTTCCCACAGTGATGAAGCAGAGGACGGAGGGTTTCCTCGGCTACTGGGAACAGAGCACAATGTTGCCACGGTGACACTAATGATGACGGTGGCAAACAGAGGCACGTGTTTGAAATTAAACTTGTCTTTGTAAAGGTCAATGTGACCCCATCCCCTCCCTCCTCTGACGAGCACTGCCACAGGCTCCCTGCTTAATCCGAGGGCCTTTGTACCATCAGAGAGGCCCTACAGTCAGGGATTTACACCGGGGTGAATTCACACGGTGGGATCATTGGAAACGCACCTATAAACAAAGCCGGCGATACAAGAATGCAATCACATCTAGCAGCCGTCAGCCTGCTGAGATTACACAAATAGGCTTCACACTCGGTGTCACGAAAGCACTCCACATAACCTTATGCATGCATACTGTGTTTTAACTCACAAGCCTTTTTTACGCTCTCCTGAAAAATTCTAGAAAATTTCAGGACAGCCTATCCCGTCATTTTCCAATGTTTCTTATTCACACATGTTCCTCACAGCATGAAGTTTTCCCCTTCAGGTTAAGGGAGGGAGGAACGGGGGTCCCAGATGGAAAATTATTGTTGTGGCAGTCAGGGTGTAATATTTGCTACATATCCAACATGGCACGCAAAGCAGTGTGACAGTATATCACATTTTTCTGGCTTTATATCAATACAACATGTTATTGGACGTATTCACAAAAGTAAAAAAGAAAACGCTGTAGAGCAGAAAAGAGTATCGTGCAACTTTTAAAGAGCTTGAAGATTTTAAAAGTCGCATGATATAAGCTCCCGATACGCTCCCAGGGACTTTTTACATACTTTTAGCTGCTGTGTTCTCACATCACTCAACCAATCGCAATTCTTTTGAAAATTTTACCAAGGGAATTATAGTTGGTCTGAAAATTATGTCTATTTTTGTTCACACAAGCTTACCCAGAAAATTTCAGAGAATTGCCAGAAGTTTATTTCATGTGTGAATACAGCAATATAAAAGTTTGGTGGCTGGTTCAGATACATTTTATTTCACTGTGAAGGAAGGAGATCGCAGTGAGCCGTGGAAGATCTTTCCAAATCTGGTGAGATGCAGTGAAGACTATACATTTGGGGTTATAGGAAGCAAAAATCAAAATATGAGATCTATGCTGATTCTCCGAAGGCAACAAGGGCCAATACTATGGAGCCAAAACGATGACTTTAATGTTTGGTATTGAAAATAAAATTTGGCATTTAAAACACATTCTGAAACTGAAAAAAAAAAACATTGGCAATGAAACACTTATATTGAAAAAAAATTTAACGGCATCAAAACAGGTATTGGCATTGAAAACGTTTCATTGAAGTTAAAATCACAAACATCAAATTTTATATCATTTAATTTATAGCAATTTTGGCATTCTAATATTTTTTTCAATGACAATCATATTATTTTTCTTCGATGTCACTTTTTTTTCAATGACAGATTTTTTTTTCGATGACGTTTTTCTTTTTTCGAATGTGGTTCTTTTTCAATGATTGAATTTTCAGTTCCAACTTTTTGTCACCATTTTGGCGTGGAGGGGAGGGTTTGAGGGGAGGGGCTAGGAGGGCGTGATTTAAAAATAATTTGCATAATTTTCAGTCACCTGACCACCGCAGAAGCCTGGAGGGCAAAAAAGACTGAAGTGACATGACTGCTTCCATTCATTCAGACGTGTAAAACCGTCTCTTCCTTACTGAAAGGTCACCGTCAAGCCTCGACACTAAATATCAACCTCCTCCTTAACTTAACCGAGAACACTTCATTACCAGACTGTCAGGATAAAAGTGTCAGACTGTGAACAGCGACGTTATTACTAAGCCAGCGTTAGCTAGCGGTGTCAACATGTTAGCATCGGAGTTGTAGACATCAGTCCACACACTGTAACGATGTATGGAGTACTACATCAACTTGATTCATACAATGATTAAAATACTCTGTGTTTACTTCAATATACCGTTAATGAAATGTTCGTTTAAATACGTGTGGACTTTATCATTGTTTTGTTCCCTCAGCAGGGACAACAGAGCGTCGAATATAATGAATCCACATCTCCTCCTCTGAGGGTTTTATTTCTAAGATTGGATTCTTACAGGGATATATCAATGTTTATGAAGTGGGGTTGTATGAGTTTTATGTCACTAGTAATTGTACTAGCCATAACGGACCCCGGTCAGCTTGGCTCCTGTAGTGAGAAACTACAGGAGAAACAGCAGCAGCTAGGCTACAGTTTCTGCAGACCGGGTCAGTCCTGCCACGTAACTCAGCTCATTTTACAATACTCTGACCTGAGCACTCATCTCGGTTATAGATGTACACTCCACGTGTGATTTTATTCAGCACTTCACTTTGACACCAGAAAGCCTGTTTGTTTTTGCAGTATTTACTGACACAACACAGACATGCTCCTCCGCCTGCAACACACTGATCAGCTGTTCAGGTCTGCAGCTTCAAAGTCATAAAAATACAACAAAACTTAGTAATGAGGGATTCTGACTGCGCCGATGTTATGCCGTTTACTGCGGACACGCGTGGACACCTTCATGAGCCGGACTTTACAGAGGAGAGGGAGATTCAATGCACCGGAGGAAAAAGCGGAGGAACTGCAGAGGTAAACTGGAGAGCAGGAGAGATCCAGAGTTACCTGGTGGTGCAGGTGTGTAAACTGTGAGCTAATACACACAGTTTACACACAATGAACCGAGAAAACTTCATGCTGTCACAAGCAAGACTCAACAACAGTCTTCTTCAACCTTTGGGAATTAAGATATACCAGCAGATCACAAACTAGTGTGGTTAGTATCTATCGGTAACATGAAACTCATTCAACCCCACATCAAAAACAATAAAATATCCCTGTAAGAAACAGAACCCGGACTTGTCTCCTCGTCATATACCTGATAAACAACTGTTCGGCACTTTTCAAGTGTTTAAACACGTAGTTGGCAGCAGAGTCCGGTCATTTCCCCGAAGCCCTTAGGTAGTTAGCATAGACTGTATGTTTCCTTGCCCTGCAGGGGGGGCGTTCCATGAGTCTGTGACAATACGTGAAAAATGATGCAAATAACGCCCTCCTAGCCCCTCCCCTCAAACCCTACCCTCCACGCCAAAACGGTGACAAAAAGTTGGAACTGAAAATTCAATCATTGAAAAGAACTGCATTCGAAAAAAGAAAAACGTCATCGAAAAAAAAATCTGTCATTGAAAAAAAAGTGACATCGAAGAAAAATAATATGATTGTCATTGAAAAAAATATTAGAATGCAAAAATTGCTATAAATTAAATGATATAAAATTTGATGTTTGTGATTTTAACTTCAATGAAACGTTTTCAATGCCAATACCTGTTTTGATGCCATTAAATTTTTTTTCAATATAAGTGTTTCATTGCCAATGTTTTTTTTTTTCAGTTTCAGAGTGTGTTTTCAATGCCATATTTTATTTTCAATACCAAACATTAAAGTTATTGTTTTGGCTCCATACAATACCGAAACCCCAAACAGGATACGTTTTGTGTCACACTTAGAGGAGGGCATCTAGGACACCCGTCCATTAGAGGGTTCAAATGGGAAAAGGACATGGTCCCACAGCTGGATGTTCACAAATGCTTGATAAGAAAATCACCTCAGGAGTTTGATGGGGGAAATGTCATAATCTTAGCCTCTCTCACATGCGCAATTTTCAGGAGTTCTACCCTTCAAAATTTCCAAACGTGCTTCTTCACACATGTCCCCCACATTTAGAAGTCGTTCTTTTCAGATGAGAGGTGGGTAGGTGTGGGAGATTAGTCTCTGGAGTTAGGACATTACATCAAAAGCATGCAGCAAAAGTCACAATTCAATGTTAGCAACATGATGGCAGACTAAGCAACAGTGATGGTGACAGTTTCAGCATTTATATAAATGCTGCATGCAACAGGGTGGACATGCAGACCTCTCTACTGTTCTTCTCTCAAAACCGATTCCCATTCTCTAATTTTTTGTATTTGCATTTTTCCAATTATGTGCTGCTCTTCCAGGTTCACACCAGTTGCATCAAACAAATTACATCACCCCTTTGAAATTTTACGAGGGCGCTGGCAGGAAATTCCGAGTAAAGTCAAGGTGAAAATTTCGGCATGTAGCACACCCAGAAACTAGCACACACAGAAAGCGAAAGGACATGCAGTCTAGTTTCAATGCTTTACTGCTTAGAAATAACACGGTTATCTAAATAATTGAAACGTAGAGTATAAAACATTGAACCATAGTTACTAACACTTTACATGAATTAAGAGTTACGGGCATAAATATGCTCCAACACAAGACACAACCATGCTGCGGTGCTTTTGAAGAATGAAATGTTAGAGCTGAGAGGTGGAGATGTGCACCCTGACATGCAGGGTGACAGACAGTTGTGGAGAAGCTGATAGTATCCCTCACAATGCTGCTCTTTGACTGAAGTGCCCCTAAAACACCTCCAACTTCAAAAGAGCCCTCATCCTCTCTCCTGGGAAAAGAACAGAGATGTGGTGCATGACAGAGTGGGAAAGTATGCGTAATCTCTGGAGAAGTGATGACTGTTTGACAGAGATCACCTTCATTCATCACTTCAGGTCTTTTAACAGTGCTCAGTGTTCGGGCTCAGAGAGGATGCTGCGTGTTTCCCACTGTGTGGGCTTTGAAATGTCTGTAGCTGCACATCAACGGTTTGGGTGGAAGCTTTTGGTGATTTAGTGTAATCCCTGGTTCTATGATAACAGTCTGACTTCATTCACTGTGGGCATTGACTTGGTGCTAAATAGGGGGAATACACACACGCACACTGTGAATGTGGCACAGAACTTGACTTTTGAGGTAGATAGAAAAATTAATGTTAAATTAAGTTTTCTCCACAAACAGCACTATAGAAGATCCCTTTGTGACAAGGTTGTCACTTATGTAGCAATACTATCATATCACTCTCACAAATATCACTTTTATTTGTTTACTTTTATTATCTGTTATTATGATGTTAACCATAATGTTCTATAGATAGCATAACACAATATCCCATGTCTGTTTGTTTCGTATTGAGTTGACATTTCCATCTTTTCTAAATACAGGATGACACATATGGTAGACAGAAGTTTTTATTTCATTTACCTACGGATTCATTTCAAAGTTTTAAAGTTTAAAGGTTTGTAAGATGTCCTCAATCTACCAAAGTTGTAATGTTAATATGTATTTGTGTGTGCAGTTATTTTCTGTTTCTCATGTTAACATTTTGTTGTCCACATTTTCTTGTTTTGCATGTTTCCTGGTTGCACTCATAAGTTAAGTTCCTTGAACTAAGTATCCTGAGTCTGCCTAACAATAACTCCTCAGGCTACACTGTCCTTCATTCTTTGAGGGAAATGTAATCAATTTTCAGTCTAATCTCTACTGAGGAGAAGTATATAGTGTGCAAAACACCTGCACCTTTTATCAAGGTTTTCAGCAGTTCAGTACATTAGTATAACTTATTTGATGGTTGCAATCTTGTTAGGAAACAATGGCAGTGTATCCAACATTATACATTTTACTCAGATGAGCTGTATTTTAACTACCCCCAAGGCAAATTGAGGGACTTACGAAATACTGTTTTGTTATTTATTCCACAGGGAAGGGGAATGCTTGGCCTCAGTCCTTACTGTCTACCTTTCATAAAAACCACAGTGCTACCACTGACGCATGAATTCTATACAACATATTATTAAAGTTGTACACAATAAGCGCTCTTGTACGTCTGTTTTCATAGACATCTTCAGGCCTCGGATAATACATTTGGGTGGTTTGCTAACTATCTCACTGACAAAACTCACATTGTTAAGTTAGCAGGTGTTACCTCAGGGGTACTACACATCCATGAGGGCGTACCACAAGGTTCAGCTCTGGGCCTACAACTAATTACTGCTTACATGAATTGACTTAGAAAGAATGTCCAAACTCATCCTGTAAATACGCTGCAAGTCTCGACCTAATTACGCCCTTTTTTATTGTTAGCAGTGCCATGTCCTTTAACACCCTAATTCATGTAGCTTAACTGCTGTTGTGAGAGTAGACTGAAGATAAAACACAATATGAGTTGTTGGGCAAATATAGAAAATAAGTAATTCAAAAATAAAGAAGAACCATCTTGGAAAAGGATGATAAAACAACTTTCTACATAAAATATATCCAAAAACTGAACTGGTTACAATTCATAATAGTGTTACATGAAATTATTTGTTAAGAAAAGCAGCATCCATTACTTTTTTTCGCCATCCTTTAAGTAGTACCATATTGTTGGGGGTCTAATAAAAAGTTTTCTCACAGGTTTGTTCCTTAAATTGGAAATGCCATTAAGAATTTCCTTCAGTGAACCTGACGACTAGGCTGAGCCGGTCCTCCGCCATATGACAGTCTAATTTTAAGGTTATTTCACCAGCACACAACGAGATCAGGGAAAATGACAGCTACAAAGTGCATCATTTTTGTGTCCCAAGATATGTAGTCCAAAGTGGTCTGATTTGGGAGGAGACACCTAAAGGAAGGCAATAAGCCTTTATAAGAAACTATAGGTCCTTCTTCAAAAATGAATCAGCTTCTAAGTGTATTCTTTTCAAAGAGACGGTATACCTACTTACATCAGTGATTTACTCTGTGAGCTACAGATTCAACAGAGCAGGTTTCTGAGGCAGTCAACCTCACCCTACCAGCTGAGCTGTCACTCAAACATCTCAGAGTGAAACTAAATTAGGTTTCTGTGGTACACCTCAAAGAATTATTGAACCAAGTTCCACAAATTAACAAAGCATTAACACATTCATCAGGGATAAATTACTCCAGAGCTGCAAACTCTGAGAGATTAAACCCTCGTAAAAGACTGTTAAGAAACTAGTTTTAAGTTTGTGTGTCATCAAACTTTAAACGCTTGGGTAGATTTTGAATTAATGATTTGGGGAACATCAAATTAAAGCTGACTTGTTAGGATTTTAGCCAGCTTTGTGGTGCTACACCACAAAGACTCGAGTTAGATGAGTTAGTCAGCCTGGTGTTAGACATTTTAATACATGATCACAAACAACTGAGGGCATGGTAACTGGGTAGAATAAATACACATTACAAAGATGATTGTGTTAATTACAGTGCATCCAACAACACTTCCTGTCATGCGTGGAGAGATGAGAACTGTCGCCTCCTCCTTCATTCTCTCATGGAGCTGCTGAGTTGAGAAGATTGACAGATTGTAACCTGCTCTAAAGCTTATAGTTTGCAGAATACTGTAGTTCTACTATTATTGTTGAGATGCTTTAAACAGGGTGTATTCACTTTATAAAAAACCTGTTCATTACCTGCTGCAGTCACCAAAGTGTTGCATGCACATTTTAACCGAGCCTACAAAATTGTTATAAGAGCATGCCTTTTTGCAGATTTAGAAAAGCTTTCAGAAAAATAAAACATCATAATCAGCCAACCATGTTCAGCATTCACTCAGTACTTTAAAAGAGGTAAATGAGTGTAGATGGAAGGTTTAAAAAGCCATCTATTATTAGCAGTTTCAGTGGCAGAGCAAGACATGAATGGCAGCACGTCCACACAACATCTGTCAAACTGTGATGAGCTGAGCTGCATTCAGGAAAGCAGGTGACAAGTTTTCTCACGGCATCGGAACACTAAGTAAACAGTTACCTCAGACATAAACTTCCTTGCAACACGGCCTGGCACAGACCCCAATCCTGGCCTCCTCCCCGCTCAAAGTGCAGCTTTACCCTGTCTGTTCGATTTAGACAGCGTTTCTACTCGCCTTAAGAATCGTACAAATTCCATCCGTGGGTATAGGATTAAGCACTAAGCTTTTTTAAAGCTGTTGCTCTTAATTAACTAAACAAACACAGCCTTCTACTTCATTTCATGTCTAGAGGGTTGCGTGTGTGCATGAGCTAATGCTAATTACTCCACAACGAAAAGGGGCAGCAGGGCTGCCGGCTGGAGCAGTAGGGTCAGGTTGTTTTTTCATGAGAATTTGTTTGACGGCAGAGACCACAAATTCTCCATTTCACGAGGAATGCCATTACCAGGATGAAAAACGAATATGAGGGGAGCTTTTAGTATCATGGAAGCAAATATGGTTGACTCTGTGGAACTAATGTATTCTATAAGTTAAACTGTTATAAATGCAAGGGGCTTTGTGATACTTTCTAGCAGCTGCAGACATAGCAGGTCTTCTCAAAGCCCAGCAGTAGCCCGAGCTAATCGCAGAGCTGCTTCTGGTGCAGTGTTCATCTCTTTGCCCCATTCATGGATTCCATGTATGATCAGCAGTCAAGTTTTGACATGAGCGGTGTTTCAGATGAGGAATGCACCACTTGGGGCCTGCACAAATACAAACGGGACTCATGCCATCAAGCCCACTCTGCACAACTAATTAAAAGCAAGGGGATTTTTCACTGAGTCACAGAGCAACCAGGGAGGTACACGAGCAGAGAGGAGGTTCACCTCTTTGTTTGGGACTGATACAAGGCGGCGAAATTCCCCTTTGCTTATTCTAACACCCAGGGCCATTTCTAAAGATAATCATTATAGTACTTTAAAGTGTCCACTGGGGCCAGATGGCTGCACCCAAAATATATTTCAAAGGTTGTTTTTTGTATCTGTGGAACAACTTTGACAGCAGAACCACAGCCACATGAAAACAGTACATCAAAATCAGACACGAGATGGAAACAACCAAGAGCCTAAATGATCACTATTATTGGTCAATACGGACCCAACGCACTATCGACATGGGTGTATATGTTTTCTGACATGCACAAATAAGATCTCTTTTTGTTTTGCAGAACACATAATGTAGAAAACAATGCTGAAAGTGATTTGGAAATTGAGTAATTTTGTAATTAGACCAGTAGTGTGCACTTCAATTCTATAGTTTATAATATTCTTATCACTGTGAGAAGTCTGTGTAATACGGTTGACAATATGTACTTCCCAGTGAGCACTGACAGGGATTTCAACATTGGTATTTGGTTGAAAATAGGTTTAAATCACATCTAAGACCTCATTTCAACGATTTAAATATGGTAACAACATCAACTTGAAAGTGGAAATGATAGTATTTCTCATCCTCCACTGGAGGTTGAAATGGGCTCTTGGCAGGATGCATTTCCCTTTTTGTATGAAAACTTAACAACAACTCCTTGTGGATTGTGTGATGTTAACAAGAAGGTTCAGAAACTCAACAGGGAGCTTAAGATATTCTCAGCTGTGCAGCTCTGACTATGAAGGCAGAACAACCCCTGGATGCTGACCTAGATTTTGATATCCTGTGGATCAAGCAGTTCAAGAGACCTCAGTGGTGGATGGAGATGATTGTTGGACTTCGGTTAAAATACAACTCGTTAGTGATTGGTCCATTGCTCGTATAAACAATCATTTCAGCGACTAAATACATGCGAATCGCTGTTAATATGTGAGCAAATGTGTGATGAATCTTAAGACAGAAGAAGATTTCACAGGGGCATATGGTCATTGTGGGGCACCTGTAGCTCAGTGGAGGAGTGGGTCAGCTCTTAGTTGGAAGGTTTTCATTGCATGTAAAATGTAATATTTCAAGCCTGATTTCGTTTCAGTTTCCAGGATTTTTGGCTTCTAGCTCTAGAACTTGGCTTGGTGCTCCTTTACCAGGAATTACTGCATCACTGGGGCATGGATTTAGGTGATCGGGCTGTGGCACTACTGAGGTGTTAATAAGCCCATTTTGCTTTGATAGCAGCCTTCAGCTCATCTCTATTTTAGGTTTGAGTGTTTCTAACCTTCCTCCAGACAAATTTCCCACAGACTCTCTATAAGGTTCTGGTGAGGCCAATCAACCGCAGTGATATCATGATAAGCAAACCATTTCTTAGTAGTTTTGGCGCTGTCGGCAGGTGCTCATTTTTACTGGGAAAGGAAACCAGCATCTTCAAAAAGCTTGTCAGCAGATAAGGCATGAAGTGCTCCAAACTCTCCTAGTACACGGCTGTGTTGACTTGTAGGCTAATGACTGCCAGGAGGTACTGAACGACTGTCAGGTGATAGGAGAACAACTGCCAGGAACTAGGCTAACGACCCTACTTAGGACCCTTTTGTGACTACCTGGACACACGCACGACTGTTAGAGGCTTATATTTTCTAGCTCTTCCCCAGTCTGGTCAGAACTGAAGAAGAAGGAGGAGAGGTGAAACGTCTTCAAGAATTTCTACCAGTCCAGTTGCCTTATGGATCAAGCTTTGGATGACTTGTAAAAACACAGTGGACCAACACCAACAGATGACTTGGTGCCCCAAATCATCACAGACTGAAGAAACTTCACACTTGACTTGGATTTTGTGCTTCTCCACTCTTCCTCCAGACTCTGGAACTTTAGACTATAGCTTTAACTCTTTTCCTGAATACGTCTATCTGTTGTGGCCCTTCATTCGCTGACACCAGCCTCAGTCCAATTTGTGTATAGTTCTCCCAAGGTCTAATATCGACTTTTCTTGACAATCCTCTCAACACTGTGGTCATCCCTATTACTTTTTCACTTTTTCCTACCACCCTTTTCTCTTCCAGTCAAATTTGAAAAAATGTGTACTAAGTAAGGCTAAATGTTCCTGGTTAAAGATATTAGGTTATGACAGCAGTCTTCTGAGTATCTTTGCACAGCCATATATAGTGCTCATTGTGAAGCAACCACCAACATACAGGAAGAGAAAATGCAATTAAAGAGGACCATTTATCACTAGAGGTCTTCCTGTGCCAACATCAGACTATCAGAGTGAAGTTAACTCAGGCCATGTTTACATTCCTCAGAATGGATGTGATGCTATCAAGGGTCGGGGGTGGGGTTCGAGGGGGGGAGTCGAGGTCTGCAGAGGGGAGATGTTTAGAGGGTAAGCTGCTGTTATCTCATGAACATCTGAATGCAGAGATGTTCACAGAAAGTTTCTGCACATTTCTTTATTTGGTCAAATGATTTAACTACATCTGTTTTTATTCATTGTGGGCTTTCTGAAGTGATTCTACTTCAAGGTAACATTCAGTAAATTTCCCCAAAGATATGCCTGAGACAAACTTCCATTGAAACAGTGAGGAACAGCTGCTCCTGAACAACACGTCACTCACATGCCTGGCCCCCCCAACACCTCTCATCAGGGGAAAGTACCTGTGTTCATGCTTGCATAACAGGAAGTTTAACTGGATCAGGACTTAACCAGGTGATTCACATGATGGGACTCAATGAAAGCAGACCACATGCTGCCAATCTTCATGCATGAGGCAAAAATCCAAATACCTTCATCTTCCTTGGTTGGTAGTCAGATTTAGATACACTTTTTGTTATACTGGTTAAAATGATCTTTATGTCCTGATGGCAATCAATACATAATGTGTTCTTAAAAAAAAGAGTGAAAAAAAGCTGCTATCTACAGCCATTCCCTGCCTTTAGGGTCCAATTTATGAAACCAATCAAATACCGTCCTGCAGTTCTGCCCGCCTCCTGCGCGTACATTTCATGATTGTTAGTGCTTTTAATTTTCACTATGATAATGATTTGGTGTTTTCTTACCGCTGAGTGAGACATGACAAAACACAAACACATGTGCTGAGGACCGGTTTTGAATCAGTCACGATCATATGATCGCGAATCAGTGGCGTTCGTGCATGTGAGGGGGGGCGTTGTTTTGGAGGAGCTCCGGGGGGTAGATGGAGTCCTGAGGAAATGCTTCATTCAAATTCATGCTAGTTTTCCAGGGCTACCAACCCTAGCTTTAATTGATCAGTATCAATTTTTAACATTATTTCTACACTGATAGCTGCCAGTTTAAAGAGTGTCTTGTGTAGAAACTGAAACCCCCTCAGTAATCTTAAACATGAGGCCTGCCAGGTTGCCATCATTAAACTGATGTGAGGGAACATGTGTGGACTACCACAGTCAGGAAATTACATCATCTTAGTACATCCCTAAGTTACAAAGAGCTGCACACTTTATAAAATCCCGGTAAGACCGGCTCTCACAAGTAAAAAGACTTATGAAGAGCTTTTATGACCTTACATTTTCAAATTATAATTGAAGACTTTTTAAGGATCCACAGTATGAAACACTGTGCCCCAGTCTGTCTCTCAAACATTCTGCTGCAGACACAGGAGAGGCAGGGAGCTGAACTGTCCAGGAGACTTCAGATAAGTTTGAAGGTTGAGATTCCTTTCTTGATCACTGCTTAAAAGGACTAAAGGTTTTTAGGTATTGAAATGTATAGTTTAAAAACTATAAGGATCTAAAAGTCTAAAAGTAGTAACTGTAGTTGAAATGTAATATTATCAACCTAACTTGTTATCGTGGTTCAACATTGAGAACATTTCCCATCAAATGGTGCACCTACAGGCACACTAGTTTCCAGGTTATGATCAGCTTCTTTAAGTATTGTGTATGTGTTGCATGTGTAAACATCATATCCTTATTTAAGAAGCCTGAATAAGTTCTTACCCTGAGTTTTAGAAACCTGGACATGTTATCTGGAGTACTCAGGTTTCAAAACCAGGGGATACTTAATCCTTTAAACACCATATCCACGTTTCTGATCACTCTATTTTGGTATGGAGCACAGTGACTGAGATAGTGACAGATAAAGACTCATCTGGCACAGCTGATCAGAAACCTGGATGATGTGATTAGCATGATTACAGGGATATGAATGATCAGGTTTCTCATGTTCCATGTAAACAATGTTTCCAAATAAAAACACAACACTCAAAACGGGGACACTAATGAGTGCGCACACACACACTCACTGACTGATTTTCTCTAAGTTTCAGCTCAGAAGAGTTTAGTGAGGTTGTTTTTTTTTTTGATCGACGACTCAGAAGGATGGAAAGAAGTCAAACCTACCACTGATGACTGTCAGCACAAGTAGGATTCAGGCCCACAGCCTCCTCGCCAATTTTCTTCCCTGTGAGGAGAAATAAAGACAGAGAACAGATAATGATGCTCCACTGAAACGCTAATTACACACACAACACTCACTGAGGACAGTCTTGTTCATGGGAGGGAGGCAGAGAGAGCTGATTATAAGAGTCAGGGGTTGTGTTGACTGAGAAAACACTACAGGATACACAAGAAAGCAGGCGCTGGATAAAAGCAATGAAAACAGAAGTGGTATGAAATGCAATCCATGCAGAGGGCTCAGTATTAAATCCTTCATCAGTCAGTGCAGAGTCTCATTCCATCTGCTCTATTAATACCTGAATGAATGTTAAATATGAAGCCCTCCTGCTTAAAATATCCCTGTGTGACACTGTCAATTACACAGGTGTCTTTGAAGAAAGCACCTGGCCAGCTCTGATCAGATGCACATGGATGAGGAAGGATTACAGAGAAACAGGTCAATCCACTTCCGTAGAGTCACAAAACAGCCTCTGTTCAGAAAAAAACATTAAAGTCTGCTGAACAAAGTCTCAGCGTGTAACACAAGACAGCCCTTGTACCAGATTTCTCAGAACCGTGTTTTGTTGTCATAAAGGTGACTCCAAGACTGTAAGGTATATGACCCACTTTATTTGCAGTGGAATCGAAACTCTGTGTCAGATCTGTGATAACAACAATCAATGAAAATATGTACGTCAGCCTGTGTGAGGTAGCTCTGTGACTGAAAAATCAGTCACAATTTGCGTCAGACTTACTAATTAGATTAGATTTTGGCAACATCATATTAAATTACCAATGTAAAAACAGGCACTTTTACACATTAAATACAGCCCAATATAAAAGGTGGGGATGGAGATATTGCAATGCCAGTCTGAAATGTATACAGAGAGGCTAATACTTCCACTTAAATGTACTGCAGTCCAGGCTTGACTGATGTGATTTGAGTGTCACTGTCCTCACAACAGACCTCTTCCTGCAGCAAGTCAGCAAGAGCAGCACCTCCTGATAACAACACACCACTCTAACTGCCTTTAGTTTCTTATTTATTTCAATATCTATTGAGTGTAGTTACTTGTATAAAGGACTTTTTATGCAACAAGGCTCATTTGCAAGAAAGTGTTTTTGCTGATTGTGCACAAATTAACCTGAAAAAAATATGCAAACATCACAGAAGCAGTGAGGCATATTTTGCAGCTCAGATAGGGTGCAGTTCAACTTTTGCTGGTGCTTTGAGAAAAAAAAAAATTCCTTTTAAGGTATTTAGAGACGGTTTCTGTGTCTCATCTGCACAGCTGTCCTTTCAGGAATTTGCTAGTAAAAATATTCGGTCAAATTGATCACATTGTGAGATCATTAGCGATTTACTCATTATCAGTGGGCTTCTTCTTGTTATATTATAGTGAGTATAGTTCATTTGGATTTTGCGACAGATCAGCAACAGTACATAATCTTCTGGTGCTTCCCTTTTAAAACAGATGACTACACGACAACTGAAGCTTACACCTCCAGTGAGCAGTATCTGACTCATTGTATATTGTTACCAAAGGCAGTCTGTGAGTTTTAGATTAGATCTCATACAATCTGACCAAGGAAAATCCAGGAATAGAGACCTGCGTGGATTTGAGTTTTCCCAGACAACACACTAACATTACACCAATGAAACAACTGTGATTGTGACATTCTTCACTTTCAGAGTGGGATGCCTGGTCTTTTCAGTGTAACACAAGGTTTAGTAGATTACCAGTTTCTGCATGACTCTTCTTCTCCTCCACAGCTGAGCTGATGTCATGGATGTCACAGTAAGCCCGTGTTAGCCGCCATAGAAATGAAGAGTTCTGTCCAAACTGCAGAGAGACATAAAAGAGTAACAAGCCATGTTTTTAAATCCAACAATAGCAGTAGGGCATGGTACGTACAACAACTAAGCATCCTTGCAAAGTAAGTAGTAGATGCCCCATCTATTTTACTGAATAACACAACACAAGCATGCTGTGCACACAAATGTGAACTATGTATCTAGAAGACTTTTGATCTGCTTTTAAACTTCACACCTGAGTTGTCTCTTCTGATATTGACAAAGAAATACCTCAAGGAGATGTATCAAATACAGTTAAATGATACAAAACAATCAAGAAGGATTTGTATTACATGCAATATTTTTTTACTATTTAGTTTATTTCCACATTCAAGCAGTTAAATGTTTTACAATTCAAATTTCACAAAATAATGAGGTCAAAAAGTCTTTAATTTGGAGCTCTTGTAGCTTGTTAATTTTTCTATATTGAGATATGTGTCTGCTATTTCTACAACTACTACAACCATTCTTTGGCAAAAGTAAACAGGTGTTCAAAAATAGTTTCCATGAGGTATCTTTTCCAGTTTGTCTCTGGATAAGCAGGAGAAAAAATGGTAAAGGTTGCTGCTATGCTTTTTTAAAAATGACTAATTAGTTGTGCTGTTACAACCTTTAGATTGTATGAAAGTGCGCATATGTATATCGTGCAGCAAACCCAAAGGCAAACATCCCCTCATGTAATCTTGTGGTACCACCAGGGATACTAAACTAAACTGAATATCTGCAGAGAGTTCAGATGTATAACACACCTCCTCTCTGTGCTCCAGAAGAAGGTTGAGACTGTCCTGTTTTTCTGAGTCAGTGCCTTTGTGCAAACAGTCGATCCTCTCGAGCAGGACGGAGAGAGGGTCTGCAGGTTGTTCCTCATCACTCTGTTGTGCATCGCTTAGCTCTTCCTCATCAGAATCCGTCAGCGCTGTTATATACCTGAAAGCACAGAGAACACAGACAACAACTTGTTGGTTAAAGAGGCTTCTGTCAGTATGTGCTATTAAATTTCACTGATTGTCTCCATCCTGCCGTCAGTGACATCAGCACACTGTTGCCAGTTTCCCTGAGGTACATGACGGCAGCTTGAGTCTTATCTAAACCATCTTCTACCTGTGAGGTGGGCTGGAAACACCTCTGCTTAAGAGCCCCTCTGTGTTCAATCCAACACTGAAGTCTTAACACGTATTATTACTACCTTCTCCTGCCAGGTGCTGATTTTAAAGGATCAATTTTACCTGCATGTTTACACGCAGAAAGTGTTTACATAAGTGGGTTATCTAATTGTTTATAAAGACTGACTGTTCTAAATTCTTGACGCCTTAACGCGGACACCTGAAGGCTTTTGCACCAACACAGGGAGACTTGTTTGTCGGGCGAGGCACGCAATGCTCGCATTAGATGTTTTATGAAGCCTTTCAACTTCTGTAAGTGTGTACAAACACCTTCAGCTAATTCTAGTAAAAAAGCAGTCGTATTAATGGTAAAGGTAAAAAATGAAAGACATAGACAAGAGTGAAAATATGAAAAGCCTCCATTAAGTGTTGGCAGCTACCGCATGTGCGTCATTGGTGGTTAAGGGAATATTTTGGGCTGCGAGCCATGGTTCTGGAGGGATGTGTCAGAGCGGGCCGCAGACAGAAACACTTGGGACCTAACAGGTGCCTCGTGCTGGAGGCTGCTTCCTGACCCCACCCCACAATACACACCTTCAGCCCTGAGTGCTGTGATTAACAGGGAAATATGAGGGCATTTTTTTTAGCTGCAGATTTTCTTCAGTCAACAAAGGAACTGTCAAGAATAACGCAGCAGAGCTGATCACGTCAACAACATAAATGAAGCTGTGCTGGTGTGAAGAATGCTGGCCTACTTAACAGAGAACAATGTTGTGTTGTCTGTTGTGATCATCCCACTTTTAATGAAAGAAAAAAGAGCTTCTGGCATTTTCATATAAACAAGGGACTACACATCACAGCGCATGTGGAAGGAATCACTCAGTGATCAACTTGCAGAGTTACAACCTGACTGTGCCCTTACTTTCAGATCTAAAGAGTGGTCGCTCTAGTTTCAGCTCATTATTTCACTTTTGCACTTTGCAAAATTGAAAATTAAGTTTGTTCATGTTATTTTCTGCAGCTTCAAAACCAACTGTAGGCGTCCTGCCCTGCACCAAACAGCCGTCAAAGTTAGCGGCACAGAACTGTGCACCACTGAGCAGCTCAGCTGTTGCATGATTCCCTGAGGAGTCAGAGAAGAATGAAGAAGCCACTTTAAAGGACGGTGAATAAATGTTGGGTGGGTGTGTACATATGCAATTATGACTGATGAATGGACTTGCCTTCTCCATGAGGTGACCTAAAAATGTGTTGACATTAGTTAAAAGGAGCAATGCAAGATTTAGTAGCATCCATCGGTACTGTTGCCAACCATCAGACAACCACTTCCTTTACCCTCCTCTTCTGAACAACATGCAGGAGATCTTACAGAGACGACAAGAAAACAATGACAGGCTTGCTTTGTTGGTGGTGATTAGTTTATCCATTCTGGCCTATACTGTAGAAATACGCTACCTTTCTGTAGGTTTAAAGAGCTCTAGTTGAAGGTATGACGCACACAATTGTTCTTGGGAGGTAATTTTGTAATACTTAAAATATACTATTGATGATTATATTCCATCTCTGCTATGCTAAATCTTACACACTTAACCATTAAAGACAAAATGAGGATGTTTGAGTAAGAGTGTAGCAATTAACTAGTTTTACTATGAAATGCACTTTAAAATGTCGCCCTGTTATCATTTGATTGTAAAGGCTCTGTTACCAGCTTAATGTGCCATGCTTACCAAGAGACATGAAGGCTACACTACATTACATTAACATTAGCATAGGGACCAGCAGTGAAGTTTTGAATCCATTGAAAAGAAGAATCAAAGAAGGAATGAATGAAGTTGGTAGTGTGTGGGATAATTTCAGAAATAAGACTTACCAAAGACACAACAGATCCCCAGACTGCTAAACCTGCCACCAAAAAAGTTTCAGCTGAAGAGTCAAACACATTAAACTTTAAGCAGCATCTGTAGGGTTCCCACCCAGCACTTCATGCCCAACTAAAGTTACCCTCCATGGTACAATTTTGACCTGTATGTGTATACATCTTTATTTGCAGCCCATGCAGTGATGCCCACTACAGAGTCATGCCTTTAATGCAGCACCACCTGAAAGCCAGAGGATCACAGCCAACTTGTGTTGGTTTTTGTAACTGTCCCTTTTGTATTGATCCAGATTCTCTGAATCTTTCAATGATGCTATGAAATGTAGAAGATGTAAGTCCATAATTCTTTGCAATTTTACACTGAGTAACATAATTCTGAAAATGTTGAACTATTCACTCACACAGTCCTTCAGAGATGTGAACCTCTTCTCAGGCCATTGAATTCCCCTTTTATCCTCAGTCATGTTTCAAACCTTTTTTAAATTAACCTAGCTAGTTGGAAGATGTTCCTCATTATGCTCCTTTAGCATTACACATTTTTTCTAAATGTTTTGCTGGCATCAGATTTAAAATACAGAACGTATATATATTTTTAAATGACATGACAACATTTGATATGTTGTCTTTGCTCTATTTTCAATTGAATAAAATGTTTAAATGATTTGCATACCATCAAATCTGTTTGTGGGAACCTAGCATCCCAACTATCTTGGAATTGGGGTGCTAATTATAAGAGCAACTAGACTCAGAGTATATTTAATCTTCATTTGTTTTTCTACTATGATTTAAAGATGGAGTGTGATGTCTTTCAACCACCTTACTTCCCCCCTGCACCAACCCGAGTAAACCCAGGCATGTGTTATTCGATATAATCCATCTTGAAAATACCTGAATGGGCGTGCTCTCGTGTTTACTCTTACTGTTGTGGTCTGCTCTCACCATATTGCAGAGCACTGACTTACAACAGACAGACATGACTTTTCAACTGTATCCAGACAGTCACATTATTGGACTTTGTCATTTATTCATACCCTAATTCATTCATCCTTTTGTCAATGTATTCATTGAGCAGTCCCTGCAGTTATTTACTCAGCAGAGCTGGAGGACTGAGTGATCAGCGCATTCCCGTCACGCCATTCCACGGCTCATCAATCTCTTGAGTTGAAAGAAAAAAGAAACTAAAGATCTATTTGTATTAGTGTGTGTTTGTGTAGTGTACATGATTGTGTAAGGGAGCCATTATCATCCTTGCAAAGTTACTAGCAGTGCATAGCTCTGAAAGAACACGTCTAAATATTGTCATCAGCACTTCAACACCAACAATAACATACCAGCAGGCCCACCTACAACACACGCACATGACATGGTTTTGTTTTCTGCGGGCAGGTTCAGTTTGTATGGGTAGACAGAAAAAAAAAAAAAGTGAAAAGTTGTGTTTTTCTTTTGTTTAAGATGCACATGCAAAGAAAAAAAAAAGAAAATTCTGATGGAAGCAATAAAGCTGGGAGAAGGGAGACGACCTGAGACTTTGAGTTGACAATAAATGAATGAATTTAGCTGGAGAGGTTGACAGGGCTCAATCAGATATTATCTTTAAGTATCTATTGAATACTCTCGGCACTGTCTAAAGCCAGAGTAGCAGGACAGACAATTTGTTATTTAGAAATGCAGAACTATGGGTGTCTTTGCATAGATCACAGTCACAGTCTACAGATCTATGCACAATCCTCATTATGTATTAACCCTCCTGTTATGTTTGTTTCTTAGGGACAGCAAATAATGTTCCTTGGTCAACTTGACCCAAGGGAGGCATATTCAATAATTCAAAATTGTCAGAACCCCAAAAAATCCCAATAAACATTTTTTTAAATCTCATTATTAACTCCATTACTAACCATACGAATCATTACTTAGTGCATTGGTGTTCTTTAATTCTCACAGATCATATTTCAAAGAGGATAACTCACTTGGTTTTTTTTTAATGAAAATTCATGGTAAAATTTTTCTTTATGTACATTGGAAAGTGATTGGGGTGAAATATGTCACACAGTTGCAAAGAAACATTTGACACTTTGGACCCTTTTTAGCCTCCACTTTGACTGCCGGGTCAAGTTGACCCATGAACAGCATCTGTGTAATATAAACATGCAGGGTTACAAATGTGTGAAATGAACCATTTTCATTTTATATGTTGTTCATGCTAATTAAGCCAAGCAGAAGAAGTTTCATAGTGAAAAAAGACTTAACTTTTTTTTTTTTGAAAAATAATTATTTGACCCGCAACATAACAGAAGGGTTAAATTTCAAGCACTTCATCATTCATCTGTTGATTTTTCTCTTAATAAATTATATCAGTCAATATTTTCATACTGGTCTGACGTATATTATTTAGGTAACAGGTTAGTTACACGATCAGAAATTCTGTCACTGAAATATCTCACATCCAGCCGCTGTACTCGGTCTTAATCTCAGTGTGCAGCGACCATGCTCTGTCTGACCTCGCAACAATTTTATTTAAAGCTAAAGAGAGGAGAGCTTTATTTTCAACATGCTGTGTGCTCACTGGAGGAGATCGCCATTCAGTACCCAGACCCCACGGGGCCACGAAGGGATCTCTCAATAGAGCTTAGCGATGGCAGTCTCCTCGGTGACTCGCTCAAAACAAACCAGTGTTACCATCCCAACATCAGCGAGCCCTAGAACATGCAGCTCCGCTCATTCAACGTGCAGCAGTGGTGACAAGACTCCTAAAAGCCTCCTTTACAACAATGGCTGACTGACTGCAAAGAGAGCCCCCCCTGTCTCTCATGAGCTGGGCAGGGACTGACTCCAACTTTCTCACACATCAGCTGCAGGCAACATCAGAGATTCTTAACTATGCTCTCCTTTGTTGCGGTAGATAATACAGGCAGGGAGGAAAAACCTGTCACTCATTTGTGACTGACACATCAGGAAACTAAACGCCAATAATGAATGCGACAATTCATCTTGTATGTTTAACCATAAATAGCACTTCTGTTAGGATGTTGTTACTCTGCTCCTAAAATAGCTGGAGGAAGAAACCAGTTTAGGAACCTGGTGTTGTTCACAAGTGACATTCGATTTATGATTTTGGCCAAAAGGCAAGAACAACAGTAAAGAAAGACACGTGAGTGATGCAGCTATCTCAGGACTGAAAGATGACATGAACACAAAAGAGCCAGCAACTTCATTTCCTGAAGCTGACTCCAAAAACAAGTCAAACCCAATGACCTCATGGTAAAATGCCAACATTTAAAGCAGAAATTAAAGAGAATTTCAGCCTTTGACTTCTCTTGTTTGACATCATTACATCTCTTGTTTTTGAAGTTAATTTCTGAGCTTTTATTCGTCTCTTCACAGATAGGACATAGATAGAGTAGGAGATGAGGGAGATAGAGAGGGGAATGAGTCATCTGCTTTGAAGATGACAGCAGCAGCAGCTGAAGATCTTGCTGTTAAGGGTGAACCACCAGTGTTTCCCACATGCTTGATACCAGGATGGACACCAGAAGTGTACTAAATATTTCAGATTCTTTTACCTAGATGAGATTAGCATCTGCTTTCAATAAACAATTAGACTTTCTCTCTCTCCATGTGCTAAAAGAGGACAGGACACACATAGAATCTCCCCACCTGCTCTACAAGTAACAGGGACAGAAAAATGATTTAATACCCTCCTGTAACTTTATGATTTAGTGGATGTACGTTTTGCATCTTTTTGAAATAAAGAAGCATGTTTACTTTCAAAGTAGGATGTAATGAAAGCGTAAGGCAGTAAGAAGGGCTAAATAAGGGCACCACAAGTAATGGTAACAGTGTGTGGAGGCATTTCCTTCTCTACAGTAAACATCAACTGAGTTACTTACACCCCATATCAATTGTGAAGGGATTGAATCATGAACCCATCGTCATGAATCGTGAATGGCATCATATCAACCAGAGTGTGTTACATCTAGATATATATGTTTTTCTCTATTTTCAGCTGATACTAATTTATTCACTCATGATATCTGTACTTGGCTGACTTTTTTATATAATATTAATATTAATATTAATATTATTAATAATAATAATAATAATAATAATAATAATAATAATAATCTTTATTTATGTAGCACTTTTAGCACCCACAACAGGGTTACAAAGTACTTTACAAATAGAAAAGAAACTAATAGACAATAAAAGAGAAATGTGAGGAAGACAATGAAAAAGAATAAAAAAGCAATAACATGGAGGGAGGTGACAGCAAGAAGAAAACGACAGAGAGGAAGATAAAAAAAAGTTCAAGACAAGAGGTTAAGATAAAACAATGTTGGAATACTAAAACAACAACATTTCAAAGATTAAAACAATTAAAAGATCAGAAATATGAAAAATATAAAATAATAAAACGAATAAAGAGAGTAAATACCTGCCAGTGATACTGCCTGATAATAAAACATCTGAGATAAAACACACTCAGGTGGCATCTCCTGTAAAAGCACATCTATACAAGTGTGTTTTTAAAAGAGATTTAAAAGAGGATAATGAGGTGGCCAATCTGATCTCCTCGGAAGGTTGTTCCAGAGGGTCGGTGCCATGACAGAAAAGGCCCGGTCACATTTGGTCCTCAACCTCGACTGTGGGACGGCAAGCAGAGCCTTGGCTGAAGACCTCAGGGTACGACCAGGCAAGTATGGGTGAGGAGATCAGATATGTACTTGGATGTGAGTTCAGAGCGTGCTTTAAAAGTCAACAATAAAATCTTAAAATCGATTCTAAAATCTATCGAGAGTCAATGAATGGAAGCTAAAACAGGAGTGATGTGGTCTCTGTTTTTGGTTCTAGTGAGGAGTCGGGCTGCTGTATTTTGGACACGCTGTAACTTGTTTAAACTATGTTTGTTTAGACATGTATACAGTGAGTTACAGAAGTCCAAGCGGAAGGATATAAAAGCATGAATGACTGTCTCAAGATTTTTTCTAGATAAAAATGAACTCATTTTGGAGAGTCTCCTTAGCTGCATAAAACAAGTCTGCACCATTAGGTTGACATTCTGGTTCAGATTGAGGTTATCCTCAGCATTAGTTACAAACCTTCTCGGGTCTTTCATTGAAATCAATAAATGCTTAATGTGTACCCTCTAAAATCAGCATTAGTCTAAAAAATCCAGTCAGGCTAGATTTGGATGATAACTCTTTGAAAGAGTGACCCATTTTCCACATAGGGTACCCATATAATGAGTGAGAAAAGCTGGCACTATGATTGGAACCTGGTTGGACTCACTGGGGGCTGTGGTTGAGAGATGCACACAGAAGAAGTCAGAGGCCATTCTAAATTACACAGATCATCCTCTTCACAACTTCTTTGTGGACCAGAGAAACGGCGGCAGTGGACAGCTCATCTCTCTGCGCTGCAGGACTGAGAGATACAGAAAATCATTCATCCATGCAGCCATTAGGCTTCATAACTCTCTGGCCAATAGGAGATGAGCTGACAGACACCTGAATTACTTGTTTTATGTGATTTTTTGCAGAGACTTGCATCATCACCCTCCACTGCCCATTTGTTGTCTCAAACTGAGGAGTCTTTTCAATCAAACCACGTGCCAAGCTATTTATTTACTTAACAGTATAGCAACCTTTTTTTTTAAATGCATGACTATGAAATAATGAGGAAAGGCTTTTTATTAGCTGCTGCTGCTAATCATCATGCTCCCTATGTTCAGCATATCTTGGCAGTGAAGTGGTTGTTTGTGCCATCTTTGTATTACATTACAGTATCACACCCAATAAAATACCTCTCACAGCATTTATTATTATTGGTCAAACTAGTGTATATGATCCAGCTCACTTTTTAGAAGACAAAATCGGTATTAAAGGTGCGTCTGTACACAAAATTTTACAGTAACTGACAATAATAAACATTTCATAGATGCCATAGAAAAGGCAGCGTGGGTGGGCAGACGTACACTTGACAGGGTGACTCGGGACACATCATACAACAGATGATGTCTGCTCTGTGAGGACTGTGTACACTGTGCACCATTCAAGAAACTTGTTTGTATGTCTTTCTCCGAATAGTGTGATATGTACTTGAATGTCTCGGATATGGACAGCTGCCTGCAGAGCAACACGTCCCATGACGTCACAGGGAAGTTATACTAAAGCTTTTAATCGCTTCACAGACAATGAGCTCCCTTCTATCTTTTCTAAACATTTCTGCGTGTTGATCAGACATGCCCACCACTAAACAAAACTTCTTCTTAAAAATGCTTAAATCAACAACCATCCAGTATCCATAAATGCTATTTTTTTGGAAGAGGAAGAAAAGAAGTGGTAATGTCCTTAAGCTACAGCGACGTGATGTGAATAAACTCAACGGGAACTGTTCAAGGAATTACAAGTTCCTACAAGACACTTTGAAATGAGGCCTCTGACAGCTTGGCACACAGACGAGGTGATTGATGGGTCTCCTTACCTGCTCAGAGGAAGCCGTTGTGACACATGACGAGTGAGAGGAATAAACAGCTAGAACTTTCAACCTCTTAGTGGCAAGGTCTGCATGTTCCTGTATTGATCGACACAAGCCTTGCTCAATAGTTCTGACATCACGTCATGCTAATTGTTGAGTTACCTGCAAGCATTTCAGAAGGAGTAATGTACGTTGTTACTCAGACTGTCTGATCACGTACACTGCCAACACTGGTCATACTTGGAGTGTCTCTACAAACACACAGTGCACAGAGGAGTGATTCATGAGGAGATGTTTTATATCTTTTAATGATCACCTGCAATCATTGAACTAAAAAAAAAACGCTGCAACACAGATGGTAGAAAACTGTTAAACTAGCAAATGCAGTTAGCTACAGAGTAGAAATATGAATGTTTGTCCCTTGGTGCTTAGTTTCTGCAGCAGTGCCTGCTGGGAGATATGTTGCATCACCTGTGAATACTTGCTGGATCCCCCCTGTTTGAAATCTCCAGCCCCACTAAAGCTGTTATTTGCAGAAGTTCAGTAAACTTCACACCTAAAGATGTGTTTCCTCTCATTAACGACAAAAACTGATGAAGCTCAATACCAAAGTATGGCAGCAAAACGTTGAACTAAGATGTCTGCATACTTCCATTCTGCACCAAGGAATAACTGCACTAATCTTGCTAATCTTAAATGCATTCTCAAGGCTTTAGTTTTCAACAAACATGCAACAACTGTTACCCAACCCTGAGTATGGCGGCTCGTACGAGGATCTTATGCGGAGATGTTCTCCAAACAGTTCCAAGCCAGTCGAGCAGACATGACGAGCCCTTTAAATGGATGTGAGGATTAGGGGTGTAACCGGCTCCTCTGGGGGAACGCTATACTCTCCCTGAGGGGCTGAAAATATCTTCACTGCATCATTCCCACTAACCCCCACACCCTCTGCTCATACAAATAACAGAGCGGCAGGAAAGGCTCTCTAATTATGGGAGGTGTGTGCGTGAGGTGATTTCTTTTAAAGCATAATAACCCGGGTTGTAATTAAGAGCATTTGATGCAGCCGACGACTGCCACTCAAAACCTGTGAACTGTACCTGCTAGAGGGCACCCTCACACTTCCATCTGTTCCTTTAGCCAACGAGGAGGGAAAAGGTAACACAAGTATAGACAGCAAAGCCTGCCTGCTATATCTGCTTATAAGACATGGTATCACTGTGTTGTGTGTTTTCCAACACAAGTTTGCGTTTGCAGAACATATAATGCAGTGAACTATGTTCGAGTAGTACGTGTAGCATCTGCAAGAGTGTGCTCCAGCTTTATAATTTACAATACACACTGTCTGGAGCACAAGTAGCAGACGATGTTCACTGGAACCTTGAATGTATGAACTCTGTTTTACCCTCCAGGCTGGGACACTATTGATATCTTTCTTTTTTTAACCATATACGACCACAACAAACTATAAATGCTCCTTTTCCAATGCCTACAGAAGCTGAACACTGAATCCCATGATGCTCCACACTAATACTGTCCATGGCTCACACACCACTGTGCTCTCTATTCTGGGCAGCTACAATCTCTGACATCCGGCAGACTTTGTATAGCTTTATAAATAAATACATTCCTGTGCTGGCTCCTCTTAACCTGTGTATACACAATCAGCAATAACATAACAACCACCTGTCAAGACGTTGACCCTAAAAACTCTACTACATCTCTGGAGGTGTGACCTCTGAAGGTGTGAGCAGCAGATCCTTTAAATCCTGTACATTTCAAGGTGGGTCCTTCATTGATCAGACTTGGTCGTCCAGCACATCCCACAGATGCACAAATGTGATCTGAGGAATTTAGAGGCCAAATCAACACCTTGAACTCATTGTCATGTTTCTCCAGGCCGCCCTCTTCAAAGCTCTTTGGTCCAATGCTGCACATGCACATTGTAGGTACTCTGGGTGGCCGACAGAGGTCAGCATCCACCGCCTGACCATTCTGCTGCTACGCAGACCAATAAAAAACAAACTCTGATGTACTGTGTGCTCTGACACCTCTTTTTTCAAACAGCATTGACTTTTTTCAGCAGTCAATGAACTTGTTGCCAGTTTTCTGATGTTGGACAACTTTTGGTAAGCACTGACCCCTGCAGACCAGGTACACCCCACAAGAGCTGATGTATTGGAGATGCTCTAACCCTGTCCTCTAGCCATCACAGTTTGGTCCTTGTCAGACTGCTTCTGACACTCAATTTACCAGACTACATGTTCCTCTGCTGCCTAACAGATCCCACTCACTGTCAGGTGCCATTGTAAAGAGATAATCAATGTTACTCACTTCACCTGTCAGTGGTCTTAATGTCAAGGCAGATCTGCGTAAATGGATATAAAATCAAACCATAAGGTGTGCTCTCTGACTAAATTCAACAGATGCTTGTCATCACAGTTAAAATCATTTTGGGGTCAAATCTTGAATACGTGCCTCCCATTCTTCCTGAAAGGATTTTAAAAATATTGAACCTTATACTAAAGGTTGATTGATTTCAAAGGCTGGAGAATCCCCTTTTCATTGGTATAATGATTAACTCCCATGATATAAATGTTATCCATCATGAAAGAAGTCCTGTATGGTGTTATCAGCAGTTTTGACATGTTTTACTTTCAGTGCCAAAAACATTCCTGAACCAAAATGTTTTTTCTTTCAATTCTTTGTCCATTGTCTTTGTCTGGTTGTATTAATACAACAATTAAGGCCAGAGGAGGGTTTCTTTTCCTTTTCCTTTTTCCTTTTTTTTAAATTTTTTTTAGCTTTCAGAGATAACTAACCGATTAAAATTAAGCGAACGTTTCAGAGTAAAAGCACCATTTTTAAGTAAAGTTAAAATGGATAAAAAAGTCAAAGTGCAAGAAAAATGAGGGTTTCAGAAAAAGAGATCAAATGTTCTTCATATATTAGCTTCAGTCTCAACATTTTGATTTAATTCTCATATGAAAATTAAAACATTATTCCTCTGGCTTCTTCTTTTTAAGCCTGGCTCTGCTGTTGACCCATTTTCCTGAGTTAATCATGTTAAACATTATATAACGGCTGACGTCAACATAAACAATAAAGAATATAAACAGGACCCAACCTCTGCATGGAATGTGATTCTTAGAGGACACAGACAGTTAGCATTCATTACCCAGGGTGCATTGGATGTTCACTTGGCCTACTTAGTGTTGTTGTAGTTGTAAAAAATGGCTGGGAGGCAGTTGATTAATCATTGTGAGGACAGTAACAGAAGCAGGGAGGAGCCGTGCAGCTCTAATCTAAGACTCACCGCACAGCTAAAACTGTATGGTTAGGGTTTGACAGACGCTTGTCTTCTTGGCACTTCACAAACTTTACTTCCTACAGAGAAGATCAGTGGTCACACCAGGTCATGAACTGAAGTGACGAACAGAATGCCCCTGCAAAGACCTGCATGTATAAGAGTCTCTTTACCGTCTTTGACACCTTTTCCAAAAGATGGGTTTAAAATATGCCGAGTAAGTGAAATGTCAAAGTGCTGCACGGCTGCTGAAAGTTTTGGTCTAATCAGCATTTGATGTTTGTTTTTATGAGATGAGTCTCAGAATGATAGTCTATTGAAAAGACACACATCTGTTGTTTATGTTATCCGAGGCTGGCACATGTTCAAGGCATTTGGCTGAGGTTGGAGGTGGATGACTGGGCATGTGCTGCTTGATTAGTCTGCTGTTCTGTGCAGCGCCTGAGGCCAATGTACATACTGTCATCAGTATAATTTAGCACTGAAAAGGAGCGAGCAAGTCTGACTGGTAAAGTGGGAGGGCCACAAAATGTTTGATCCTCACACTGATCGTCAGATAAGATGATAAAGTGTAAATTAACCTGACATCAGTTCACAGTTTACCACCTGTTGGGCTGGAGATCTGCAGTGAATCTATCGTGCATATCTTTGCTGGAATTCTTTATAAGATTAAGAAATAAGCCGGATGAAAGCGAGTGTGATATCTGTGATCAGCTGCAGCAGAGGCAGACTTTTACAGCTGTTTGAAAACCTTCAGCTCAGATGTGCTCCTGTGTCGGCTCATGAGCAGCAGCTGAAGTGTTGTCAACAGTGAAGTCTGCTGGACAAACTATGTACTGATGACACCTTCCAAAATGCTGTCTTCACTGTCATGCCAGCACAAACTGTTTGTGTACATCAAAATATAATGTGATGACTCAGACTAAAATCTCAAACTAGGGCTGCACAGTTAAATGCAATTTCACTGTTTCATTGCAAAGTGCTCTCTGTCTATATTTTCTAATTGTTTTAACTACTTTTGACCTTTTAGTCTTTGTGCAGTGAAGCTCCCTGTCAACAGTCTGGAAGTGGAGACTATTAGAAGATGTAGATGTAGATAACATCAATGTCTTTGTCTGCAACCAACACTAATGTAACTTATGTATCTTTATGAGATGCCAAAGAAGCTTTACAAACTTTAGTATTTGCCAGCGTGCTTACTGCATCGTGGCAGTTAAATAATTGGAGGTATTGCAGAGAGCAGTGCAAAAAAAATGCACAAAGAGCATGATGTGGCACAGTTTTGACTGTATTTAAACTAAATCCAGCTATTTCTTGCAAGTTAGTTTGAAGATGCTCTTGGGAGTGTACAAAAGTTGAAGAAACAAGCATATCCAAACCTAAGAGGGCAGGTCCTGAGTCGAGTGAGTACTTTATATGTATGAGTGTATTTGTCATGTCTTATTATTATTATTAACATTATTATTATTATTTTTTTTTTTTACATGTATATATGTTTTGCCTTTTAATTTCTGGCAATTATGTTCTGGTGCTGGAAATGAGACATTGGGGGGAGGGGAGAAAAAAGTTTGTACGATGAAAATGAATGTACGTTTACTTTTTCTTGTAATTCACCAATAAAAAGACATTGATCAAGAAAAAAATTGTATTCAAGTTCATGACTGATTTGTTACCTCAGTAAACATTTTCCCGAAGAGTTACAGGTTCAATCACTAGTTCCAAGTGATCTTTAACACAGCATGATGCTCATTGTGTGGATTATGGTTCCATTTAGGGGGTATGCTAAACACAAGGTGCTGTTCACATCCTTTCTAATGTGAGAAAACATTTAAAATAAGTGTTTAAATCTCCAGGCTCTTATGGTACTCACCCTCCCTCACTCTCTGCTTCCTCTGAGCTCCGCCCCCCAGCTCTGGCCCCACTGATGCTGCCAGCAGCCCTTTTCCTCCGTGTCGGGGTGCTCCTATGGAGCGGGCTGGCTCGCCTCCCCTCATCACGCCCCCTCAGCTCCTCCCTGACTTGGTCTGGCAGTGTCGGCAGAGCATTCTTCAACGACTTCATCTCCTCCTTCAGCTCTGACACGCACTGGATCAGGGCCTCCAGGCGCTCCAGCACCTCAATCTGGCCCCTGGGCATACCTGGACCATCCACCAGCATGAGGCCGGGCCCCTGGTCATTATTTCTGTTGAGGTAGAACCCTGGACAGGAGCTTCTCCGTTTTGTCTTGAAGCCTTGGTAACACACCACAGCCAGACTGATGCCAGCCACTCCAGCCAGCGCTCCCAGAACCAGCACTTTGCTGTCTGCCTGGGCCATCCTGCAGGCCTGCAGAGGATAAACAGGCATCACTGAGCTCACACTCAGATAGATGAAATTATGCTCTTCTAAAAATGATAAAACAGAGATATAGCCTGTTTCACATGAAAACTAAGTCGAAGAAGCTTTTTTAAGTTACCATAAATGTAAGCTTTGTAAAGCAGTGGGGGTGACTGTGGATCACAGGATAAAACAGGTCTTCTACGAACCACAGCATGCAACCCAGACTGCTTTGGGCAAGACACTGAAGCCTAACTCCACAACAAACTGACACAAAGTTCTGTCAGTGTGTGACGTACATGTAAATGATTAGATCCTGATGAGCAGGGAACTTGGCAGTACAGTAGCTGGCAAAAAAAGATCTCTGTCAGATATTTAGCTTTCACCTTTAACGCAAGGTGATAATTGATTAATTATCACTTGATAAGTCAAACTTTATTTATATAGCACATTTTAAAGTTGGCCAAAGTGCTGTACAATCTTAAAAACACAATCAGTAAAAACAAAAAACAAATAAATAGTAATTAAAAAACAATATTAACACACAATCACACAATAGATAATAACAAGAAAAAGCCACAATAAATAAAATCAACATAAAATGTTGCATGTCTCGCTCAACAGGTTTTAAAAGCCAATGCAAAGAGGTGCGTTTTAAGTAAAGATTTAAAATTCTCAATGGTCTAAGCATATCTGAGCATATAGTTTACAACCCATGTAAACTTAGTAATTGATTGCTCTATGACCAACCCACACAAATAACTGAACAGTTAATGGCTCAATGCTTGAAACACTAAGTCCTTAAAGAACAGACAGATCACTAAAAATCGAATGACTTGAAGCGCAAAGACACCACAATGTGTAGCTTCTTCTCGTAAGACACAGTTCTCTGTGGATGTATCAGCTGGTTATCACAAATTACAGTAGCTGACAGGAGGACAAGATGCCTAAAATATTCAACTCAAATAAAGGTGCAGTTACTTCAATATCAAGTCAGTTATGTAGATGTCAGTCTGGGACTCAATTCAAGTAAAACCAAACTTACTTTATTTGAAACCTAAGTTATGACCCCCACACTATATAAAATAATATTTTCCTGAGCCTCTTGTTAAAGTATCACCAAGAGGAGAGCGAATGTGTTTGTTGACACAACACCCAACCAGGCTGGTTTGATTAAATATGTTTGTTGCATTTGTTTTTCTCTATGGCACTTTATGGACGGCCCCCTGTATTGTCCCTGAGTGTCTAAACTGGTGCAACTCTACTATTCTCTAATGCACGTTGGGAAATCATGTTTTGTGTGTGTGTCCTTAAGATGTCTGTCCTGTCATAGTAAAAACAAAGGCTATTAACAGCAGGGGGTGAATGAAACCTGGAAACCTGGAAACCTGGAAACCTGGAAACCTGGAAACCAGGCTCCCTTCAAGATATTTGTCCACTGTCCACAGCCATTAGCATTTAGGTTTGAGTCCCTGATGCTTTAGTTAACGCTACAGTGAAAGGGCAAACAACAATATCCAATAAGACTGTCGTTTATCTGCAGCAAAGGCTTTACTGTGAGCTGATGTGAACTATGACAGCAGGATAAACAAACCCAGCTTAGATAATTGGATCAACACAGCAACGCTAACCAACCATCAAGCATGCAACAACCAGGGAGTAGCATCAAGCCATAATACACTCAATATTCATTGTCTGAATCACACTTAATCCTTTTTTGTTGATGTGTTTAGTTTAAGATGACTGTGCTGATAAGCTGACACAAACAAAGTCCAGCTGTTGGCTCAAAGTCGAAGTGTTACTTTGCTAATACAGAAATCAAAGAGTTAAAAAGACTTGAAATGTTTACGAGCAGAAACACAGAGTCGCTATGAGCAGTGAAATACATATTTTCAGTAGCAAAGGTAACAAATGTGACATTATAAGAGATCTTACTGCAGAGGGGAGAAGGCTGAGGCACTGGGCACTGCTTGTTTTCGCCTTGACAGGTCGCTCGTGTAACTGTCTAAATAGTCCGTGTAAGCACAATCACCGGTAACAAAGGTTCCTGTGTGTGCCTGCGTCGGCTTCACACCGCTTCACACCGCTTCACACTGACTTAACCTAAAATATTAGGAAATATAGAATTAGATATTAACACTGCATCTACAATTGCTCCACAAGGAATGTCAGTCAGAATGTGATGCACATGGGGAAATTATAGGACATCCTGATGAGCAGGAAACTTGGCAGCAAAGAGAGCTGTTAGATAACCTTCAACCCCAAGGTATGGAAAGGCCACTGACATTTTGTTTGGTTTTTTAGCGGTTAGGTAAGTAACGAAAAAAAATAAAAAAAATAAAATTCTTATTCATAATTATGAGTTAAAGTCGAAATTCTAAGATTACAGTCAGAATTCTTACTTTTTTCATATTTCAGTGGCCCTAATCCTCTTTTGTACTAAACGGTCGTTTACACATTTATTTAATCTTTATCCTGTGGGATTTCAGCTGTTTTCCAGAGATCTCAACTAAAAAATTTCAGTCTGACCTGTCACAGTGGCTAGCATATTATGTTGTTCAGATAAGATAAGATAGATTAGATATTACTTTATTGATCCTCGGGGGGCTAAATTAGTAAAATAAAATAAGATAAAATCAAAATAGATAAATAAAGACAGTATAAGATAGAATACAATTTAGATATATACAATGTTACAAATGGAATTCAGATAAATACAAATGTTACAAATGTATTAAATAGAAGTAATTACAGGCAGTATTAAACATGTTTCAGTAGTGCCAGGTTGACATGGTGTGATACTGGTTGGTAATGAAAGAATAAGCAATATGATAGAAAAAATAGATGTATATAATATACATAAGTTATAGTAAACAATAAATTCTAATAAGTTATCTCAATCATCAGAAAGTTATCCAGTAATCATGACCAAACAAGCATTGCTATCTTCAGACAATGTGATAAATTAATCCTTTATGATGGGAAAACCAGCTCTGGTGTGTGTGGGATTTTTTATGTTCCTAAATCCCTTACATGAATAGATTCATATGTATGAATAAACTCAAACCTTGCCACAATCACACTGTCATTCTCTGTAGAACACTAATGGATGTAAAATACAACTTGGCTGGTGGAAACATAGGCTACAACCTCCAGGTAGTAACTCTGGTTTGGCTTGCATCACTTGGATGGGAAGTGGCTTCACAAAAGAGATAGTCTACTAGTACTAACTTGTGGTTTACTCCAACATGAACATTCAAGTCGGAATTTTTCTTTAAATAGAGAACCTCTCATTTTGAGGACTTTTCACTGCATAACCAATTTAATAAAGGAAAATGTGTCTTTATTTAAACTTCATGACTGTATTGGCTATTCTTGATAATTTCTCTTGATAATATCTAATGTCCTTTTTTTGTCTTCTAGTGAAGATTTAACAATCTGTACTGAAGTCTAATCCAACATGAAACATTAATGACAGTCTTTGAGATCTAATTCCCAGTGTGTTTACTTAGTAGCGGTGCACCTCAGTGATTCTGTGTTCAGGGGACATTCATTGGTTGGATCAATTCTCTTATAACATTTCATTTTAATTACTTAGGTTTTGAAATAGTGTTTCATCAGTTTAAGGTTTGTTATGAAATGTTATCAAGCATTAAGAGCAACATAACTTTGAAGTCTAAGTTGCCATAGATGTGATGAACATTTTTTATAATTTCAACATTCTGTGTCTGATTTTTTTCCTTTTAGAAAAGTTCTCCTTCATTGACCATATCATTAAACATGTGAGTAAATAGTCTGAGTGCAAAGTTCAACTCAACAGCTACAACAGTGCTAGGAGTGTTTACAATAAATGACATAAAAACATGTAATAATTACTGCTTTTAAAGAAAGACATCAAGCATTATAAGTTACAAGTGTCATGTCAGACAGTCAAATGTTTGTGCTTCTCCCCCAAATGCTGCTGCTTATAATATTATATAAGTCAATCAATCATGCCATTCCATATGATGCCACTCATATTGGTTATTATAATGAGAGATTCACTCATGGACCTACCTGCTATTCTCCTCTCAGTGGGTCCCTGCAGAAAGTCAGGACAGAATGTGCGACACATTTATTATCACATCAACCTTGGACCTGCTGTCCTCATTTGGTTATATTTAACCTTCCTCCTGTGTTAGCTTTCTGTTACCATCTCTTGTGTTAACGGATCGTTTTTGACCAGTGTCTTAAACTAGCTGTAATATACACTAAAACATTTTTTTTTAACAACAATTAGTTTCTCATCTCTTGGTTACCTTGTTAGGCTTCCTTATCCATGAAAATATGGGTTTTAATATTTCTGGTGTGGGCATCTGGGTCTTTTTTGTCAGTATACCCCTCAATTTCAATTTTAAAAATGGTAAAATAAACCTCAAGAGAATCATATAAATAATTTAAAGGTTGTGATGTTACCTGACTATTACTGAGAGGCATTAGAACATTTCTCTTAAATCCATTTTTTTTTTCATTCTAATATTATTAACTATAGTAACATCTATGGTGTAACGGGTCAATTTCGACCCATATATAATTACTTCAGGAAAAAGGCAAAAAAGTAATATAAGCATGTTCCTCATCAATGACTTTCCACATGTCACCATGGACTTTTTTTCCTTCAAGGTTTGTCATATATGATGACTCTTTTTAGTGACAATGGCATAAACAGCTCAAAACATATCTTGATGTCACTGACTCTCGTAACAGCAAACCTTGTGATTCCAGGGGTCATTTTGATGACATGTGCAGCAGCTACCCTGCCATGTACATCATGAAGTACTGAGCTCCAAAAGATCTTACCATCTTTCGACTTGAATCCTTCAGAGGGAGCAGCTTCACCACCGGTGACCTCCTAATCAGACTCATCAGATGTGCCTGTGTCTTGTGGATGATACTCCACATTGTCTTCCTCCTCAGAAACCTGCTCACCCTCATACTGTTCTGTGTTCTCTCCCCCATGTTAACCAAAAAGAAAAATCTGCAAGTCGAATGGGGGTCATCCCCACGTTCCCACAGCCCTATTATCCTACATTTCTAGAACATTTTCAGAATTAGGTCTTGTGTTCCTACATTCCCCTTCAATTTAAGCCCTATCATCATACAAGATTTTTCGCAAGCATTTTATAGTAAATGAATGAATGATTTAATGAATGAATGAATGAATAAGTAATTTTATTTCGATCAGCAGCAGACAAAATTGTCACAATCTCAATCATTACAAGTAAAAATAAAATAGGCTGATCAAAAAGGGTTTCAGCTGAAGCAGAGCTTATAGATGCCTAAATGTGGGAACATAGGGCTGTGGGAACATCGGCGCGCTCCCCAAATGACCACTCAAATGAGTGAATTGATCTCACATGTCTGGATATGCCCGTCTTTGTTTATTTTGTTTTTGTGCAGGTATACGCAAAATGAGACTTGTTGACTGACAATGCACTTATGATTTCAGTTTTGGCTTTTAATTTTTGCTGTATAATCTTATTTTCATAACTGGGTTGAAACCAACCCTAACAATACAAAGGTCATAATTTCCACCTGAGCATTTTATAATTTAATGATTTTTTTAAATGATTTTTTTATTTTGTTGAAATAGAGGTTCCTGACAAAGTTAAAAAGCCTTGATGCAATAAACAAATTTATGTGGTTCTTTTACACGTTTAAAACCTAAAACGGGTCGGTGCCGACCCTAACACAAGAGGAAGGTTAAGTGTTTGGCATTGGCTTAGGAGGAGTGGTTAACTAGTGATTTATTTCTTCAATGAAGGTGCAACTTGAAAGTTTAGAGAAATGCAGGACTGTGGTAAGAATGTAGTGGATATCTCGGTAACTGTCAGTCCTCTCCACATAACTCTGATGATTTTCTCAATCTTCTTTGATCACTTCAGTCTGCTGTCTACAGGCGTCTATAGCTCCATGCCCACTTCACAACAGTTAAGTAGTTAGCTAACCAAGGCATTAGACAATTGCTCAAGTGATGCAAATAAAAACTTGTATCATCAGCATACATAACGACTCTGGCTTGGTTTAGAACAAGAAGGTCAGTAGTGAAGATGAAGAGGAGCAGAGCAATGGCCCCAAACACCTCTCTTGTGGTCCCCAAATTGAAACTCTTTCACAATTCAATGACTATGATTATGAAGTACATATAATGTTCTATTGGATAAACTACTCAGTGACCAATTTAGTGGTGAGATGTAAATTTGTAACATTTTTGTTTATGTAATGACAATTCATGATCAATGATTTCAAAATGTTCCAACAACCATGACCCTGAGTTAGTTTACTGGACAAATGCTTTCAGCTGTCTGGGATGATCCTGTTATTTGACTTGGCAGAGCTACGTGATCCCTCTGAAAGTTGTTTTCTTACAGTCTATAGAGAGGAAGAGAGCCGTACTTGCATGGAAAGAGGTTTCAGGGAGTTCCCTCGAATGAGAATAGCTACGTGCGGTTTCTTCTCTGCTCTTTGCACACAGTATTGTTCCTCAGCCCACAGCCTGCATTCTGCCTGCTGGGAACAAAAAGCCCACCTGAAACCCACAGGCATGGTGGTGCAAAAAAAAAAAAAAAAAGCTGGGCCAGCGGTCATGGGTTGGCCCTGCAGACGCAGATACTGAGATAAGAGAGAGACGCATCCAGCCATGGCCTTGTTCCCATCGGGTCAAAGCCTGGAGATAAGCAGATATTGTCAACATGGTGGTTTTATGTGGCCACCACACATCAACTCTAACTCTCATGGCACAGGGGGAGAAACATCAGCAGCCTTAGGTTTGCCTTGTGCACATAAATAAGCCCATTACAGCTGTCAAACAATACATGGAAGAAGAATCAGGGTGAAATAAGGCATCACTATCAGGACTCTGCTGCAGACCACAGAGCTGTTCCTTGTCAGGGGATGATGGAGTAGTTTCTACCTGTGTGGGGACCAACTCCTGTATCAGCTCTGTGTGTTTACAGAGAGTTTAAAGATTCATTCAGCCAGAGAGATGTGGCAAGACGGAACGATTTCTTTCAGCTTTAATGTTGGCGAGGGAGGAAAAAGTCCAGCTACACCTGCTGTATATATCTACAGTTAAAAGTGTACCCATGCATACTGACATTTTTTTCACTCTATATTTTCTCATTGTAGCATTGCTGATAATTTTAAGTTTGTTCATTGAAACCAACCAATTGAATCAATGTTTATGGTTGAATCTATTTCTTTTTTTTTTACATAATTTTAGCACAGCATTAAACTGAAATTACGTCTTTGATCAAGGCTTTTTTGACTGATTCAAATGTACAGTAGCAATATCTAGCGATCAGATTCTCGATTGAAACACTCCCCTGCTCACCCCTCCCGTGGGTGAAGTGACAATGGCCTTTGAGGACAAGAAGCTCCTGTGATGCATGATGAGCATGATGCTCCATTTTTAAAGCTTTTACCATCAAAACATCTATAAATTAAAATGATTTGCACCAAAAATAACAACTCTCTTCTTCTTTGTCTTCCAACTGGAGCATTTTGCGCGATCACTCATTAAATACAAAAACGTGTGTGTTACTAGTTTGTCCATTCTGTTCTGCCGTAGAAACCCAACAGTGCAAGATGGCGGCCTCCAAGGAAGGGGATCCTAGATTTAAACTACCCACTAGCAAAAGCACTGTGATTATTAAAAACGACTTTAAACATGAGTTTAGCTTATGAGTGTTATATTACATTTCCATCAAGTCTGTTCTGTAAAATGCTGCTAAATACTACACACTGTACCTTTAATCATCAAAACGTAGTTAAAGAAATAACAATAATATAATCTGCTGGTTAGTTTATTTTTTAATTTTTTTCAAAATTTAGATTGTATTTGGATACATTGATGTTGATATGCTATAGTTTGTGATAACTACTCAGAATATTTGTGTGTTGAAGGTGTTCTTTTCTTATTTCTAAAATGTGTAAAGTTATATTTTTGGGCTTTTTTACCTTTGTTTGAAAGGACAGCTGAAGAGAGACAGGAAGTCTGAGGAGTAGAGAGTGGGGGAAGACATGCAACAAATGGCCAAGGTGTCGAACCAGCAACCTCCGTGACGAGGATGGTAGCCTCTGTTTGTAGGGCACACTTAGAGATTGTTTGCAGCAAATTAAGGGGAACACTGTTTTTACTCTGCTTACATTTAAACATTTGTGCAATTGATATTTCAGACCTCAGATTGATTCACAATTCTAATATTTTAAAGCTTGTCCGTGCGGCAAGCTATTCTATGATCAACACACAATTTTATCATAAAATCTGTTACCAAAAGGAAACCAAACTGTGTCAATATTCAGCAATATACTTTGCAGAGTGAAATCTAAGTCAGATGAAACATTTTCAATCAGGGAAATATTTCCTCCAATTCTGTTTGTCAGGATGTTTCTTCCTCCAAGGCATTCTTGAAGTCCAAATATGTAAAAAAAAACAAACAACAAAAGAACCCCATTCTCCATATAATTCACTGTTTTATTTTTATATGGTGATCAAGAACTGAAGATGGTTGATATAGTTGGGATTCATGCAAAAATGTCTTCTACAGTAGAGGAATTTTTGTGGATCTGCTGGTTGTTGGAAGTGGACTGAAATGCTCAGTACGCAGAACCACCACTTAAATGTTCTTCTTATCAGCTGCCAGTACCTGTTCTTGTCCTCTCCATATTACAGTTTATCCGAGTGTTTAATGATATTACCTACACTACATTACCCATTCTATGACCAAAGGTGACCAAAACTGCTGTTTCAAGTTTATGTACCTAAAATTGGATGGGAGCATGGTTGTGCAGAGAGGCAGAGGTTGTTTGTTTATGTGATACACTGATGTAGTGTTTTCAAGAAATGTATGTTGTAAAAATCAGCTGTATCTTCTATCTTATCTGCAATGATTTATTGACTTTAGTGATTTTTACATTGGAAATGGGGAGTACTGGCACTCTTTTGTTCTATTTACAGCACTGGCTCTACTAAATTATAATACCAAAGCATCTTTTCTCCAGTCACAGAAACCAGTTTCACCGAGAGCTGAGGTCTGACAGCTGCTTCTCTCAAACTAAGCTGCTGTCTGGCTGCTTAACTTGATCTTAACTTGTTTTTCAGGCTTGTTTCTCTACAAAAGGAGCTCAACTTGTGTGACAAGCTTCTTTTCATCAAACCAAGGCCTTAAGTCGGAGTCTATCATCAAGTGGTCCCTGTCACATAAAAAGGGTCACAAAACTTTCTTCCACCTGAAATAAAAAAGTCACACCTCACCACAGCAGCTGAGATAAGTCTGTTAGATATATGCCATGTGAATCAACTCCACAAGCAGTGATGTTCTTTCTATTAGACATCCAAAACAATTTTGTAACTCTTAATGGATACGTTAACTTTCAGAGCATAAATTCAGTTTTTGAACAATGACTTATCAAATACAGCCACACCAACCGCTCCTCATTCTCTGTCCACGAGTGTTGAAGTGGATGATAAAGTGGGACTGACTACCGACATTTCTCAGTGTGTATTTCTTTTTTTTTTTTACTTAAAATGTTAATCAGTTATTTCCACATTTAGAAAAAATTGAGGATTGTAATAGAAGCCCTCCAGTGGAGATAATGTGTTACAGCTTCCAACTGCTCTCACATTTGCTCTGTCAGTGCAGCAGTAGCACTAAGCAACAGCTCGAGTATCAAAGAGGTGTTGTGTTACCATGCTTAATTCACCACTAATCTAAATTTACCAGGAGACAAGTTTCCACTGTTTGCTGTCTTCTTTGAACTTAAAGTTGCTGTCGGTAGTCACGGAGTAAACATCTTTTCAGAGAGAGAGACGTTGAATGTCAACACTACCCCTTCCAACCAGATTTCCTCTTAGGCCTACCACACAGATCGGTGTGCGCAATCATGATAGTGCCGGACTCCTAACCAATCGGAGGATGTAGTAGAGGCCACCCCTTAACCAACCAGAACGGAGAATTGGAGATTAGCTATGATTGGTCCGTCAAAACGGGAACGAGTGGAATATTAACATGGCTTGATACAAAGGCATTAGAAAACGAGATTTCGCAATAGTCTCAAATTACTTCACTATCTCACGAGTATAGATGGGTATTATGACCTTTTCTCCAAACCCAGCATAAAAAAGTAGGGTTTTTTACACCATTCCTGCCAAAAGCAGCTGTAAAAGACTATATTTAATGGAAAGAGTGAGTTGAAGAGCAAAATCATGACATAAAAAACAGCTCATATGCAAATATGTCCCTCAGCTCAGGTAGAGAAAGCATCAAACGAAGAGAAGCATTTGTCCTTGTCTAACAGGTTGTAGGATCACCTCCCAGTCCTGGTATGACTTGATGCAGGTCATCCTTCCCTTTCTTACCCCACATTTCCTGTCCCTATTAAGCTGTCTTATCTAATAAAGGCAAATAGTGCAAAAAAAGGTTATTTAGAAAAAAAAAAAAAAAGACACCAAATATGTTGCCCTCACACACTGAGTTCTTCAGTTCTACTCTGAACATTTCTGGCATTGGGAGAGGACATTTTTGTCCCTGTATTTTTGTAACACTCATAGAGCTCTGAAAATGTGGAGTTAGTTTATTTTTTTATATCAAATGAAACAACTCTATGGCTTCTGTTTAATTTGATAAAAGTATGGTTTCTTGTAACCCTGATTTTAGCTTAGAAAATGACATAACGCGATAAAATCAAATCAACCAATCAGTGACGAGTAAACAAGTAAATAACTGGTGCATGCTGGGAATAAGGCGGACAGATTGTATCAGAGAGAAACTCTCCGTGACCTATAACAGTGTGCTGTGACGATTTCTAATGACTGTACTTCCTGTTTGTCCTCTTCTGCAGTGACGCAGACACAATCAGTCGAACCATCAGGATTCCTCAGAGATGCTACATCTGTAAATAATCGTACATCTAGCACGCTAAAAATTGTGACCAAAATACAGATTTGTTCTTAATACTGATTTTCAATAAAATATAAAAAGAAATGAAGAGAAAACATATGCACTTAATTTTACTCATCTTATAAAAGCTGTAATAAGTAAAGGATAATGTTTAGTTAAGCAGTGATTATACCAAATAGTATCTCGACAGGGTGAGAAAGAAGATAAGTCTTTTCTCATTAAAATGTTTTATTGACATAGCTAAATAAATGAGCCTCTCAGTTTCTAAGGTTGGTAAAGCTTCCATGGTAATGGTAGTTGTACTTGATCTGTACATTCATTTCAGTGTCTCAGTGTATGGTATGGACTTTTTGTGCAAAACACAATGACCTGTGTTATCCCACCTCATCTTAAACATGTTACGCAGATCTTAAACTCATACGAAATACTCTTCACTTTACATGCCAGTAATTCTTATATCTCAAATATTTCTCAGTCTTTAAACTCTCTAATTATTTCAGCTTTTTGTAAAGACATCCTCTGATGATGTTCTCAGACTTTTGGACCCCACTGAAGTGAAAGTAAAAGCTGAGGAGAAGAGAGACACAGACATTCCTGAGTTGCAGTCAAACCAGTCCAGCAGGGGGCACTAAAAGAGCTTGTACTGAGATCCTCCTTACAGTAAGGGGTGCTGATGAGGAGCAGGGCCGTCTTCTCTACATACACTTTAGGCAGAGGTCATGCTAGTTGTCATCTTTAAAACCTGTAAGTAATGAATTTCATCACTGCTGTGCAGCGAGCAAACACAGCAGCTCTTTGTGGTTCAGGCTGGACTGAGCCAAAGATCAGGATAATCTGCTGTTAAACACAGTCTGAGCCCGCACACATTACCCAGACTGCATCAGTGCAGGTGAAGGTGAGGAAAGCCTGAGTCATCTACATTATGTCTGCTCTCCTCACACAGGGATATACACCACAACATGATGATCGGATGTTTCCAAATAACAGAAAACACTCTGTGTCCGAAACACTAGTGCTTATGCCAGACTGTTTTTCAATCCCAAAACAAATACAGTAGAACCAGTTTTTTTAACTCAGACATGAACATTCAAACTACATTTCTAAAAAAAATTATACAGTTTTAACTTTGATTAAGCCTCATCATTATTAAGTTACCATAAAACAGGCAAGAAATGATGTTTCTGATACCCGCATGTTACCTGTAAAAGCAGGAAGTTTGGGACAGAGGACTGTTTGTGGTGATAGCAGTGAATTATTAAATCATCAACAAAACCATGAAAAAACACACACAGCACCAGAGAGCTACTTGGTCCGAGGATTTTCTGGGCTGACGGGTCAAGACACTCTACGTCTGTCTGATCAGGCTGGTGGTTAAACTGTGAAGTCTGGACCTCGGCGTAAGATTTAACTAACACTGCACTCTATGTTTGCGCTGTTTTATTCTTAATATTAAATGATAGTTTACCTGAGACAAGTTTTTAAACATTGTTATGGTATTGGACTGACTGTGATATTGTCCGATACCTTATTTTTGGAAGTAAAAGGGCCCATATCAAAACAAACCTTGAGCACTAAACAGGATATAAATCAGAGGCTGATGGGAAAGAAATCAGATAGGATTCATTTTTTTGCTTCTCTCTCACTTCTTTTTATGCTTCTATTTTAATTTTGACATTTAAAAAGCTTTCAAATATGTGATTGCCAAAACAACACTATGGAAGACTTAAAGGGCCAAAATTAATCAGGGGATGATTTTTTTTATATGTCCAATAAAAAAAGAATTTCACTCCAGTGCTGAAAAAAGATCCTCCTCCTCTGAGTTGTTTTCCTTTAGCTGTCACAACTACTGAAAATGTGACAATACATTTTTGTTATTGCCAACATTTAGACTATATTCTCAATATTTCCACCTCTTTTCTGGAAGTGCAAAACTTAAAAAAACCACACTATGCTATTCTTTTCCTTCTGCCTGGCTCTGCTGTTCCTGCTGTATTGTTGCATGTGAATTGTGAATTTCTGCACCAAGTTGACCGGTCTTTCTCTGCAGACGGATAAACATTGCCATGCAGGCCGATGCCGAGCCATAACACTGAAGTCTTTGTCTTGTCAGAAAGTGTTGCTGCTCCACCTCATAATAAGACAGATGAAATACAACACAGCCAGAGACACTGCAGATCCCCAGGAGACCTCCACCAGCTTCAAAGAAAGAGCTATTTGGATTTTTCTTCATATTTCTTTTGATCAATGTTTAATGATTTCTCAGAGGAGGAACAGTGAGTGCATAGAATATAAAAGTGAATACTGAGGGAGTGAAACCACAAAGAGCATATATGACCGTCTGTGCCTTTCCACTCAGATGTCACATCACTATTAATGCTGCATGTGTATCAGCAGGCAGTTGTAAAATATCTTCCTCCATCCTGGCGAGGGACGCAGGTGCAGTTCAGGAGGAGGTTAAGAAGATGGTTTATTGTCAGTGGCACAATGAACCGCTCCAGCAGAACAGAGCTGTATTGTCTGAGGCCAGTGAAGCACACAGGGACAGGAGGACGTATTTCTAAAACAGGAGATAGCCATGGTTTATATGGAAAACATTACAATCACATTATCAAGTAATATCATTGTCAGACACTACTACACTACATTACTTATGGTCTAGATTTTATTATGCATCATATCTCTGAGCACACTGGCAGCAGGGACACTCAAACAATTTAACTTCTGTCAGCCATCGTGTGAAATTCTACAAAAAATACCACAAGGATAACAAAAAGAACTACAATCACCAGAAGAAAGACACTGAATAGAAGAACATTAATGAAATAAGGACCCCTTCTTAAAAATTATAAAGTGGAGTTATACCTGTGACAGGCTTAGGTATGAGCTCACTCCTGGACACTAATATTTCTCAGACTCTTAGAAGTGTAAGCAAATATGCTGTGAAGTTCTCATGAACAATAGATCGATACATAAATATATACTAAATGAATAAATCCTAACTCAGGGTTTGAGCTTCATGCAGAGCAAGTCACTGTGCTGCCTTTTTAGATAAGATTTTAAGTCCCACAGACAAGATTCATATATTGAAAGTGTGAGGGACCCCACACATGACAACAGATGATGACAGATTTAACAGCTTGGTTCTTTTAATGTGTGGAGTACAATGATTTGGCCAACACAGACTAACAGATCCCATTAACCAACAACCAGAGTTCAAACTGGAAACCTCTCAAAATCTCTCATGGTCAAACTTGACTTTAGAGTTTGTTATGGCTATAGAGTCATTCAAGTATATGTGCGTTATTTAGTAATATATTTCATAGACACTAAAATGTCTTTCTATGTTTGTCTAACTGGTTAATTGTCCTGCTGTAGTTAATTGGTGCTGCTGTTGGGCACAGCTGATTGGAGCAAATTTGCAACTGAGCATGTGCGCTGCAATGAGTGCTTTGATCTGAGCAGGACGAGGAGCAAGGGATTTTCTGACCGTAGCTCTGCTTAGTTTTTTCTAATTTTTAGCTTCTAAGAAAAGTTTTGTTTGTTAGATTTTCGATAATTTGAATGAAATTTCAGTTTGTTTCATTTTATACGGCGTCCCTTTCATTTTTGGAATACATGCACTTAAACCTGTTTTGGAAAGCACAAGTCAGAAACATCACGTCCTGCAGAAGTGGCAAAGAAGATTTTTGCTTAAAGTTGCCACTACAGAGTTCACAAACATAGCAGGCGATGGGATGGTTGTCAAGCTAAATGTTGCTAGCTGCTTAGCTACTTGGTACATCCATTGCAGTAACAATTTCTGTTCAACTCTTCTCCTTGTCAGTTTGTGGAATGTCTAACAGGAAACACTGTAAACATTTGTGTTGCCCCAATTAATAATAAGTCTGTCCCCTTACATCTAACTTTATGCTTTGTCATCATGACTGCATTTGTTCTGCTTCCTTCTTTAATCAGCTGACGTGATGATCCATAGAGCACATGCTCAGCTGTCATTTGGGTTCTCTCTACACAACAGGATTTCTGATTGTCAATACCGAACATGTTTAATGTTTACAGTTTCAAATCAGTGTGACCATGATGGTCTTCAGAGCAGGTTCACAGTCTCTGGCAGACTAACACTATAGTGATCGGATTGATTTGATTTGGTTTCGTTTATCGAGCGAAAAACAAAGAAAGAGCAGTGGAGGAAAGGCAAAAAATGTAGGCCACAACAGAGAACTCTACAGAACTGAAGATGGTGCATGAAGACTTGGGAACTCGGGAAAGAATAATGTGATGTTCAAGGACTGATACATGGAAAAGAAAATGTCACAGACTGATGGTGACGAGGCAGAAAATCTTAATGAGCCGCAGTCCTGTTCACGTTGTTTTACTTCACGATCAGTGGAAATGTTCATTTAAATGTGAGTGATAACAGCTAAGTTAGCTCATTTATGGAGGCTACAGAGTTAGCTGCTACTTTGGAGACAGCAGAAACTGTGAGAGTAACAGTTGAAAAAACACATCTGTTTCCAATCAATAAAATCCCTTCAAAATGAAATATGATGATGAATATTCACTGACTGATGAATTCGTCTTGTGCACTGACTCCTACGCTTTAGTCTGAAGAAGTCACTTGGAAATTAGTCTGCCAGCTAAATGGTGACCTCAGAGCTAAGTCTGGTCACATGACCTTCTCGTCATATTTTAAGAGACTGTTGGAAACAATACAACACTCTCAAATTCTCTGTTTTTTTAGCCTTAAAGAATTGAAGTAGAGAAAAGCTGTTAGTGTAGATCATTTTAATGCACTCTTTGTGTTTGTAGGGGGTTCTTAGAGGCCTTAATTCCATTTCTGATAACTCGACACAGCTAACAATAACATCTGATATACTCATTCTCCTCGCTCACTCCAAATACCAGAGTCTCAGTCATGTTATCAGCTGAGAGTTCATATCCTCTCTGTGGTTTCAGCAGAAAAGTTTACATAATGTGGATATAATGTGGGCGGTTCTTCTTTATAGGATCATTGTGGATTAAAACACTTTGGCTGTTATTTTTGCAGAGGTTTGTTCGTCATTCCTTACACTTGTGAAAATATTTTTCATTAAGATGGATGTTGAAATGTGGGAATGTGGTGACATTACTTAAAAAGTATCCCACAGAGGAAAACTTGGAGGTACTGAGCAGATCAGACAGACTTAAACAAACCATCAGATGCAGAGAAAACAAGCAGATGGAAAGTTTATCATCCAAGCTTTCATTGTTAACATCAGTCACTGTTAAACTGCTGGCCATCTGCTTCAACTTTGACCTCTGAGTGTGCACCAGGTACCTGACTCAGAATCAGGGTCAGTTGATTCTTATTTGTCTGCTAAATAAGCTGAGACAATTTATTCTTTTTGACTTTAAGAGCCATCCCATCATCTTTATCAGCCCACATGGGACTCATGAAACTTACCTGAAAGATACAAATTTAACACAGATTTCCAAAAGAGCCAGCTGTTGACTGAACCTTGGATTATTGTAAGGTCTTTCTTATTGTTTCACATCACTGCATTGACAGAGATGGAAACGTGTGATCAGAGCATGAGTTTAACCAACATGAATTAAAAGAAGTCAAAGGGAAAAAGGGTTTAAACCATTTCCTGCTTGAAGGCTTTGTGTTTAGCAATATATAGTTTCTATGCAGATGTGTAGCCCTTTTTAAAGCTTCCCCAACATTGTAAATGAGTGATCTTTCATCATTTCAACTAAATTCATAAAAATGTTTCACTGCTTTTAGATCACTGTCTATTTCTTACACAATGGGGGTCAGATCAAATCTGGCTGCACTGTTTGTTAATCTGACTTGTCATGTTTCAGGGCCTATTGGACTTCTACTTTCACTTTTTCATCTTCTTCTCTGGTCTAACGTTGACTGTGGTATGATGGACAGCTGACAAAAATGTGACCCAGGTTGAAATCAACCAGATTTAGCCTCTAAACATGAGCTCTGTGGTCACCGTACAGTAAGCCTCAGCAGGATGTGTTTGTTATGGGCGATGCCACAGCCTCGTAAATCAGCTGGAAAAACCTCTGATGGTGAGAGAAGATTAAAAAAGAAGACAAACAGTAAACAATGCTTCTCCTCTCCTCCTGGCTTGAAGCTGCAGTTCCTCCTGTCTCTCCCTCTCTTACTGTGCTGGTGTGGTTGCTGAGTACAAGCCACCACAGTGGCAAAGAGGCCCAGAATAGCCGAGGGTGGGGAAGGCCAGGCGGGCCTTGCATGTGGGCTGCTGAGCTGTAGTGTCTCTAAACCATCGGCTGGCCTGTGGAATGGAGGCTGCTTCCTCATGCATGCCAGTGGTCATAGGCAGCTACACACCCTCGACTATTTCTGTCCTCTCCTATTACTCCTTTTCATTTTCTCCTCCTCTCTTTCTCTCTTCACATGCAGCTGCCTTTTTAGTTTTAAATATTTGGAGATGCAGCTGAAGCATGCTGGAAGGAATACAGCAACATTCACTTTGCCCTCTCCCCTGGTTTCCACCTGATTGTACTCTACTGAGTATGGTATAACATTGCAAAAGTCAGCTCCCAAAAAGAAGGGGGGAAGGGATTTATTATAGAGAAAAGTATAACATTAAATCAAAAATGTTACCTCCTGATGGAAAAAAGACAAATTTAGGAGGTATAATGTAATGTAAGTGTGTGCTTATGCAAACTAGAATGCCAACAGGCTGAGACAAGAACCCTTAGCTTCATGTTGGGCTGAAGCATACCCACCCATTCACTATATACAATCAAAGTTATTACCTGGCTACCAACAAAAGATACCAATAAGTTTACAAGTATTGATTAAAAGATGAGTCATCGATTTCAAATTTATTTATCTTTAAATTATTTACCTTTAAAAAATAGTCCCACTGATTCCCTGTGAAAGTGAACATTTCATCTTGGGGTCAGGTTGAAACATCAGTCTGCTTTATTTTATAACTCACATTAGTTACGTTAATTGAACATTTCCATTGAAGGTAACGTTAGACAAGGTAAACAGGACTTCTGCAGGAGTATTTATGTTGACATTTTGTCTTCATGTCGCTCTCCTTCTCTGAGCTTTGCATTTGAGTAACCTTTGAACATAAATGAGGCAAATGTCAGAACTTTTAACTTTAATGCTAGTATCACTTCCATTTATGGGTTTAGTTTGTTGTAGCGATTGGCAGTTTAAAGATGCTCTCACTAGATCTGCTGTTGTTGCCTGGATTGCAGGACAGGACGTTGATTAAAAATGTTGTCCTGTATAGATGTAAGTTATGCTTTTTCTTCATTTTGATAATTTAATGTGTCACTCATTAACACTTTGTATTGGAAAATTTAAGCAAAGGCTGTTTTAGCGGCATACAGTTAATCACTTTGACTGACACCTACCCCCATCAAAGGTTTCAGACAGTAAAAATAGCAATACAGAAAAAGGCCAGCGTTCATGCTAATGGTCTGGTTGGTTTTTGTCGATCATATTGAGACATCAGTATTAATTTGTGTCCATTTCATGACCAGATTAAATCTCCTCACAGGAGCTTTAACAGACCTGTGCATCAGTTAAATGACTCTTACGCTGCTCCTTAAATATGAAAAGTATTCAGTGTTTCTTCTCCACATCTACAGAAATACATGAAAGCTGTGGTGTAAAAAGTAAAACAGTGAATTTAAGATGTTTTCATTTACTTGGATTTTCCCCAGTCTTCTCTGTTCTTTTACTGTGATTTATCATGTGTTAAATAACTTTAAGGTAAATGTATTGCACTTATTTAATCCACATAATGTCAGTTTGGAACCATGCATATTACTTTTGGCTGGTTTTCTGTAATACAACACAGATGACACAAGAATATTTAGATTGTTTCCAATGTCGTAAACGGCTCTGTGGAGGAAGCCTCAGAAATGTAAAAGAAATGCAATGAGTCAAAATCATGAGGCTATTTCTGGATTTCACAAATGTAAGCAGTGCAGGAAAAGGGATAAACACACCCTGCGGAGCTGTTAATCACAACGTCAGTCATCAGAGTGAAATGCTCTTTTAACGATAACACCCACATTCCTGGCTGTTACTGTAGCTGATCACACAATTATGTGGAGCTGATTGAGTCTCAGTCAATGACTAATGAACGTTTGGCTATCTGGAGGCCGAGCAGTTTCATGTGAGAGGAATTTGAAACATTCCTTTTGTTCGGGATGTGAATGTGTGGGCAAACGGCACCGCTGGGAATGATCAGCTCAAAACAATGTAATGACGGGCTGCTGGGGATACAGCAGCCGTGCAGAGAGGGGCATTGTTTCAGGGACTGGTGCACACTAACATTAGCTCTGTACTGGCTGACGTGCAGAATTCAGTAACACAAAGGACTATATGAGTGAAATACTGCCTGTTTGTCCACATGCATTCCAGACACCAGAGGGGTGGACGATGAAGAGAGTTCAACACATCAAGACTTTCTTTGAGGAAAGTGGATGTACTAAGCCTTAAGCTCCAGGTGGAGATAACAGGTATTAAGAAGGTGGTTATGAACTCTCTAAGTTAAGTCTAAGGCTCTCTGCAGCAGGCTTTGTGTCCACGCACATGAGAGGGTGTGTTTATAGTGTCTATTTAATACTTCTTCTGCACAAAAAGGATGATCACTAGATGCCTGCCTCAGTCTGACTGGTATAATGAAAAGCAAAGATTAATATAAGTAAAAACAAAAAATGATAGCATTTATTAGTAAATGAACATATTGATGTATCTCTGAGGAACAGACTGTGGCACCCCCTCCTTTTGATGAGACAGCTTGTAGGCTGCAACTCTCAAACTTCAACAGCAGTTTAGCCAGGAACTGCAATTAGGTTTGTCCTTTCACTTCATGATAATCTGTTAAACAATATGTTTTGTTCTAAATAGAAGTCAAAGTAATTAAATGACTAATTAAGTGTATTATCTGTGTTATCTCTACAAAAACAGCAGAATAATATCGACCTGTCATGAATTTAGGCCTAAACCTAAAAGCATAATCCAGTGTCCTTAAATGCTGTGATCGTTGTTTTACTGTGCAGATGATCTTTTAAAATTCAAAGTGTAAATGCAGACGCTCTGTGATGTGATGGATACCGGCCTACATGTTACTGTAACTGCACACATTCGATCTGGAGATTCATTTACATAACATTCAAACATATCCATAATCATATGGCTAAAATGTATCTCAGTTTGCCTTCTGCTGGACCGAGTATCTTGTTTATTATCATTAGGGATGTCCTGAAGAAACTGATTTCCTAGTTTTTAAACAGAGCCTAAATTCTAACTAGCCAACCAGTCTCCGTCCTCCTTACAGGTTAATGTCCACTGTGCTGCCATTGCTCCCGTCGAAAGGTTCAATGTCAGTTTAACAAGACACAGCATACATACAAACAACTTTATCTTCATTTTATAGATCAAAATACTGACAAACCACACCGCGCTACAAGATGTCATCTGTTATGTGTGCTTGTTTACATCCGGGTAGTAGAGCAATATAGCATAATGACAGAGGCAGGTGGCTGCACTACAGCTTATAGACAATAGATGACCAGTTTTTCAAGTCTACAAAAAGAAAAGCTTTTAACAAGATGTTAATAGCTTTTTTAACCAGCTTGTAATACTGTTTTAAATTAGCAAGGGGACAGTGTTTAGTATTTAGCTATTTATCTTCCAGAATAATGATGTTACTTTTTTAAGTGTTTGTTATGTGACTATTCAGAACATGTTGCTTCACTTTGATTTTTCTCAGTTTTATGAGTTTGAGTGTTTTTACTTTATAGCATGAGTGAGGTAGCTTTATAATGACTCCAGCCTTCTTTCCTCACCACAAGTGCCTCCCGTGTTGGAGACTATTTCAGGTTGATCATCTTGAGTGCTTCTCTCTGAAATAAAATATTCTGTAAAGTAAAAGTTATAAAGTATAGCAGTGCTGGTGATTATCAAACTTAAACATTTACCACTTTAAATATTCCTGGAGTCTTCTTTGTTCTTTGAGAAATATGCTTGCATTGATGTTCCTGCACATCCTTTAATACATATTTCTTTTACGTACAGCTTTATGCCAAGATGATCGCATGAGAAACTTCTCAATTAAAGCAAATATTGCAGATTTCCATTGACAAATGTGATTGTTTTTTGTTTAGCTGTAACAGTACAAAGATGTACTCCCTTAACTTAAAGCTTTATTTGAAGGTGATGCCACTTGTAGTTGATAGATGAAAGCTATTTTGCTTTCATCCTGAGATAATAATTCTTAGATGTTTTCATTGTTACAAACGAATGTGCGTCTTTACATTGGCTACACTTCTTTTCAGGTTAGTATATCTTCTTGATGGATATTTCACCATAAATACATTTAAATTAACACATTACAGTTAATTTTCATGCTCTGGCGGTGGATTGTTTTTCTTCTTTAATCTTTATTATCTCAGTGTTAATGTTTACTTCATGTTTTTGAGAGTGCAGTGTGAAAGAAAGCTTCCCCTTCCCATTTTGCAAAACTTCCTGCTCTATCTCCCACTGAAATACTTAAATATTCCCTCCATTATCTTCCTTCTCTCTCAAAGACTTACTGTACCTCCGTGGTCTGGAAACATGCCTTCTAAAGGCTTACAGTTTGCATGACATGAGAGACTTAAAGGCCCGCTCTCTCTCGTTTAGTGACCTAAATTGGCAACACTGTCAGACCAACCACAGCTCGTACATGTGAAAACAAACTATCCCTAGTCTTGTCTTCACATCTCTCTCAGACGGTATCAGAGTATCAGAGACTGATGGCTGTGATTGACGGCCAGTCTTGGCTCCAGAGAGAAATAGATAAGCAGGCCCAGATGGAGCAGGTCGGATGTGTCTGCACACATGATTTAAGTATGAGTCTGGGACAGAGGAGGGGACCAGTGCCGAGCATGCCCCCCTTTCCACACCCACCCGCCCCATGTCAAATACAAACCACATGGGAGAGGTGTAGATCACTATTTGATCTGCCCTGTGGGGGAATCAGGATGTCAAGGCGGGACGGCTGTGTTCCTCTGTCCACAGCCTCTGTTTGACCCAGCTACCAAGGGCGGAGAGAGGGTGGGGTAGATTAACAGGCAGTAAACTGTGAAGGATAAAATATGTGGCTTTGTATTATGACTCAGAATGAAAGCAGATAGACTGATCTGGGAGTTCAGTCCCAAGTTTTACTGCCGTGAAGTTGTTCTGTAACCGTAGACTGCATGTAAAAAGTGAGCGGAGCATCCAGATCAGAGAAGTGAAACCAAATGTTGGAATGCCTTAATCTGGCATTCTTTCAGGTGGCCCATAGGGGGCAAGGAGGATATTACCTCAGTAGGCATCTTCCTTTGGATCTCAATCACTACTTTTAAGTCTTTGCAAATACAGCAAGATATCAGCATTATCAGGCATAAACCTTGTATCTCCAAAACCCCTACTTTCCAGGAAGTACAGGACCCTTTGTTTTTTCACATCACTAAACGCAGCATTAGATTCAACCACAAGCTTTTTAAGGCTTTTCGTCTCTCAAATCTTAGTAAGCCTACTGACTTGCATAAAAGGGGATCAATAGCACTGATTAATAAAACAAAATGTAATGATGAAATACAGAGATACAAGGTTTATGCCTAACAGTGATGATGAGCATTTTGCAAATAATTGTCCCATTTAATATTAAGCAGATGATAAAACATAGTTTGCTTTGGAGCTTAGAAACCTCACTTTTGACAAGTTTATTCCATGCCCAAAAAAGTATTCTTCAGCTGCAAAGCCAGTTTTTTTGTTTACAAAAATGAGCATCCCAAGCAATGTCACTGTTGCAGTAAACTACAGATGCATCTTGATTACTACAAGCTAACACCATTATGAGCTGAATACTTGCTAACCTCTCACTTTTTTGCAGCTCTGGTCAAAACACCGTCACTTCTGGTATTATATAAAATGGTGAATGCCAAAAAGCCCAACTTGAGACAAAAAACAGTTGAACTAAAACCAGCTGATGTTACTTCAGCGAGGTCCACTTCTTGCTTCGTGTTTAATTCTGCTCTACATTTTGATTTGAGCTCTGGCAGGGTTTCCTTGGAGCAAGCCTCAAGTGGACACTGGAGGAACTGCAGCATCTTGGATTCAGTTTTCAACACTGCTTGTCTGTGACTTGGCTTGGTTTGGAGTTTGCCTCACATCAAGCTGTAGAAAAATAAAGTTGGTTGAAAAATGGCTGCTAATTATGGCACAGAGGATGAGGGATGTCAGATGTTATCATGTAAGAAGAAGCGTTTCTGTCTGACCCACTCCAATGAAAGGTTAGACATATCCTCCATTTTTCTGCAGTAACTATAACATGTCAGTGTTGATGAGGAGACAGAAAACAAGTCTGGAGCTGAGTTTGATCTTATCATCTGTCTTTGACCCACAGACCATGTTGTTAAGGAGTTACTATGTGTTTATACTGTACAAAACAGATACTGCATCATTCCAACGTTTACCCCCTACATGTTCACCACACACATTCATTAAAATTCTGCAGACTATTTGAGCCAAACTGCAGACATCTTTGATCTCAGTTAAATCTTGATAGTCCCCATAGCAGCTGAGAAATATTTACACCTTCCATGTCTTCAGCCTAACTTTAGTTTTAGGATATCTTGCCAAAAGAGCTGTTACCACTTCTATGGTATTTATGCATTATTTTATAGTACAGGAGAAGTTGTTCTTCTGCTTACATGACAAAAATTAGCAGTCATTTTAGAAAGCTAGACAATAAAAATGGTCTACAGTGGCTTTTTAGCTGTTCCACAGAAAACAATTTAATTATCTATACTCCTCATCCCATTATCACAGGGCTAACACATAGACAGATAACCAGACGCACCCACACCTACACCTACGGGCAAAAAAGAGTCATCAATTAACCCACTGAGCTTGTTTTGGGACTTTGGGAAGTAGCTGGAGTACCCGGAGGGCACATATTCTAAGGGGACAACATGTAAACTCTGCACAAACAGGAGTCAAACCAAGAACCTTCTCATTATTAGGTGAGAGCACTAACCACTGCACTACTGTGCAGAAGCTGTAGAATCATTAACAAATGTTTCTTTACACTTGTGGGGTTTTTTTTAACCCTCATTTTACACTTTACGTCACTATATCAGACTTGAACTAATGTTAAGTTCATCTGTTGGTAGTCTGAATGTCCTAGAATTATTATCTCAACCTTTAATCCAAAATATCAAGGCCACAATTGATCATAACCATAACACTGAAAGGACTAATTTGTTAAATGTGAAGTGCATCTGATAGTTAATAATCAGTTCAACTTCTAATCAGGCTGCTCTTTGATGCTCTCTGGGTTGACACCACCCACGCTTTGTTTCCAGGCTATCAAATTCTCTCCCTTCCACATGATCAGCTCCTTTGTGGCCTCTCTGTAACTCCGTCCTTTGCACACACTCAGTTTCACCGCACACGCTTGGTGTCTGACTGCTTGTGTGCACGCTCACTGGCTCTGAATACAATGAAGCCTGAGGTATCTGTGGTATTTGACGAGCCCCCGCAGCAGCTCCCTCTGCCTTTGACACGTACTAGAGTTTCTAAGGAACAGGCCGTTATTACAGGCCCCCGCACCACAATCCTTTCTGACTTAATTTCTATGTTCCACTTGAGAAATGTAGGCTGTGTGTGGCAGGTATTGATGTTACGTAAAGTGAAGTTGAGCAGAGGCAGAGAGGAATGAAGGGTCAGTGGACTTCACACAGTAGACAGAGGGACTGAAGGGGTGTCAGGTTAAAATACCTGCAGTGTCTACTAGTCTATTGACATGTTTGGACAGGTAACCATCATGTTATCACTGTCAGCTTTTAAACTTCTGTGTCAGCTTTACAGTCCAGCCAGATAAAGGCTTCTATACTTACTGTGTTTGATAAGGGAAGGGGACGCATTTACAAATGTGTTCATCTTATTCTGTTGGGGTTTTTCTTACAGCCAGTCCATCAAAAGGAGACTTACCTACAGTTTTTAGCCATTTTTTTCCATCTTTGTCAAAGCTTTGCATTTCTCATCTATGCCACAAAGAGAAGGATGGTATCAGATGTTAGAGAAAACCTACTTTAGCCTGACGTTTGTGGAACAGAAGCTAGGCAATCTGAATTCTGAACGCAGATGTTTTACCAACTTTATTCAAAGTTAAATAGAAAACCGATACGTTTACCTTATTAAAACAAACTGTGATAGCCGTTGAAGGGTAAGCCTGAGCTGGAAAACAAATTTTATAGATGTGTAATCCCCATTATTTACAGCATTTGTTGCCTAAAATGAAGTCAAACTGAGATACACAATAACATCAAACTTCACAAGATACCAGTGTCAAAAGTAGGAACTTTTTCCACTGTGCAAAAGTCAAGCTGACTATACATCATAGACCCAATTAGCTAACCAGTGCACTTCAGGCAGAGGAACAAGTATGTCTGATGACAAAGTGTTGGAAAAATGTCCAAATAGAGTGTGCTCTTACACTATTATAAGTGTTTGGGTTAGAGTTTCTGAAAATAACCTAAATTATATGGTAGTGTTGACTCCGCCTGCAGCTGTTGATAGCCCAGTTTCCATGTTGGTTCTCTGGCTGGTTTCTTAACAAAGGGGCGGAGCCGACCAGGACCCTCTGTAGGTTATACGCCTACTAATGACAAGTACCTCATACAACCCCACTCCAATAAAGAAAAGCAGGGAACTATACCTTTAAGGTCATTCATTCAAATACCAATGTACAAAAGTACTTTGTAAATGTATGATTTTGCACTTGAGAACAGCCTAATGGTGCTGTGCTTCAGATGTTACTGATGTAAGGAAATGTGGGACTCCATTATGAACTTTCTTGTCTTAAAGGAATGCCCTGTGTTTCTAATGCTAAAGGAGATAAGAAATGAGGCAAGGAAGTTAGGAAACCTATCCTAAGCCTTTAGAGGACCAAACCTGTGCTTCTCATGGCTGTCATTTGTAAACATGTAGGAGGAAAGTTATACCTACATTACAGAAAAGCAATCAAAAACAGCAGAAAGGAGAAGACGACAAGCCACCACACACTTAGTTTATAATAAACAACACACTATTAATACAACTTTATGACGCTTTGGTCTTCATTAGGTGATCATTTCTGACACCTGTGCTTTACCACTAAGTCAGGAACCTTCCTAAGAAAACGACCATTTTACCACATGTGGCACAAAGTCAGAGGGCATCTGGTGGTAAAAGAGATCAGCGATTCATTGGTTGGAATGCAGCTGGAGGAAGGCACAGATGGTGTCTGGGTATCTTTAAATTTTGTGGGTCAAATAGTCCTGTGCCTCTTTCTTTGCCTTTCCGTGCTCAGCTCTGTTTTGGAACCAATCACACACTTTACTGTGGGATTGGTGCCATACATGGCGCTGCCAGTAAAACGAACAACAGAAATACCCGGGAATGTGTTTCTTATTTCAAATGACACAATTAAACAATTTTACAAGAAGCATGAACGCAGTCAACTTAATCAAAGTGTTTCTGAGTCGACAGCTGGAAACCTCCAATGCTACTAATGAGCTGAGCTCTGGGAGATAATCTCACCAGATGTTAGGAGGCAAACTGTGCTTTCTGGAAATGAAACCACACACACTTCTATCCAAACACACACTCACTCTGATAATGTACAGAGCAACTCAACTCTGCAAAAGATCATAAAGCTCAGTATTGAAGTTATTATGAAGTCATTATTGAACAGCAGCTTTCTGTCTTGTGTTTTTCTGCTGATGTCCCCTGAAGCAACACAGTTTGGTTTTTCAAATGGACAAAACACAGTTACAAGTTTTTCTACGAAAAGAAACCTCTTTGCTTTTCCCTGGAATGTTATTTACTGACCGAACAGATAGGACTTTCATAAGAAAACCCAGAGCAGCACATGGATTCCCAGAGGACATCCAAGAAGGCATGAAGAAAAACAGGAAGCAATCATTCGATCAGATTGGAAGTAACCTGACAACTATGGGTTTCAGTGGAGGTCATCCCTCCCACAGTTGTCATGCGAGGACCATGTAATATCCTTCATGTTCAAAAATAGCACTGAGCAGCTTTTCACTCAGTATCACACTTCTATCTCTGAGGGAATGTCGAACATGTTCCTCTCCTCCATGTGATACTGTAACGTTTGCAGCTAGAAACCTAACCGTCGGGGTTATTGCTTGATAAATGCATTCAAACATCGATTTTCTCACATACTGTCCTTACATGAAAATGCATTATATAAGCTTGTCTGTGTACATTCTCCAAATACCAGCATTATGGTGCAGGTTCTCATGAGCTTGAAACACGCTTTGTAATGAGAGACTGACTCTGACAAGGGCCGGAAAATAAATCACTGGACAACGTCAGCCCATGTTCACTCCCAAGTTTCCAAATAAATACATGCTTTGTATTTGTTTTCTTATGTTTGAAATGCTGATATGGACCTATGTGGTTAAATGAAGAAACTAAGTAAGATTAATACTGCAGCTTGGTCAGTGGCTCATAACTCAAAAATATGACTGTGTAGTTTCAGCATAATGTCTTCAGATTATTGTTTCAATGATCAGCTGATGTGGTATAAAGCGCCTAGATGTCTGCCTTAGGTGGAGGTCAGGAGTTCTTGATGGGTCAAACAAACACAGAACTATCAGTCACGAGACTGTGGTTTGACTCCTGTGTGAAACAATGATGTCCTTTTTGGCTGTGTTACGTACATAACTTCACTCCAAAGTAATGTCCAGTGGTGGATGAAGTAACTGAACATCATACTTAAGTAAAGGTACAGATATCATTCCAGATAATGGCTTTAATAGATGTGAGAGTCACCTAATAAAACCTAACTAGAAGTCACAAAGTATCAGAAATATATCAGCCTCTTCCACTGTTGCCATGCTATAAAGTCATCATTAAATTAACCTGTGTTCCTCTATTTAAAATGACATGTTATGAGTATGTCCTTAAGTTTTGGACTCTGAATATGACCCGTTTGTTGGAGAGGGAACAAAACTAAAATCCCAAAGAACAGAGCAGGATTTGTCTGTTTGGTATGTGTTACATTTATTAAGCTCTTTCAAGGAGATTCACCAATCAGTGACATCAAAAATTGTCCTTCTTGTGTATTTTGGGTGTGAATTTTGGACAATCTCTTCAGAGCAGCCTTTGTGCTCAGCCTGGGATTACTTTAACAAACAGTTACCTCACAATTTAAAACTTTGCCCACTTCAAGTATATTTGTTTTCAAAATATGAAAAAGCATATTTAATCATTTTATTTGATCATATCAATAATCAAGTAAATCTGACTCATACTCCATCACTTGTATTATTTATCAGTAACGTTACTGCTAAACGCCTCCACACTACAGTGACATGTTTGTCTAAACCAGAAAATGAGGCGTTTACTATCTAACAGATAGAAACAGAACAGGCTTTGAGAGAAATGTACAAAAGTTAATTTACCACTTTATCACAGTGTAACTCCTGGAATGCATCTCAGATTGATGATCATGTAATTGTATCCAAGGGGGAATTTTTGCCATGCAGAGACACACCCTCTCTTATACTGTCCACCATCTGACTACATCTACGCTGTGTGTCAACGTCTGCCTCACTTCCTTGGTAAGAGAGCAAGTGATACTCCACTGGGTAAGCTCTTCCTGTTGGAATTCCAGTAGCAGAACCACAGGCCTCCCTTTTGCAATCAGTTTGTGGCTGTGCATTTCCACCAACCTACATCCTGCTGCATCCACAACCAAAGAGTTATTATGTCCATGAGAACTGGCAGGCTGCCCTCGCCAGTATCATCAGGGGTGAGCAGAGTGGAATACCAGCCAGAGTCAAGCAGAGGGCAGCTGGAGGTCTGAACCTGAGCAGTGATCACATCATTGGTTCAGGGGAAGATACAAGCGTCAGCACCCGTCTTTGATGGCTCATGTTGTGTTGGTGGAGATCTTTAGAGAGCTGCAGGGACTCCATTTCCACAATCAAAACTTTCTCCCACTTTCATATGTGTGGACAGGAGAAAACCTCTGAGCTATTTTTAGGAGAAGGATTATGGTTCAGTTATTAGTTTACGTAGCTATGCTTGTTAGTTTGTACTTAAACAGCAGATGTATCTTAAATGAGGGGTAGTGGGGCACAGGTACAGACCAGAGGTGCCTCAAAGTAACTCCAGAGGGAGAACCACAAAAATCACGAGCAATTAGAGGAAAAACCAAAAGAGTAATGTGGCAAGACAAACAAGCTCTCTAAACTAAATAAAGCTTCAGGGAGACCCAGGAGACCCTCCTTAAGAAAAACAAAAAGGCCACCTTGGGTGCCGCAAAAAAAGCCTTGAAAAGTTAAGGTAGAAATACAGACCCAGCATCAACAGACTACACTCCAAATGAAACTAGAAATGGTGAGTAAATCATACAGAGGTTTTAGTGCTTAAGCAGATGTACATGTTCACCACATAATGCAACAGCAAAAGAGACTCACTACTGCTGAAGGTAAGAAAACAAGTCATTACAAAACCCTGGAACAAAGTGTGAAGATAAGGGTAGTGTTCTCAGGGGCAATTAGACACACACACACACACACACACCTGAACTTGCACTGAGATCATTCCCTCACCAGACTTCATTATTTCACATATGAATAGATGGATATTAAGGTGAGGCATAAACTGTAGGATTTTATTAAGAGTAGTAATGGTGGAATGTGAACTCACACTGAACAAGTGAATCATTTACGAAAGCTCAAAAATTGGGAGGTAGTGCTGACAAATGTTATTGGAGACTCCTTAAAAACTCCCACAGATGGAAGTTGAAGTTAGAATATGTAGCTTCAACAATAATAATGAAGCAAAAATAATTCCCATCTTTCTGATGTGCTTAAAACTGAAACTGTAAAAGCACTACCATTGAATTTACGGCATAGCTCTTATACTGGATTGCACGGAAGTACATAATGTTATGGCAGATTAATGTGTATTTTGGTGTATTACAGTTGTTCACAGCATGCAGCATGTTTCCATGGCGCCTTCAGATGCTGTCTGCCATGTTTCACGGGCGCAATCAAGAAAAAGAGCCTTGAAGTTGTGAACCCGTTCGTGGCTCTGCTTTCACTGTGAGAGGTAATGCAGGCGGCTGACCGAAATTTCTGACATGCCAGAAATTCATCTGACCTGTCGGGAGCAGCTGATCGGGTCGTGGTCAGCTCTCGTGCCCCCCTGTACACTGCACTGCAAACAACCCAAGTCACTGTGATCTCCACAGTAAAACACAGCAGAGCTACACAAGTTTAAAAACGAGTCAACAAGTATTACTGCTTTAAACACCATGCCATTAAATGTAACCATTTAAAGATAAAACTATTTAGTGATTAGACTCATGAACAAAAAGTAATATCAAGCAAGCAGTTCATGTAGCTTGGTACAAAAAAATACACCCAGTCTTATATGGTATACTGATTGTGCTTGCTGGTTTATAGATCATGACAGCCTTACACTGATCAAATTTCTTTGAAGTTATATTTCTGACATAAACCACTATTTGAAATCTTGACCTCTTGCTGTCCCCGCTCTTGAACCCCACCTTTCACCCCATGCCAAGTTTGTTCTGTTGCTAAAAATAAACACAAAAGCTGAGGTGCTGCCTCTGGTGTGTGTGGTCTACTGGTATGTAGGATGGTGCATCTCCCACGCGCACACACATAAAAACATTTTGGGATAGAGCCACAGAGAAAGACAGTGTTTAGACTAACCACAATCCTTCTTTGCTAGGCTGTACATCTCCTACAATCAGAACTCTGGCCCGTGAACTCAGGATTGTTGACTTACTATGTGCTGCTTGCAGAGCTCAGAACATTGTGAAAGGTTTACTGTCAGGGTGGAAATGAAAGTTTGCATTTTGTGCAAATAAACTGTGATAGGTATGCAAATGATGCAGTAAGAGAGATTATTTTTACATTACATTTTGATAAGGTGTGCTGGAATTTGTTTATGACAGTGTTGAAAAGCGCTTGGAAGCTAAATTTATAATGACACCATAGACCGTATAAAATATGGACGTAGTATCCGTGACGTCACCCAACTCTTTCTGAAGAGCTGTTTTGAGGCTAATCATCGGCAGCAGCCATATTGCTGCTGTCGAGCCAGTGTGATGTAAAGAGACGGACTTTGAGCCTCCTAGCCAACAGCTGCAGTGTTCCCGCAGTCAGCTATGCCTATCTTCGAAATTGCTGCATTAGAAAAAAATTCACCCCCTCACAGTGTGAGCTGATCGAGAAATGAGCTATCCAGACTACACTCGTCTTTTGTACCAGGCTGTACATGTTTATTTTTGCTGTAAAGATCGTCTTTTTTCCATTCATGTGTATGTGACTGCCGGTACTTTCGGAGCCAGCTTCAAGCGGATCCTCGATGAACTGCAATTTTTAGCACTTCCGCATTGGACTCATATTTTTAGACCAGAGGTTGCCGCTTGAATGACACTCTATGTAATTTGAGCTCTGATGTAAATAAAAGTTGTTGTCAAGAAAGTATCAGAATTAAATTTCAATTCATGTCAGATTTTTTTTTAATCTGATTGTAAACATTCCAGATATCAGGTTTCAATGAAAGTTATTTTGCATTTATAGTAAACAGTAAATGAACCTTACTTGTATAGCAATATAGTCTTCTGACACAAAGCTGTTACATACTATTTGCCCCATTCACCCATTCCTAAAAATACATATTACTCTTTCCTAATGAAATCTATGCAAAGTGCCCATCAATATAATCTAATCCCATTCACACACATTTACACACTGCAGGCTGTTCCCCTCAGGAGCCATTTTGGGGTTCAGCATCTAGCCCAAGGACACTGAGACATGTTGATTATGGGAGCTGGGATTGTACTGCCAATGCCTTGTTTGATAGTTGATCAACCCTACAGCTGAGCCACAGCTGACCCAACAGAATTTATTACAAGAATAAATCAATGCCATGTCACAGTGTTGATAAAAATGACACAGCTGTTTGTGTTTCAACAGCTGGTTATAATGTTCACTTTTCTGTTGTCAGCTGCTGTATCATAGTTTATTCATCTGATGATCTATTTTCAGAAGGCATTGAAGATAAAGCTCAAATTACAGCCATCATTTAGTACCGAATGACTAAAAGGCTGAGCTAATATTGTATATGAATGCTAACTGCTTACTATGACAGTGGTAGTGCAGCACTTTGTAACTCACCATGCAGAAACCAAAAGGAAAATGAATAGCTTTCAGAGAGCAGGTTTTCTGCTTCATCACCTGATACTGAGTCAGATGACTCAAAGGTATAGCTGGACACCCCTGATTTTCACACATAATGTATGTCCTTGTGTGAGGAACCAGGCAGATGTCAATGAAACAGGATATCCACTCCTCCGTTTATTTAACAGTAGTCTAAACAGCAAGAATATATCAAGTTAATATCAAATTTGATTATCATTTTTTTGTGAGACTCAATATTCATACTTATTATCAATATCAATTTTTACAGATTAAAGCCACATTCTACAGACCCCCCCCCCCCCCCCCCCCCCCCCCCCCCCCCCCTCCCCCCCCCCCCCTCCCCTCCATGGAGTCTTTTGAAGGAATGTTGTTGTTGTACTTACTGTTACTGATATGTTTCATCTTTCTCACCTCTCTCACTTTCCCTCTCTAAGGCAGCAGGTGATAATGATGTAGCTTACTCCATAAAGGGTGTGAACACAAGTGTCCCAGCAGCTCGAGGAGGACGGGTGGTGCGTGTCAGCTGAGTGAGGTGATAACATGAGATTAAAACTAAATCTGCTGGAGAAAGTCTGCACGCTTACTGTAGATTCATGGTAACCCACCATGGATGTGGTTAATGTGCACGCTGAAAAATATGGGGTTGAAATTGTATCAAGAGTGGGTGGATTTAGCAATGACCCAGCACTGAGTTTACATTACCCAGCACTAGTGAGGCATTTGACCTAGTGTTAGGGTTGTTGTGGTGTTATTGTTAGGATACTGGAGTACAGCATCCCTTGTGATCTATGCTCTCAGTTGTTACCATTCTTGAGTTGTCAAATACAGACACTCAGTCACAGCCTATAGCCTCTGAAACACACACACACACACACACACACACACACCCACACACACACACACACACACACACACACACACACACACACACACACACACACGCACACACGCACAAACACGCACAAACAGTACTAGATGCAAGCTTAAGATAGCTGTATGCATGCTGCTGGCATGAAGCAAAAACTTAACCAACTTTTGTCACTCTTTCTGTCTAAAGGTGTGTTATGTGTGCAGTAAACCCAATACCTAAAGACAGAATCTGCTGGACTAGGTTTGATTTAGTGTTCTGATTCCTGTTATATTTGTCTACACACAGGAATAAAGTCTATGTGGAGAGCACATACTGTAGGTCGTATAAATAATGGACATGGTCTCTGTGAAATCACCCATTGGTTTCTTGAGAGGCGTTTTGAGGCCCAACAATTGTGGTCGCCTTATGGAAATGCTGACTGAACACAACGTTTGATCAAGCTACAAATCAGCGAAGAGTTGGAGATAAGGAAGGCCTCAATCCATCCTGCAAACAGTTCAACACGCCCACTTGTCAGTCAATTATGCAAATGAAGGTAATAGCTCTTAGCCCTAATACAATCACATTCGATGAGTTATTCACAATTCCAACCAACGTATATTTTGTATGAATAAAGGAATAATAGCTTTTGAAAACAACATGGTTTTGGGGTCCAACAGGAATTATTTGGTTTTTGCTACTTTACACCTCTGTGCTTTGTTTTAAGCACCAGGGGTTGCTGCTTGGCTGGTTTGCAATACTGAACCGTCTGCAGCCATCTAACAAGGATTTGACTTAAATTGATGTCTTTAAACAATGTCAGCATTGAAGTTGTTGTTGCTCATCACCATGTCAATTCTGTCTTCTTTGGGCTGCTTTTCAGATGTTAACTGTTAGGAAAAGGAAATCATGGTGTATTGCTAACTGGAGACTAAAATTATCAGATGATACCTGATTGGGTTACATTGATTTCAGTAAAATAACCCTTAGTTCAACATTTCTAAGCTCCAGCTTTAACAAGATATGCTTTATTACAATCATTGTGGTAACACTGAAAAGGTCCATGACAGCTCAGCATTTTGCCACAGAAATTCCACCATTACAGTTTTTACAGTGTAATCGTTGGCCAGTGCAGGAGCACCATTGCATAGATAGTAATGCTAACAACAGCACAGAGGCCACTTCTGTTGGCGGAGGGGTGGAGTCTGATACGATTCAGTGCATATAAGAGAGACTGATCTCCAATGTGAACCAGTTCAAGGCCATATTAGACCCTTGGAACAACTGCTCTTAGTCATAGTACAGATGCTATCAAATGTGTGGGGCTCCTATCTTTATCTCAGGGGTTGACACCTTAATCAGCAGCCCAGACTAAATTGATTTAGGACTTATAGGCCTATCTGTTGTTTAAATAAGCTGCGGCATTCAAGACAATACAAAACATTAAGTCAAGTTTTACATACTTTTTAGTTGAGAAAAACAAAAACCATAGAAATTAAACTTTCCTAATATAAGTACTATCATAGGTGCTATCTGTAGTCTAGGATTATCACTGTTACTTACTCATCAAAGTACACTAAGAAACAACTTTGTTAGAGATTGAATGTAACTGGTCTCTTCTTCCCCGCAGGCCTGTTTACCTGACCTGAGTTGGTGTGTCAGTTGGAGAAAAGTAGCCTCAGTGGAACAGTTTAGACAGCACACCTCAGACTGCAGAGAAAGCTCTCCTTGTGTAAACGGGTGAGACGAGGGCCAGAGCAGACCAATCCTAATTGAACTGACTAATTCCTCCCGAATTGCAACTTGTGATGGAAAAACAAAAATAAGACTTCTAACATGTTCCTGGCAAACCCACCAGAATACTCTGTATAGGAAAGTTTACGCTGCTGTTTGGAAGTTTGGTGAAAGAATATCTGAGGACATTTGGGGTAAAACAAAATTAGAGCTCAGACTCAAAATCCAACAGAAAGATGACCACTAGCTGTAACATGTCTTTGGTGACGGAGGTTGTGAAAGAGAAAATAAAATTGCAATGTAAAAGGTCCATTCTTCTCAATACTTTGGCACCATAACAACAACCCAGGCTCACATGTAGAAATAAATTAATGTGTGGTAACAAATGTATGAATGTACATGACTACAGAGAGCAGACACTTCTAATAGCCACTGCAAACATTTATATATATAAATATATAAATTCCACCCACTAAGTTAATTTTGTTAATATAACAAATTGAACCGCAGCCCCAAATATCCTCTGACTTTGCAAAGAAAAAACAGAAGGTTAGGAGAGAGGTTAAGTACTGTAACTGAATTTGCACTTAGCTATACCTGCAAACCCAATTTTGAATTTATATTTCTGACTATCGTAAAGCATCAGCAACCCCAGGACAGTTTCCTTGTATGTGTAAACCTACATGTCAATAAATCGTATTCTGAATCTGATTTAGAATGGATAAACTTAACAAATATATCTGCTACATTTAACTTATAACATGATTCATAAATACAATTATATTAACATCAGACCACTGGAAATAAACTTACAAAAGTGGTTATTATTAACACTGTGTCATAAGTTGAGTATCAGAAGTGGTCATAAAATGTCAGCATGTTCATCATTAGAAAGTGTTTACTGATAGAAAATGTGTTTTATTCTTTTAATCAACATGAGGAGAGGTCAGGGTCATTTGAGCGTCAAATACAGTTAAACACATTTATACTATGAAGGGAAACCATGTAATGGGCCAAATTGAAGTTGGTTGAAATAAGCGAAAGGAGTGATTTCCTTATAAGGACGTGATGCTAAATGTTTTGCGTCACTGGCTTGATTTAAAGTAGTTTATCTCTTGGTGAGATCACATTGAGTTTCCTTTTCAGCTCCGGAGTTTCCGAGGTTAAACGGCCTTCCTAAATGAGAAGACTGTGTTGTGTGTTCTGCTCACAGATCATGTGCCGGCCTCATGGAGGCCGCTATGACATCATCCTGAGGCGACACAACAACACTGTGCTAAAAAGAGCTTCATTCACAAGTGCTGTTTAACTGCTGCTAAATAACGCCTGTGTGAGTTAAATAGAGGGTGTCCCAGTATCGTCAGCTGTCCACAAACACACACAACACATTCATTTCAGTGTCAGGCTTTGCTAAGCGTTATACATTATACACAGTCAGTAATTACAGCCGTAAATCCATGACATGAAAAATAGCAGCAGGGAGAAAGAGAGGGCTGGATACACAGGGAGGGAGAGGTGAGAGTGTGTGAGTGTTTGCAGAGGGATGTGCTGCTTCATGTGCTGTCACAAGATGGGATTATTGTTAAATTACTACCAAAGCTTATGACATGCAGTCACCTCTTTTCTAAACCACAGACACACACACACACACACACACGCACACACACACACACACACACACACACACACACACACACACACACACACACACACACACACACACACACACACACACTGATTGAAACACAGGTACCCCACACCCACATAAACTGTAAGATTCAGCTTTCAAAAAGAGGAAAAGAGGCAACAAAATGTGATAAATATCACAAGAGATTTAAGAATCATATTCTCAGATTGAACTTCAATCATCAATAATCCTGAAATATGGCTGTATACCCTGGGATTCAGATACACTAGCATGTTGTGTTTTAAATAGTCCTGACTAAATGTAGCCGACTGTCCAAGTCAATAGTTTCCAACCAGTTTGCACAATCTTTCCTCATGAAGTTCCAACTTTTTCCGAAATTTTCTTCTTCGTTGTGTCTGGACTGTTGGCTTCACTGTTTGTCACCGCCTCCTGTGATTTCTTGTGGTACTGCAATGTTTGGTCTGCATCTGTAAGCTTCCAGAAAATGTAAAGAAATATGGAAAAATGGAAGCAGTATAGGAAGAAGGCACTGTCTGTATGCATAAGCATACCATAGGTAAAGAGCATTGTGAGCCTGTAGTCAATCATAGTCTGCAATCAAAGCCTTGCAGCAACAGTGGGCTGTCCAGAAACAACATAGCATTGCTCTGGAGTACTGACCAATCAGAATCAAGTATATAAAAAAGACGTGATAAATTTTCTTATAATGTGAAGAGATGAAAATAAGAGATAAATACTGACTTTTGTGTTACTTCTTAATATCTGTTACTGTAGTTTCTGACATGAAGTTATTCAGAGCCAGAAAAAACTGTCAACAGTGGCAAGGTGTGACATCTCGTAAAGATAATAATGGAAACAACAAAATATAGAGACTGGAGTTCCCTAATGTGCCTAAAAGCTGCCCGTTTAGAAGAGACAATTTGTTTAACATTGTATTTATGGCTTCAGTCTTGGAACCCATCGGCAGTCATCATCATGGTCTGATGACGAGAGGCGATGTATTCCTCTGGGGACGGGTGATAACTTTTCAGTACTGTTTTATGGAGAGTCCATAGATAGAGATGAGCCGTGCTCATCCTGAAGAAGCCATTGTAGGTTTTGTTTGGTTTATCTTAAATTCTACTCTTCTTTGCCCTTTTGTTAAACTGTATAGGCACCCACACACACACACACACACGCACACGCACGCACACACACACACACACACACACACACACACACACACACACACACACACACACACACACACACACACACACACACACACACACACAAATCTCCCCTGCTGCCTCTTTGGGGAAAAATAAGCTTAATGCGACATCACCTCTGAGCTGGCCAGTTACCAAGGTGATGGATTTTTTGTATAAGGGAATAGAACCTCAAAGGGGGGGAGGGGGTTTACAGGCAAGGCATGTTGTGTCCTTGACTTTCAGGGCGTCAGGTTAGAACCTTTACACACACTGACATGTAAGTCTTTATTTGCATTTTGACTCATTACAGTGAAGTAAAGATCTATCTTTGCTGCATATCCATGTGCTATCCATCTTAGCGATCGTCCTCTACACGTGCTGCAGTGCTGCAGTATTCTGCAGCAATCAGTCTGTCCTCACGCTGTCACATCAGCTGTCTGCTGCTTTGAAAAACAGAGGACGGTGCACAAAATGAACAGAATCCGACAGAACAGAGGATTATCTTGCAGATGGTAAACATAATGTGAGAGTATGGCTCTGCACATGTGATAGACAGATAAGGAGAGAGAGGAGAGGCTTAAAAAGAGAGACAGGAAGAGTCCAGTCAAGTGGCTGCCCGGCTGCTGGCTGCATTTACAGAACAGCTCTTATCAGATTTGGGCAGACACAGAGTCAGACAGGCTGAGACAGACAGGCAGGCACACACACAGATATATACTGGTCAGTGTAAATGTCATAAAGGACAGTAATAGAGAGAAGAAGACAGCTACATATCACATGAGGAATGTGCTGTTCCCACACAGTGCTCTGCTTTTTTTGAGCTTGTGACCACTCATCACCGCAGCTCTATCAAGAAACAGGAAGCGAGGAGGATCCTAAAACATCAAAAAAATCCAAGCTAAGTCTGGGTAGGAGAGAGGATAGACATGCACAGGTGCTGCTGCTGCTGCTGCTGCTGCTAGAGAGAGAAGGGAGCGGAAAAGAGCGCATAGAGGGAGAGAGAGAGAGAGAGAGAGGAAGAAGAAGGGGGAGCAGAGAGGGGAGGTGTAGGAGGAGACTTGCTTCAGAGGGGAAAAGGAGCCGGAGTGCAATTCCAAAACAGCTGTCCGGCAGACGTCCCAGTCGACAGGAGTGTAGCCCCAAGGCAGAGACAGGAGGCAGGGCAGTGTCAACATGCCACAGGAGCAGCTCAGCAGCCACTGAACACACACACTGACACACACACTCACCAAACCTGAGGCTGCAGTGATCAGGAGAACACCAGTCATACCTGTGAAGGATCAGGATCTCCTCATTGGAATATCTAAGGTGAGTGAGAGAAGGAATATTCTTTATTTCACGCTCTGTGGACGGGATCATGTTGCTTGTGTTGGTTGTTTCTTGTGTAAATCTGGAGCAGAACAGAATTGCTTAGTAACAGTACATTTCTGCGTGGTAAGTTCTGCTTGCGCAGGAGCCAGCAGACGTGTAACCCATGAGCTGAACTGTTAAGAGCAACATGATATCCCTGCTTTCCAAAAGAGACATTTGAGCAAGTTCCTCAAAATGCAGATCTGGATTTCGCTTTTATCTCCTGAGGGGATGTTGTTACCGGTAAACTGAGGGGGAAGGACGTTGTCTTTTTATGCCCGTATATGTTGACATTCTCTTCATGTTTCATATGCTTTGATTCGGCTTCCTGCTCATCTGTGCCAAGGATAACTCTAGCAAGTGCCGGCCATGCTTGTGGGTGGCACGAGGGGAGCTAGAAAGAAAGACAGAACAAATACTCCACCCTGCCATTCGCCACCAGGCCCCCGAAAGAGAAGCCTTTGCCTATAATTGAGGGTTTTTTATGTAACAAACGGCTCAAGTCTATTCTGTAAGGCTACCATTACCCTCTGTGGTATGTGCTTTTTATAACAGCCCCAGAAGAGAGGGTCTTTCTGCTATGTGAAGGCGTGACAGGAGTCAAGGCCAGGGTTAGAGGTTACTTCTAAAATGTTTCTTTGAACACACATCAGGAGGAATATAAGTTTGATGATGCTGCATGTACCATATCAACATCAGGAGTGCAGCATGCTATATCTCAGCAGCACTGATGTGAAATGTCAGCACAGTAGTCCCATCATTGAAGGAATATTTAGATAATGCACGGGTTCTATTTTAAAGAAGTCATATACAGGTCATATTTTGAACAGCTGCTTAATCTGGATGTCCCTCATCCCCGGATAACTAAAGCATCATCAAACTGTAGTGTATATTTAGGCTACAGTAGAGCTACCCGGCCACTAAGAATACACTGACCCAGATAATTCACACGTGACTTTAAGGTGTCCAGAAATACCCAGACAAATCACGAGCTGTTGGGTTAATTAACAGATACCAACCCCACATTTATCTGCCCCCCAGAGGTGGCTGAAGTACACAAACTCTTCACTCAAGGAGAGGGTTGGCTCATTGGGTAAAAAAGGACTCTGGTACAAGCCGACGTGATGGTTCAACTTCTTCAGTGAAGAAAAAATAGAGGTTTATTCACATGGAAAGTGATTAACGTGGAATCATTTTAACTTGAAAAATTATCTTTAAAATGATTGCATTCTCCTTTGCTGCATCGTCAAAATCTTGATGACGGAAAGTGTCTTGCTGCTCTGAATCGACCCAAACACCATCAGCAATTTCTTAATGGCTTTCATCCATGGGACTGCAATCATCACATTTACAAGCTCCTCTCCACAGCCTTGGTTTTGACTCGTCTGAATACATCATTTTGGTTGCGGTATGTCTGTCATGTGTGAAAAATCTTAATGGATACATCAACATTGTCCTTTATTTTTGTCATAGTCATGCTTTTTGGTTTGAATCTTTCTTCATGTTTGAGGCAGTGTGAAGTGGTTCAAATATAAATCATGATTTCCACAATACCCATTGAACTCAAATAAGAGCCTGCTTTGAAAGCGTACAGAGAAGAAAGTACAGATATCTGCTTAAATGAAGTAAGTTAAAGATACATGTTTTCATTTTTTATAACAAATATTACATAAAAATGTAGGAGATAATTATTGAACGGGGGTAAAGTCTTAAGTTATGAGGCTGCTGTGTGTTGGCGTAATCAGAGGATGAGATTGCTTTTCAAAAAATCACACAAAAACTAAGCTAGAGGGTCATTAGTTCCTCAACTCGTGACATTAGTGATTGGTGAATCTCCTCAAAGGAGCATAATGAACATAAATAGAATTTCAAATTGAGGAATACTTATGGCTCAATAGGGCAAATTTGTTGCATGACAACAGTGGAAGGGGCTTCCAGAGAGCTGGCCAACTCGAAGAAAATGGGCTCATGGAATAGGGGGGGACATTTCGGACAGAGGCTGAAATGATGGTTTTCAAATTGAGAGTTTTTTTGTCTGTGAATCATATCAAAGATTCTACATAAGTATCAGATGACCAATATAAGCCTGAAAATGAGCACCATACCTCCTATTTAAAATTAAAATAGAAGAAATATTGTATAAATTGTCCATAAAGGTTTTGTACTGCCCCCGCTACTTAAACTTTCATCACCCCTTCTTTATTTCTACACCCACAACTCCCTGAACACCAACAGATGAGGCAAAGTTCCACTTTTAAAGAGGCTGGAGAGGCTCCAGATCACTTCATGCCCAGACGGATAGCTGTTGCTGACCCAATGACACACTGGCTTTATCCCACAGCTCTCATTTTGGCTGCCTGGGAAAGCTATCTAGAAATGCAGGTGCCATCAGATCCCCTCTTTACCCGAGGTGTAAATGAAACCAGCGATCACGTTCTGCAGAGGGGACGCCAACAGTGCCAGGGCATCAACACGTGTCTTAGCTGGGTCCTTTTGGAGCGGATCCAAAAGAAGGGTGCAAATCTGGCCTTGGCTTTGATTTGTCCCAGAATACACCTGCTCAACTATTCACAGCCTGCAGAGGCTCAGATGATAGATTGGGTCAGCAGGCCAGAAGGCAATTATAATTGATTAATTTCCTCTTGTGCAAACACAAGATTAACTAACATTGCTTTGACTTTTGATACTCACTGCCGGGTTAGATACTCATTCACCAAAGCTCTTGTTGAATTATCCCTAAAAGACCAACATGATGACACTGCTTTTATCCTACCTTGTTGTTGCCCTTTGGAATTCCAGTCATGTTTACCATTTAAGCTGAACTGATCCACCAGCAGGATGGCTGGCGTGAAGGTCAGACCTCCAGGCTTTCAGCAACCATCTGACTTCTCCCAGGCCACAAGTGTTGACCTTGGATGGGATGCACAGCAGATGTCCCCCTGGGTGAGCTGCAAGAATTGGACTCGTCTACTGCTTGTAGTTTTACCTATAACTATAATCTATTGACCTCCACCATCTTGTATAATGCACAGGCTTTGCGTTTTTTCGTGCCACAAGAGAGCAGAGGGTCCTCCCAGACAGACAAACATTATAATTTCATCAGGGCCAACCAATAATCAATAATGACTCTTTCATAGGAGGAGTTTGAATCAGAAGTGCATGAGGGGCCTTGAACGGAGACATGCAGGTGTTAGTATCGATCAACATACTCTCACTCCAGCTTTCTCTCTTGTTCTAGACTTCAAGTCATGACAGTCTAAAGCTTCTTTCACACAAGCACAAAACCCATGACATTTCCCACACTAACTCTGCTGAGTCCACACATGTGGATGCCAACTTAATCCGGACATTTTCCTGCCAGCCTACTAGAAAAAGTCAGCGGGATATCAAAATGAGCCAGTCTGTGAACACAGCAAGGAAGTTCACAGGGAGTGAGTCAGCAATGATGAGTGATGGTGCGGTTTAAGTTGAGTGGAGTTGTGTTGCTTTGTTCTCCTGACTCCTCTCTTCAGTTGTAGAGAGTTCTTCAGTGTATAGTTTCAACTGTCCTTTTTGTCTCACAGAGATGTCCTTGTGACATGATGTGGTGATATGGTGATATAAATACCTAAACACCACACTGTGGAAGACTCCTCCTCTTCCATAACCATCCACCCTTAAAGAAAACAAAGTAAATCCCATTTTGAGGGGTGCGTCTGACACATCTTAGGTACATGTGGGCACACCAAGTTCCTGAAAATATCAGGGTCTTAAATCCTGAAATGAACTTGAAAATGTCAAAGGAGCTCATGTGTGAAAGGGGCTTTGGTAAGACTGTGGCATCGGCTTTGCACTTTTAGGGCACAGTGGTCAAATAGGCTTTGATGACTAGACTGTACATACTCCAGTTAACCTCCACAAGAGGAAGGCAATCAGGCTAACTTCACTGAATTAGCCTTGGTTAGATTTGTAAAATAAAAGTAGCTGATTTTGTGACTCAAAGTAGAGAACCTGTTTCAGTCTGGGTACAGCTGAGGCACAAAAATGACCGGGCAGATTTACGAACAAGCGCTCTTTCAGTACTAATCTATATAGCTAAAGCCCTGTATATAACAGAACTAACACACTTGTGTTATTTAAACAACATGCAAAACCTGACTTTCAGCAAAGAGACAGAGGTTCAATCCATAGATGAAACAAATAATCAACATAGACTTTGTTTCAGGTCCTCTGTTAGTTAAAACATCCACCATTCTAAACAGACTATGATGCTCACCACAGAAACTCACCTCACTTCAAGGTGAATTAAGAAGCAAGTATGAAGAGAGCACTTGCAAAACTTGAAGTGAAGGGTAATAGCAAAGCTGCTGCGTGAGATGATGACAGAGCAAGAAATGGCAGTGTTTTTTTAACGACCCAGCAAACCAAAGGGTCCCTAAGGACTAGTCAGACTTTACTGTACAGGTTTATGTAGGCAGACCAATAATCAATCGGAAGCTTTGATTGAAATGTTTCTGCTAGAGGTGCAGCAATGACCTTGGATTCTTTAGGAAAGGATTGCAAATGTTAGTACAGACATAAAAACGTGCTCTGTGAGCCCACAGGAAGGAGCTTTTGGCTTGTTGGTGCGATTCCTTCACTTTCTATCCAAGCCCGATCTCCCTCTGCAGTCAGCATCGCTGTCAAGGTCAGACAGGACTAAGGAGCAGCAGAGAAAGACAGACACTAAAACATAAGTGGGTGGAAGAAAACAGCTCGAGCTAAACAAGTGAAGGATTTGCTGCAACCCCCCTTCATCAAACACTGCAGCAAACCTCTCCTCCTCCTCCTCTCTATTCTCTCCCTCTCGATTAGCAAACAAACATGCTCTCATTTGCACACATGGCCTGCATTCAAAACTGCTATCTCTCACCTCGGGCTTATACTCACACTCACATCAACGACTCAAATACACAAGGACCCTGAGAGAGAGAGCTGTGATGCCATTCAACACACTCACACATGTTCCACATCCCTCAGTGTTTGTCATCACTATATATAGCTGCATAGCGCTTGTAGGGTGACAGGTTTATTTGTGTTGTAATGGCAACCCCTAAATTTCACCTTGTTGTTACTTTACAGCAGAATGTCAGCTCTCAAAAACAAGGAGGTAGTAAAATGAGGAAATTATTACTAACGTGGGCAAAGATTTAGATTTAAATGTTACTTGCCAAGATTTTTGTAATAACAAGAAAAATGTCCATTGTTGCTGTGACGATAGCATGTCAATTTGTTTTAAAACCTTAGAATTGCATCCAAAATATGTCATGACACCTAATTTAGGTCACACTTGCGAAATGTAGATTCACCACATTGAATATAAGACCGAGTTTTTTTTTCCCTTGATACACATCTGACAAAAATGGGATTGTTTTATATCATATTCAGGGTTAAGTAATTAAATCCAATATTTGTAATAACATAACTATAATAATAATAATAATAATAATAATAATAATAATAATAATAATAATAATAATATTTTTCCAAAGAAAAATAAATTACTTTCTGTGGTCAAGCTATATTTGGGCCAATTGGCACAAAATATTATTATGATTTCAATAAAGTCAACAAGTTAATTTTACTCTCTGCATTTGCAGCTAGTTTTACTCACTATAAGAAATTCAGGCTGTAATTTTTGCTCTAAATAAGATGTTAAGTCCTAATTTTTCATGTACACGTCATGTGAATATGGCTTAAATGAGATGTAATGAGATAATTTAACCAAAAGTTAGACAAATACAATTTGTAAGATGTGAGTTTTTAGCAGTGTAGGGTTGGCTTTGTGATATAAATATACTGTCTCCGTCCTGTATGTTTATAGTAATTGACAAAATGTTGTGGTGATATTCAGAACAATGTCATTTCACACAACATATTTTAGTGCCACAGGAGAAGAAAACCATGAACATGTGGCTTAGCGTTGTGTTCTGAACATAATTCTGCCTTTTGGGGAAACTAACTCGGGAACTCAGCTCTGTGTGAATATATGGTTACTCTTTAGTTTCGAATATAACAGTAAATGGCATCTGGTCATTATTTGCATTCAGTAGCAAAAATTAAATTAGCCAAATGATTTAAATAAGAAATTCTTACTTCTACAAAATACTTTATGGGCTTGTCAGTGTTGATTTAACAGCTTTTTCAATCTGTTGGTTCAAGTTTCAGGTGCTAAGTTCCTCAGACGCAGTCATTAAGTCTCACTTATGAGTCATAAGGACAAAAACCTTGAAGTGAAATGCTTTAAAACTACTTGGTAAGATGAGGCCTGCAGTAGCTCTGATGAGACAGCTCATCAAACAGGTTAGGAACACAAGAATCCATGATGAAAGTGATGTCGTTGAATGTTATCCAGTTGGATTCAAATCTGCAGCAAGTGTGTCTCTGTCTCCTCACTAATGCTCCTGCTGAATAAACATAGCCTACTTAAAGTGTCTCTGATAAGGCTGATGCTGTGTGTCTGTATGGGGTCGGTTGCAGCAGGAATGTGGATGTTTTCTCAGTGAAACCTTTTCTTTTGGAGGTGGGGGGGGTGGACTTGACCGCCCAGGCACTCCCTGTGCAACGGTGCTCTTTCAGACGGTCACTGCTGACAGACCTCTCATAAGTAAATATGTCTATAAATGGTCAAGCTCTCTCTCCACTGGTGCTCTCTCCCACCCACCCACCCATCACACGCACACACACACACACACACACACACACACACACACACACACACACACACACACACACACACAAAATCAAACACTGTGACTCCCTTCCTCCACTGAGTGGTTTTCCTTTCTCCCTAGTTTCTACCTCTTTTGAAACCATCCTCTCCTCTTTTTACTGAGTTCATTCTACATTAGCTGGCTGTCGACGTGACATTTTCAGTCAAGCCTGTAATGGAGAAACCTCATCTAATCGGGCTCCTATCAGATCCAATCCCACCTTAATAACATTAACCCTTCCTCATACATTGCACCGGTATCTCAGCCCTTATTGAACTTGGAGTCGACCTTCTACCTTCAAAGCCAAATCAATTCCCAATCTGCACCACCGTCTTTCTTAAGATTCTCTCTTTCTGTAATCCCTCAACTTAATCCTCCCCCCCGACCCCCTTTCCTCCCCTCTTTCTCCTCTTTCTGTCTATCTCCTGTGCGTGTCTGAGCAGTAGCTTGTTCCTAAAACGGGCTACCCTGCTCTGATCCAACTAAAGTCCTGCTTTGCATCTCTGCTCCCAATCTGCGGTCCAGCTGTTCCACATTAGCATCCACAGTCTTGGAGGCCAAAGGAGGCTCATGTGTGGAAATGTGAATAGAGCAGCAAAGAGCCTTCGACTCATGCTGCATCCTCCTCTGTCCTGGCTTCTACACCCAACAGATGCGAGATGAGGATATTTTTCTTGCAGGTTCCAGGGGTTTCTCTTCTTCTCTTTTTTTTTTTTTTTGGTGGGACTGGAGTTGGTGACTAGATTTATTTTTTCTAGAAGGCTTGATAGGAGTTATGTATCAGTAGTAGTTGAGGAAAATTGTCAGTGCTAGGTTTATTTAAAAAACATGCTGACATATTCTCTTTTTGTCTTTGATTCCAGGACAGAAGCCAGAACTGCTTGGAGTCCCATTTCCTGATCAATGCTGAGAACGCTGACATTATTTTTGGAGTCCTGAAAGACCAGCTGAGAATGTAACTGGAGCTTCTCCCCAGGGGAACTGTAACATCCTGAACTTTTACAGCATTTCCGACTTTTTTATCATCCTCACCCGAGATCTTCTTCTCCGGTTGCAGCCATGCCAGCAAAAGCTCCCATATACCTGAAACCAAACAACAGTAAGAGGGGAAAGAAATGTCGCCTCAGAGATCTTTTGTCTCCAGACATGATCAGTCCACCACTGGGGGATTTCCGCCACACCATTCACATTGGCAAGGGTGGGGGGAGAGATACCTTTGGAGACATGTCCTTTCTTCAAGGGAAGTACGAACTATTACCCGGCAAAGGAGATATCCACCCTCAGTATGGCATCCAAAGTGAGTTCATGAGGGCTAACAGCACTGGAGATGCTTCCTTTGCTGAAACCCCATCTCCAGTCCTCAAGAACGCTATCTCCCTTCCAACTATCGGAGGCTGCCAGGCTCTTACCCTTCCCATGATCTCCTCCACTGTGTTCTCCATGCCCCCTGAGCCACTGGAGGACATCATCAGGCCTACAGCTCCCATGAAACCTGACAGCACAGAGGAGGTAGAGATCCTGCAGATGGAAGCCTTGCTGAGGTCCATGGATGTCTTTTCCAGTGAGCCTTCCTCTCCCTCCCCAGCTATCCAGTCAAAGCCTGACGTCCTCCTAGACCTGCTGGAGAGCAGGCGTAAGTCCACATCTAAGGCAGTCGCCAAAGCTAACAAAATAAACAAGAGTGAAACCAAGTTTGACAAGCCGTCATCCTACTACATCGACTCTCACAGCAACAGCTCCTTCAAAGCTAATGGAAGCCTGAATAGCAACACAAGCAGCGACAGCTTTGACAGCTTTAATGGCAAAGATTCCCAGACCAAAATCTACAACGACAATGAAAACTGCAACGGTTATGAACACTTTAACAATGAGATTACCGATGGATTCAAGCAGGGGCTCTCCAAGTACAATGGAGAGTGGGTGGACAGGGACAGTGGGGTGGAGGAGGGCCGTATCTGTGATTATGAGTTTGAGTTTTCCAAGGAGAAGAGCACGTCACAGGATTCCCTTGCCCAGATCACAGGGTCATTCCTTTCCCTTGAACTCGATTTGGGTCCGTCCATCCTGGATGATGTGCTCAATATAATGGATAAACCCGCAGCAAAGAGCAGGCCTTGAGCTGCACCGAGGCCCCAGGAGGAGAAAGGGAATTTTTAAACTATAGCCATGAGAGGAGAGAGACTCAAAAAGCAATCAAATTGGTGTCTGGATATATCATTGAGATGAAAATGAGCTACAATAGACGGAGCTGCTTATGTTTTTATTGTCCAAACATATAAGTATTCAATCTCTCTGTGGAGTGTTCAATCTTCTGAAGAGTGTTCAATCTTCTCTTTTTGCCGCATGTTTAAGATGCATGTATACTCTTGAGTTACAGCTTCAACACAGCCATTGTGCCTTTGACTGTAGGAACGATAGATTTGTGTTCTAATGTTGACTTTCACGGTATATTCACGACATGTTTGAGGTCCTTCGTTTGTTTTTTTACACAGTCTTGAACATTTTGTGACTATAAGTGTGTTTAACAAAGCTTTATTTTGTTTGTCACATCATTCATTTGCCACATAACCATTACAAACAGAGAACACTATGCATATTTGTGTTTTTAAAAGTTGCAGCACAAATAAATTCATTTTTGTCCTATTCTGGCTAATTTCTTGCAGAAATTGAGTTAATTCCAAAAATGAGAGGAAGATAATCAGAAGAAGTAGTACCATAACAAGGGACAAGACAAACAAGAGAGGAACCAAGGGAAGAAAGAGCTACAGATTGACAGAAAGAAGGGTAGAATGGATTTATTTTCTCGCCTCTGACATTCTTCGCATTCTGCCTCCCTGCCCTGCAGTGGGAGCACCGGTGGGCCTTCATCTGCCCAACCAGGCGCCTGCTCCATTTGTTTGCGTGTGGACAGGACAGGCAGAGGAGGGGTCTTTGAAATTCCCTGCATTCCAGCCACAGAGCACAAGTGTCCAGGAGCAGACATAAATCAGCTGTTTCAAATGCAGAGGGAGGGCTTCACTCTTGGAGCCACACTACAATACAGTGACAAACGGCTATAAAACATTTGCTCGCAAGCTCCAGGCAAACTTTGTTTAGTGCTGAGCGATAGATGGGTCCTCTGCTTCTGTCTAGAAACAATAAAGATATGTTGACCCAGCAGTGTTTCAGCCTGAAAGAGCAGGAGAGCAGTGAATACCAACATATGCAGCCTCTTGAACTCAGCTACCCCTCAGCAGCAGCTCCATGCCATGATCCCCTGATCCCCGGTCCCCATGGGCCCTTAAGTGCAGACACAAGAAGGGTAAGTCATAACAAGACTTGAGGCTTAAAGCAGACTCCCCCAAACATCCACGTGCCACTTTGTCATAGACGCTCTGAGAAAACAAGATAAGCTCTGTACTTCCCTACACAATCCTCCAACTACAGCAGCCCAGCCAATGGTGGTCAGTGGTCCACATTCTGAAGCTGTGTACTCCTATGTGACACCAGTTGAAGTCAGCTGATATATTTGAAGAGAGTAGTTAGCTAGAAGTTGCTGTCAGAGAGTCAGATGGGTTGAACAAACTTCCATACAGAAGTGCTTGAGTATGATTTCTGTGACAGAACAAGGATCAGTGTTGAGTTGTTTGGAGGAAGTTGACTTGTTTTAACTTGTGTTTCTAATATAACTTTGGTGAGACACCTATGTTAATAACCACGCTCACCTGAATATACGATGTGTTGTTTTTCTCCTCTATCTAGAGGACATCCAAAAAAGTGAGCTTGTCTTACAGTCTAGACTTTTGAATACCCATATGTGTTCACAACAGTGGACAATGCCACTTATCTGTAAAAGAAGTGTACCCCTAATGACTGAGGCAAGCTGTCACTCACAACTACAGAACCAAGGGGATGAAAGATGGATTGGCACACTGATCGTCTGGAACAAAAGGTGCTTTTCAACCAGAAGTTCCAGGAATTTTAGAAACTACTCTTCCAGTTACTAAAAGTTCCTGTGGCCATTTTTGTCTGCATTTCCACTGAGGCCTGAAGTCCCGAGGAGTATTATGCGTATCACGCCAGTGATGTTAGGAGAAAAAAAAACAATTGCATTTCACTGCCAGACGAAAGCCCTACAACAAGACAGCAACCCTGTTAATTGGCTACTTTCAGCTGCTGGCATTCCAGACAAACGTCTTTAGATCATCATTTAATACCTATCTATTGAGGATACTTTGACATTCTAATAACAAACTAAGTTAAGATACTTTCCGAGGACTCTTTCTTGTTTCAACAGCTTGTTTTAAAACTCGACAACCACCGACACGTTCAGCTGAAGGTTCCCAGTTTACACGGTCACTTTTAATACTATAACACCGGGGTTGTAGTGACTGTTACACAGCTATAAAACCCAAGTGAATCACAGCTGTGTGTAATGTTATTGTGGACAGCGGGTGAAATAAAAACATATTGGTTACTCTATCATCAGAAACTTTAGCATTGCAGGCCCTTCCCCAAAAAAATTCCAGGAGATTTGGAAGTACTACCCTCCAAGCATGGGCATTCAGGGGGAGATTAACTACCCCAGAATTAAATTTAGACCCTGGTTCCTGGCGGTCAAAATGTGCATAGTTCCTCAAAATGTCCTAGTTCCTGGGAAAGTTCTTGCTGTCTAAAACACCTATTGTGCCTCAAAAGTAGGACAAGTTATTTAACATGATGCCAATTTTAAGATAATGATTACCAGTGCAGTAAAGACAATAAACAACGGTGAAGTAGCCAAGAAATATGGTGTCACTGATGTAATGTCGAAGATTATGAGCCCAAAAATACTTTGTAAAAATGCAAACAGACAGAGAGATTTTACCGTGGTCCTTGAAGCAGCTGCTTCTAAGAGACTGACAGGAGAGTGTGTGAGTGTGTTACTGAACTACAGATCAAAGACATGCCCATTACCAGACCTTCTCCATCTGAAATCCCTGGGGATCCCACAGAGGATACAGTGGTGTTTTTGTATCTGTGACGGACGGCCTCAAAACTAATACACTACAGGTTATTTTAATGTTAATGTACTAATGGTACATAGTGTCACAAGAGAACCCATTTACTCATGTGATCACAGTTCAGTTGATTTTGAATGTAACACATTTTCTGAAATGTGTAAAACAGCGTAACTTATTTTGTTCGTGGGTTTCTCTCTTTATTTCAAAACAAGATGTTTTTAATTAAAACAACAAAAAAGTATGTTCCATAAATTAATCTTGAAAAGGTCATCTTATATTTGTATGTGAGTCACATTGCTTATACACATCAGTTTCATCTACAGACTATGTTTATACACTTGCATACCATCGTCTTCTCCCATTGGGAGAAGTGAAGTCAAAATACTGCCTTCATGGGTCCTGACGGTTTCATCCTGCCTTGTGTATTACTGATAACTTTTCTGCTTCATCTTAAAAGTCTGACCAGACATTGCACCTCTGTTATTGTCGATAAAGATCGTCACTGGTGCAACAGAGATGACTGTATCATATTTAGAAATGAACATAAACACAGGACCACTGTCCAAGATTGAAGTTAAAATAACATGTTGGTTTAGTAAAATTTGGCCTCGTGTTTTGAGTTTTCAAAGTGGGATTAAAGAATAAATCTTGCTATGAAAATTTTCATATTTTATAACTGTTAATGGACAACTGCAATAATTCTATGACGTAAATATACATTTTATAACTCTCTTAAAATAACAATAAGAATGTCAAGAATTGATAAGAGCCAGTAACCATGAGCTCACTCAGAATCTAAAATTATCCCTAACCGTATCATGACTGAGGCCATAAGTGTAAGTCTGTCTGAAATGTACAAGCTACTTCATGACATCACTGACTGTACGTTTTGACATGAGGATCAAATTCTGGTCTCTTGGATGAAATACTGCAGTCTTGTCCCATCACTCAACCCCTATCTTTAACCCAAGCTTACTTCTGTGCTCTATATGCTACATAGACAAACTTAAACTGCACGTAAAACAGTAAGGGGAACTTGAGCTCCATATTTTAAAGCGTTTGGCTGCTGACCAAGCTGCTGTATTTGATGAATTGGTACTGAGAAGAGGCTGCTCCTTATACATCCAGAATCCTGTGTGCTTCTGTGAGCAATATAACTTCACATGCAAATAATTATCTGTGTCTATGTTCGATTTCACTCCTGTCATTGAGCGTGCCGATGTGGTGAACCACTCTGAATCCCTCAAAAGCCTCAGAATGTCCGTAAACAACCGCGACCAGCTCAGCCGAGGCATCCGAAGCTGCCGTGAAACCAGATGTTAGAGGAGACATGAACATTTCCCCACACAAGAACACCCATGTCATGGCAGATGCTCCACCCGGCATTGGAAAATCCCAGCATTGGTGCTGAAGAGTCTGCATATGTTGAGCAGAAACACACAATCTGCAAGCGTGAGTAATGACAACCTTTGCGTGGATGTAATTACTGTGCTTTTACCTGCGCTGGTGCATCATTGACTTGATGACAGCCTTCATTTTGACAGGCACGGACCCCAACTAAACTCCCTCTGGTTTACAAAAGAACTGAAGCATGTTGTGTAACGTATTAAAAGTATTTCTGCAGAGATGCCAAAGCTCACTGTTCAAAAAAGAGCAGGAAATACCAGTGTTTTATGAAATCCAATACAAACACTTGACATATGTAAGATGAAACACGGCCTCTGTTTTCTCTGACTGCATGTTCAGCAGTCCTCATGAAAGACAGACCGGCGTTTTGTTTGTTTGAAGGACCAGTTGGCTTTGTGCCTCCTTTATATTCATTTTTTCTTTGTAAGATAGACATATATGTTATTTCAAAGCCCAGATACCCATCAGTGCGTTTGAATTGCACAACTCAAACAGAGTATTGGCTACCAGCAGACACAGGTTGTCTTGTTTCTGGCTTTAGTCTCCTCCAGCAGCCTGAGGGGGAAACACTAACATACCACAGACTGAAGGTAGAAATAGTCGCAGTGGAGTGTTTCTTATTACCACAGGACCAAGGTGGAGGTCTGACCTGAAGAGACCTTGACTCCAACTGCTTGTGACAGTCTGTGTTAACACGACAAAGATGTCTAAGAGTGACTCTATCAGGGAACTCATTGTGTCACCCACAGACTCACGAGCAGAACAATGTTTCACTTGTTTTACAGTGAAGCCACAGCTGAGCCAGTCCATTCTAGTTTTGTCACAACAATGATTTGAAACAAGTGACATTCATTTTTCACAGACTTCGTCTGAAGAGAGTCAAGCAAACTGAAAAACAAGGAGCTAAGCTGTCAGCCAAAACAATGTCACTCCGTCTTATCAGTCACAGAAGCCTGGTCAGTGGCATAAAGATTTGAAGCTAAACGTACTCCTTAATATATTAACAGATGCTGTCATAGCTCATTGTTTCAATGTGACATTATATGTTTGTATTCAAATCATGGATTGTTGATAATGAGGACTTTCAGATAGGAGAGTCAGTTTTGAGTCTTCAGTGAAACAGTCATTACTTTTTAAAAGCTATGAATTGTGTTAGTTATGTATGATGTGTTGTAAAGTTAGCCAATGGTGCACTGTAATAAATTATAGCCCCAATTAGTCATATCCATTAAGGTTTTTTCTTTAACTCAAAAACCCTGAAGAAATTTTAGACTTTGAGCTAGGCTATATAAGTGTTCGAATGTAAAAATTGCGATAATGAATTGTTTGGACGATTTAGATATTTTGTCATACCTGAACATGTTCAATGAACTAGCTTTTTCAAGTTCTAAGTTTAAAAATAAAAGAACAAAATAAGCGGGAATAGGGGATTTTGATATAAGTTTCTATCTATTAATTAAGATTAATTAATTTTTCTCTATTATGTTATTTTACACTTTTCCTTTGGCTGTAGGAGTATGCATGTAGTGCTGTTGATAGTTTAGTGAATGGGAAGGTCTGAGGCTTTTAAGTTAAGCCAATTCTTCTTCATCTACCATCCTGCCCATGATCTTTTTGGTTTGGTTCCTTTAACATTTGTATCATATGAAAAAAAACCATAAAAAGGTGCACAATATTATTTTCTTTGTGAAGCTATCTCTGTTTGACCTGATACTAGCTAGTTTGCACGGTCAAATGTTAGCTTGAAAACCACGATGTAGGTGGTTCATGGATTTTAACATAGCCTACTGGTATACATACTTACAATCATTTGTCAAAATACTGATGCAGCTAAGTTAAAAAAAAATAGAAACAGAAATTCTCCTAGCTTATAAAGTCAAGTAAAAACAAATTAGTCAAGTTTTTGCAACTAGGTAGACCAAGTTTTATAACTGCAATAACTATATAATGCATTGTTTTAACTTGCAGTATAAAGTTGAATCAATGAAATATCAAAAGTTAATTAACATACATAACTTAAACTACAATATTGTGACAACTAGCACATATAGTTAAATCAACTTTTTGAACTTTAATTTGGATTTAGACAAAGCTAGTTTTGAAGTTGAATGAACTTACATTTTCAAGGCAGCAGGGAAACTTGCATTTCCAAGTTAAACCAGCTTGAGATATCTTACAGTGTGGGTGTACATTATCCTGTCAAGTACTGTGTACTAGTTTCATAATGTACATACAGCTGACAGACAAACATTATCTTTTCTAAAGCCACATGTAATCTTTTACCTGAACATTACAGTATTAAATACCGTATTAGCCCAAATATGAGGCAACCCTGATTATAATTTGACCCCTCATTTTTAAACCAATGAAAAAGATTCCAAAGTCTCTTTATAGATCAGATCTTGTTCAATGAAGAAAACTCTCTTACCTAAAAATGATCATAAAACAAATGCATTGAATGAAAGAAGGTGGGTTGTTGCTTTCAGATGAAGTAAAAGGTGATGTGGTTTGGTAAATGAAAACACTGATGGTATCTGTATTAGAATACCATAAGAATCAAATAACCCGTAGTCCATCTGTTGGATGACGACTTCAGTAATGGGCAAGCCTTATATTCCAGTTTTCATTCACTTACTCACAAGTGGTCTTTAATGCGGTCTGTGAGTGCACGACATATTACACTTCAGTGACAGATGTTTAATAACCACTATCTTAGAATCATCAGATTTTTGAGCTTAGCTATTTTTGAGCCACTTTTTCCCAGATGATCAACGTGTCTCCATATTTCCGCACCCTTGTGCTATAGTTGTGAGCATAGACTGTGTATTAACATGGATGCCACGTGTTGTTTTGCTCTGAAGCCAAGAGATGTGGAGCTCCCTCTGCTGACTGGCTGCAGTATAGGTCATAAACCCTGTCTCCTTAATGTTAACAGAGGAGTCTAAACTTTAAAATATATATAAAAATGGATGTTGCTTCATCATTAGAAACTCGGTTGACAAATGCAGCTCTTGCAGCATTCTGTGCCTTGTAGCTGAGTAGAGGAGGAGAAAAGATAGCTAACACTAACACAAGAGTTATTGAACTTAAATCTGGTTCAAATCAACACGAGTCGATTCTGCTGTTGACTTTACCAACCTGAGGGACTTGCCACGTTTTATAGGTTTAATGCTTGTTGTGGTTAGCGTTGCAGGTGTGACATCGGTTCCACGATGCTGCCAGCCAGGTCACTTCAGTGCATGCACCAGCACAATGTGTCAGCATTCATGGAGGCTGTCTTTTGGCTTCAAAGCTTACAACGGGCAGGAAATTAAGTGATGTTGTCTGTTCTATATACAGTTCAAGTATGTGAGAGATGGCTGGCCTCAGTCATGAGGGGTACACTGGCTTTACAGACATATAAAGCCAGTATTTTCAAGTATTTACAAGTTTAAAGAGTTTGTTTCCCCTTGACCTTGGGGAGAGAGTTCTGGAGTTTTGGTTCAAAGAATCTCTGAGGCCATGGGGTTAGGTTCAAATAGTTGCGTAGGCAGGTCTAAAGCCATTAACAGTCTTAAAGAGAAGCAAGAGAACCTAATAATAACCATAAAAGACAACAGGAGCTTTGAATAGTTGTTGTGCAGTCTAACTGGTGCTACAGGAAAAGATGACTTCCAAATTAGTGATGAGAGCTGAGAGAGGGAGGTGACACGGGTGTTGCCACTACCTGCTGCCCTGTAATTTTCCAACAAGTTGCTTTCTTGACAAAAACAAACAAAAAAGATTATTGCTCAATCTGAGTTGTTGATTTTGGTTGTGTTGTTTAGTAGGACTGTAAAAAAAAAATAAAAAAAGGAAAAACGATACATCTTCAAAACATATTCTGTCTATGTTAACTAAGATTAAACGTTTACACATGATGTGAGGCTAGGTTTATTGTATAAAATGTACATTATTGTGTCAAAAAGGCACTTAAAGGTGGTTTCCTCTTTACATTATGTGGTAAATCATTTCAAGAACACTTCATGAACGGTCCTGCAGCAGATAAGCAAGCTGGGGATCAAGCTCCTGTGTTTCCTGGTCTAAGGTGAAGCTGTCAGTTCACAGATGAATAAGCTCTGGCCCCGGGGCCACCACAGCCAAAGAAAGCACAGCTCAGACCCAGCAAAATTTTCCACCCAACATCCACAGCAGAGCCACATAAAGTGCACACTGTCTCTCACATGGAGGTGTGGGTGAAGGAGCCCCTCACAGCCTGACCTGAGCGCTTCAGCCAGATGAGAGGGGAAACTTTAATAAGACGTTTCCCTGCTCGCTGGCCCGGGACGGAGACAGCAGAAACGTGAGCAGCAGGATAAAGCTGCTCTTGTTTTTCACCTGCTGTAAATGTCCTACAGCACAAAATGAAACCAAACACAGACACAGAACTTTCCATGTTTACAATAGACTGGGTGGGAGGAAGTATCCCTGGTACGCAGGCTGTTTTTCGTAGAAATATTATTGTTTAATATTCCCTTCGCTTGTCAGACGTATCATTCATCGTCCATACACAATGTACGTGTTCCAAATTTGAATGCCATGACTCTAATAATTGGGCCTCAGTAGTTTCTTGGGAACGTTACTTTGGGATGCTGAGCGTGGAGTCAGGAATCAGTGTTCTGCAGATCTGCTGATGTAGCAGCAAGTTCTGCAGCTCTCTTTCAAAGACAACACCAGAAGAGAACGGATTCTCAGGGGTGAATGAAACAGCCTGCACAGGGGTTGATGCAGTGCAGATACAAAGAGCTCTCATGCAGTTTGGTCTGGCAGGCAGTGTAGAGCTGAGGCTTGCTGCTCTGTTGACTGTTGTTTGGCTGACAGTAACCATGGTGAGCTGAGTTTGTATCCTGCAGCACGTGAGGGCTAAGCAGAAAGGAGGGCAGAGAGGAGAGGATGTAAACAGGCCAGTGTCACCTCAGAGGCACCAGAATAACTCTGTGACAAAACCCAGACTCAGTTAATAATAGTGGTGCCATGATATGCAGAGCTGCTGCACGCTTAATCACGTACTTCATTTCTCTTAATTAGCTTCATGATATGTGGGTAATTTGCTCTCTGCAGTAACCATCGCAGCAGGCTGTCTCATGGAAACCCTGTTATCAAGAAGTGTCCATGATGCAGCAATTCCACACGTCAACTGTTAATTTAATGCTGATAAAACTTGATGATTCAAACTTTGTGCTTCGCCATCTTTTGGACATTAGAATCACAGACCTGTATGTTTTTTGATTATCAATATCAGTACCCATTATCTGCTTGCTTATGACCGGTCACACTCCAAGGGTGGCAGCCAATATCAAGTAACCATCGGCAAACACAGAAATTGGATCTTTGGGCCAGGATTCCTTTTTCATGTGCTTGTAACAGTTTACAGCTCGGATAGCAGAACAGAAGAAGGTAGTTTGGGCTGAGAGATGGTGTCTACAATTGGATTGCTATCTGCAGTCGTGTGGAGATATCTGTTTATAGAGATTATTAAAAAGTAAATCATCATCAGACTATGGCTGAGGACTTCTGGGATGCATTATAATCTGTGGGATTTTCCTGTTTTGTTCTCCATGGTGACTGTTTGCCTCATTCAATCACATTACTCCAACTAGACAAATGACAAATTATAACCAGAACATTTCAACACAGCAAATATTGTCCCTTACGCACAGATTCTTCATGAACTTACTTTATGGCCACCATTTGACATTTTTCATACAGCCAATGCTAAGCTAGCAGTACAGTTTGGCAATGCTTAATAATGTTGGTCAGAGGAGGCTTAAATTTGTAGCCAACCTTCTGTAAACCTTTGTTACAGATTCAGCTGAAAAAGTCTGGATTTCAGTATAGTATAGTATTTTCCACTAGTGTTTTAGCATGCACCAGTTGTGTACAGGAACACAGCATCAAGAGCAAAAGAGCTGGAACAAAATCCCCCGTTATTCAATCAGCAGTCATCCAACAGTGATTGGACTTTCATGATTCCTTTAAACGGATATTTGTGTGCAAGGGCACCTAATAATCTGCAATCATTCATAATTTCTCAAAATTGACTTTATTCTTGCCTCTCAAGGTACTTTTTGGACGGTTAATAAAGGCTACGCAAAGACAAGGACATCGTGGCTAGAAGTCACTATCACAGACAACTGGCTACTTAAGCCCAAAAAAGTTGGCCACCACTCTCTGAGGGGATTCTGTTGCCAGATGATAGCTGATGGATTCTGAGATAGTGTGGTGGATAGAATTTCAGCCATACATGCTAGCCATAGCTGTCTCTATTTACACTTTATATATGTTATTATTCCTTAGAAAATGATCCAAATCCCTAAATCTTTAAAACCACTAGTATTACTATCAAGGACTAAGCTAGCTACCTCGGAGGTGATGTGAATAATTTCGCATCATATACAGACTAGACAGTGTCATGCTACTTTTCACTCACAATTATTCACTGCAAAAACTCAAAATCTTAAGTGAAATTGTCTCATTTTTAGTCGAAATGTCATATCCCACTTGATTTAAGATACATTTACTTAACAAGTAACATTTTGAGCAAGAAAGAGCGACTTGTTTTAAGACAATTCATCTTAAATATCTTGTTACAATGCATCTAAAATATCTTGTTAAGTCAAACAATCTTGAAATGATCTTGTTTTGAGTTGTAATTTAGAAGAAAACAAGGTTTATTTACATTTCATACATTCTTCAAACTGAGATCTTATTTGTAGAAGACAGATATCTTGATTTAAGTAAATGCATTTATTGTAGAATCTATCAGAAAACAGCTCCATTGATGAAAGAAAGAAAGAAAGAAAAAAAAAGAAAGAAAGAAGAAAGCTTGTTTTTTTAAAGGTGTGTTACAGTTTCAGGCCCTGTTTTCTTCTAATCAGATAAAATTATACATCCTCAAACCACATGCACACAATGAAAATCCTACTTTGAGCATAGCTTGTTTATCCTAAAAAACAACATGACTGAATATTAGTATATCCAGCTAACTATGAGAAGACATTATATCTCAAAAATGCTCAAATTAAACGCTATAATACAACTCCAATTAAGGTGAATATATCTCAAATGAGGAAGGTTGACATGAAATGTATTAGTGCAATATGCAAATGTATTGAGTAAAATAATACTAATTGTTAGCATGTCTGGCTTATTCTGAGACACTAAGCTTTGAAATACTGATAAAATATTGCTTAAAAGTGACATATGCAAATCGACTTTTTAATGGTTCTCTACCTGAAATATGTGTCCCTGGCATGTCTACAAACCCCCCGAAAATAGAAAAAATCCAGTCTGCCTGTTCTGATTTCTCCACCTTTCTCTAAATGTGTGTGAAACGAGCCGTTTCAGTTTTCAGTGTTTATCATACGTCACAACCGCTATCCAGTCCTGTAACGAAGTCAGAGCTCGGAGCTTGTTCAGCCCATAGACCTGTATAAATAATACTGAACCCTTCCCTCTGTTTTTCATTACCTGCACCGTGTGTGCTAACAAGGAGCTTAGGTGGGAGGCATGCTAGTTGTAGGCTGTCTTAATGAACACAAAGGTCGGATTTACTCCCACGTCTGCAGATTTGAAGATGTAGTGGAGTATTTTTATTTTTCATGGAAAAGTGCTAGCGCTAGTAAGCATAGCCCCAAATTCAGAGGGTTGAAGTAACGCGGGTCTGTGAGCAGCCGAGTATATTCCGCAACATGTAAACATTAGATCAACGTGTTCTGAGCAGGGCTGAAAAAGAGGGGTTTACAGGCATACCAAAATCTGATTTCAAAGTGGTTTTTTTTAGCAATAAATTTTAAAGACATGTTTTGGGGACCTCTTAGACCAATATATTTTGATGAAAAAGTGCATAATATGTCACCTTTAAAATAAGTTTTCCCTGCTAATTTTAAGATCACAGTTTTCTAAATATTACATCTTATTTTAAGAAATCTTACCAAGCAATTATTTGTTCTATTGGCAGATTTATTTAGCTTATTTCAGGTAAAGTACCTTCCAGTTCCAGTGTTCATGCTAATTTTCTCCAGCAGTGAGCCATGTAAGTGTGTTGTGTTTATTTGCAGGCTGTGCATAAACTTCAAAATGATACACCTATAGCTGCCACTTAACGGCACAGCAAATTAAATTGTGCTAACTAAGTACGATCCGGTTTCGATAAGTTTGTTTCTGTGTGTCTCTGTTACAAAGGCTGTAACCAGCTTTGAATTAAGTGAACAGGTGTCCATTGCACATTTTAAAGGAAACACTAATCATTTTACATTACTTTCATTCATAGGCTACAATGACGTGGGGTGTATGCCATTTTCTTGCTTTTTAGTCATCAAATGTCTGATTACTAATTCCTCCAGCCTGAAGTCCAGCATAAAGGCATCCTATCAGCATTTACCTTCCCATCAGGAATGCAGTGTCAAAGGAAAATGGCTGCCTAGTCACCAAGGTGTGTTCAAAAAGACCTGCAGGTAAACAAAGGAAAAACAAGTTTCCAAACTAAGGACATCTTTATAGTCCCACTGACTTAGAAACACTGGAGATTTGTGTTATTATGTTTCATCAGTCATGCAAGTCAGCCTTTTGGCAGGATATACAGTATGTACAATGCACTTTCCAGATTAACACAAGATAATGTTGATGACTGTGGGTTCAGCCTGAAATCAACACATTCACTGCCCTCCTGTCAATTCTGTGATAAATACTTCACAAGTGCTCTGAGACATTGCTCTGTGTTTTCCATTGTAATCGGCTTAATTTACAACAACCCCCACGCAGAAAACAATGCATGAATAATTCAGATGTATTCATATTTCTCCCTGCTGGAAAAGAATAACTGAGGGAAATGTGTGCTCTCTATCTGAGCTCTCCTTCTAAGGCAGCAAAAGAGATTGAAACCAAAGGCAGGGATCATGTGAGTCTTTCTTAGATCACCCTTGTCTATATTTTGTCTCTTTTTAAATGGCCCCCAACCAGGGCAGCAACTGCCCATCAGGGTGCTCTCATTTGGCCAGCAACCTACACTCACCCATAGGAGTATTTATATATTTGCTCTTTGCTGCATTGCCTGCAGGAGGATTCCTTCAGTGCCATGCAGAGGGAAGGGCCAGGGACAAGAATGAACTTAGGGAGGGTTCTCCCCTTATAGACAAGGGTGAGTTCACTGCCATCTTTCCCTTTCACAGGTCAACAACATCTCTGGCGCCGTATTGAGATGACTGTACTCAGTCACCCTCTGGGAGCTGATAATGAGGCCAGGTCACTGAGTTGCCCTGAGAGAGCTGTTTATAAGAAGATGCATGCCTTTCCAAAGAATAATCAAATTAGCATAGGATTTGTGTGCAATTATTTTTTTTGCTGTATTATGACCTGATTATCAGTTCTTTTAATATCCATATTTAAATCTATTTTATCATACAAAGTCTATTGAAGGCATCTTTTTAACCTTCAACACAGAACTGAGTAGCAGCTAAGAGAAGTGCCAAAACAAATTGTCTTAAAGCTGGGGTTGGTCGTCTCGGAAAACTAGCATGAATTTGAATGTAGCATTTCTTCAGGACTCTGTCTAACCCCTCTCCCCTTCCCCTCGGAGCTCCTCCAAAACAACGCCCCCGCTCACATGCACGAGCACCGCTGATTCATGACCATATGATCGTGACTGATTCAAAAACCGGTCCTCACCAAAACATTATCATAGTGAAATTTAAAAACACAAACAAACATGGATATTGTTAGTACTCACAACTGTCATGCTAGCATTATCCAGTTGTACTGGTGACACGATATCAGGAGAAAAGTTCTAATATATATAATACTGTGACAACTCTCCTGTTTGTTAAACGTGTTCAGGGTAGATGATCTTAATTCCTACAGTGTTGACAGTCAGTGAAGGCATCAGGAGAGGTGTAGAGTGTGCGAGCCATAGGTGCGAGCAGGAGAGAGGAGAGACAAGAGGAGAAGTTCTTCATTCATTCAAACATTGATTGTTGCTTTGTTGGTTGGTGTGATCACGGCCGACAGTGACCGGTTATTAAAGCTCAACGTGTTCACGAACCGTCTCGTCATCCCTACAGCGTCCGGATGGACGGACGCTACGATACATATACAATTTCTGTAGGACTTACTAAATGTCATTAATTCTTCTGCTTGTCAGAGCCCCCTTGGTGAGAGCTTTTTAGACTCTGATCCGGACTACAGTCCTGAGCAAAGCTCCTCATCAGGTCAGAGGGGACAGGCCCAAGGTCGAGCAAGAGGGGCAGTAAATAGAGTCAGGGGAAGCAGAGGCAGGGGACGGGGAGTGCACGCCGGGGAAATGTACACGCAGGAGGCGGGTAGAACGGAAGGACAGGATTTGATTGGTTTAAAATTTTGGGACCCAAAATGGTGATTGGTTGGTGTTTTCCCAGGTTTACTCCAGAGCAGCTTTTTTCACTATTTTTTAAGAACACGTCATGCTTTGATGGCCATCGGGACATAAAGATAATTTTAACCAGTATAACAAAAAAGTGTATCTAAATCTGAGGACCAACCCCAGCTTTAATGGAAGCAAAGTAAACATTGAAAATGTTCCATATAGATCCTCCACTCACATTGACATAAGGGTTTTTGTTGGAGTTTCTTCAAATTAGCTAACTCATGTAGTGTTGACTGTATCTGCAGATGATAGCCTAGCTTCTGTTCTGGTTTCTCAGCAAAGGAGCAAAGCTGACCTGGATCCCCTGTAGGTAACACAGTTACTATTGACAAGAACCTCATACCACCTCACTTAAAAAACCAAAATAATCCTTTAACATTCACCATGAGAAGAAAAAAGAAGAAGAAGAGAAGACTCCACATGCACAGGCTGAGCTGTTCCGACTACGGAGGCAGGACAACCCCTGAATGCTGTTGTGGTTTACTGGCACCTTATGTTAAAAAAATACTGCATGAGACTTCAGTGGGTGACTTAAAATATCACATCTCATACATTGTGTGAAAGTGTGATGAATCTTGTGGCAGGAAAACATTTTCCATCATAGATGTTCAGTCAACAACTTCAAGTAATCAGTGACAAAAGTTTAATTTGAGCCAGTTTTAAAAGTCTTGTCGTCTTTCTCAACAGAAGCCGTGGTTGTTTTTTTTCACCATATGTTCAGCTGAAAAATGCTCTCTGAGAGAGCTAAGAGCCTTACCATGATTTTATGAACCTGATCATGAGAATGTTTTTTTCTGAAATATTTGGAAGAGCAGGGTGTGTTCGAAACGAAAGATAGACCACAAGATCATTTTTTGTTATTTGAATTCGTCAAAGTGTTGGTAGGTTGAATTTCTTAACCTTGAACAGAGCCCAGCTCTTCCTCTCTGTTTCCAATCTGTATTATATAGCTCCAGCTTCATGTTTGGCACACAGACATGAGAGTGATATCAATCTTTCCATCTACCTCCCAGAAAGGAGAAAAAACTTTCCAAAATGTTGAACTATGGCTTTAAAAGTTTCATCCTTCATGTACAAGCAGCTGTCTGTGTTGATTCATGGCCTGTTACACTCTGACGAGCGTTATTTAGTGCCTTTTAACTCTCATAAGGACTTTGTAAAGCTTACAATTCTCAGAAAGCAAATGTTCCCACACCGCTAGAAAATTACCTTGGCTCTAGAAAGTTAGCCTCCTGTTTATTTTCAATGGCGTTGCTTCTGGTCTCTAGATAGCGCGCTGAATTCCTGACTGCCTTACATCTACAAGAGGGATGACTCAGACCTGAACCCTGCAAGACAATCCAACAGTGGCGGCCCATTACTCATATTTTATATCAACAAGTTTGTTTATTAAGGATAAAATGTGGGTTCTACCTGCATGGAATAACAGTGAGTGAGAGAACGAGGCATTGAGGTCAGACTATTACATTCCCGACTTCTGGCTTCCAGCCCGCAGGATTCTGCCTTTTAAGGTAAGACCCCTCTCTGTTTCTCCTGATCCCCCTGCAAGCTTGATCTGTCTGTCTCCCTCTGGGCTCGCCGGGTGCCCCACAGCCTCTTTTTATAAGTTGTCACCAGCCAGTCATGCGATCACATCTGCAGGAAATTTCCAAGCAGGTTCCCCTTTTTCTTACAACCGTAAAAAGAAACAGCAGCTGGCGGCCGTTCATTTTTACGCTCTGTTTGGAGGAGCTTTTACACTTCAGGTTTGCACAGTTGAATTACGGCCTGGCTGTAAAGCAGAACAACACACATCTCACGAAGAGACAGACAGAGAGAAAGATCTTCAAATGTGTAGGTTTTAGAAAAGACTTGAGAAAGAGTTATGAATGATCTCACAGTGCCGTGACCTCTGTCCTTTCTTGAAAGCTGCATTGTGCTTCCACCTGAAGCACGCCGAGCTCTGTCTGTGAAATTCATCTCATTTCCATTTGACACCATGGGGAGTAAAGCAATTTAACAGCTTATACCGCAGCCCCTTTCACTGATCTGTCAATCATCTGTGAGGACTGAGGAGCTTGGCTGTCCTGTAAACTCCGTCAATATTAAGATGATCTTGGACAGAGTCCCAGTATGCATCAGGATCAATATTAAATGACTGCCAAGAGTTTTAACAGTGAACAATACAACAGGAGGCAATGTCTGGCCCAAGCAAGGATGACTCAATAACTCTATTTGAATATATCCTTGTAAAAATATATACCTGTCTGTATTGATAGTCCCAGAGGCCTGGGATTCAACCTCACTCTTCTAACGGAGGAACAGTAACTCCAGTGGGCCCTCCCCAGGCAAACTGTGCCACAGCACCAGATAACTTTCTGATCACTCTCCCGGGCAACTTCTGAATCCTGCCTGGAGCTTTTCTCATCCATCTTTATTGTGCGTCCTTTTTTTTTTTTCTGTGACCAAGACACAATCTCAGCACCATCTGAAGTGTATTATCCAAAGGGGATCCGGGTCAACTCAGCCCCTTTGTTGAGAAACCAGCTGAAGAACCAACATGGGAGCTAGGCTTTCAACTGCTGCAGACAAGGTCAGCTGTACCACGTAATTTTGAGAATTAAAAATGGTTTAAGTTATATTTTGGGGCATTTTTGCCTTAAGATATGACAGCTGCAGAGAGGCAGGAAATGTGGGGAGTAGAGAGTGGGGAAAGACCAGTGACCACTGCAATGGGAACTTTGTATATTGGCTGTGATTTTTGTGCCTCAAGTCAAAACAGATATGACTTTGTTGTGGAAATTACTGCAGCTCAAATCTCTCCCAAAAAACGTACAGTTTTTGAGAACAGTTATTCACTTCATCCACAAATACAGTTTTAAACAGGAAGAGGACACACCACATACAAATGAGATGTAAAAACACAGGTGACTTCACTGGACCTGAACCCATTTAAGATGGACTTAGGTGAAGTAGAAAACTGTTGTGTGGTCTTATGAAACAAAGTTGACATTCTTCTTGGAAATCATGGACGCTACCTCCACTCTAAAGAGGAGAGGGATCACCTAGCTTGTTATCAGTGCATGGTTCATGTATTATGTATTTTGTAAGTTGTTTTGCGAGTCATTGAGGTAATTTGGTTCTCTTGGTTTTTTTGCACACCTTGACTTTCAGATTTGAACCACAAGCCACTTTAGGAGAAACTCTGTTCTAGGGTTGTCTTCTTGGCCTCTCTCTCTCTCATTCTCTCAGGCAGGACAGACTATGGCTGGAGGGGAAGAGGAAAGGAATAGAGAGGATATGCAAATATAGAAAGAGAAGAAGCCAAGGAGTTTCACTGTGTTGTTGCACAACACTGCCATCAATCCTGCAGCAGTTACATAACTGACCCATTCCAGGGGTCAGAGGTCAAAGGGGCTTCTCTGTCAGTGATGAAATCTCCCAGATGCAGAGGTCAGCCTTGGTCCATCCGTGAGTTTGAGGGAGTTGGCATTTTGTGAAGAACCCAAACTGAAGACACATGAGGTTAGAGTTCATGTACACTGGAGACCTCGTGCTCATAGCCTCCAGAAGCTGCCATCCACTTTTGGAAATGTGTCAGTCTGATGAATTTTGGATGTTAAGTCAGATAAGGAGTCACGCAGGAGTAGAGAAAAAGCTGCTGATACCAGCCATAACAAGTCCCAGCTGTGTGTATCTCAGTCATCACAAAGTTTGAAAGACACAGGAAACAATCAGGACTCTGAAAACCAAGAAATGCTCCAGTTTTCACCTAAACAAGCACAAGCTGAATTAATTTATCTGAAGAGGATGGTGAAATATAGTTTTAATACCGAGCATGAAAATGATGCATGATTTCAGGGATTGTGTGAATCAGGTAGAGTAAGCCCTCAATCTCTTTTTTTTAATGTTGGCTGTAAAACTTGAAAAAGAGGATGCAATGAAAGCAAAGTTGGAATAACACGGAAAACATGTTGAAAATATTCTGCCTGTGTCATTTGATGTGAGGATGATCACAGATCTGATGTTTTCAGCTCTTTAGTGTCAAAAATGTAGACTCTTCATATATGTCATGATCTCACACCGCCCTCATTTTGATTTCTCTTTAGTTATGCAAAGTTTTTTTTATTGTTTTAAAATTGGAAGTGCATGTTCGTCAATTTTCTATGTTTGTATGGGATGTACCGTATAGCAGTTTTGGGTGGGGGGTATTGTGCAAAGTTTTGTGTATTGTAATTTTCTTGGTTTAAACTTAATACAACGTTGTAAAAAAATAAAATAAAATTGTAAGTGCATAACACTACTCAAAATTAGAGCTACTCACAATTACAGATATAATGCACTGAAGTTGAGGGATCTACAGATTTATTACAAAAGAAAACGTTCTGCATGGTGAGGATTTCTGAATTTAAACTTAAAGTTTTGCTTCCCCAGTCATTCTTTTCTGTTTTAGATAAATACTCAAAGTCAATGCATCACACATTAGTATGCAAACATATGAAATCTTAGTTGTCTGGCAGTCTGCTGCTGTGTGGACCTTTATTTCATCAGTCCTTTCAGAGTTTCCAATCAACCTCAGCTGTCCTCACAGTTGAAAAACAGCTTTGATCTATGAAACATACTGTAACTCCCAGTTCTCTGAGAGTGAGATGTTGAATGAAAAGTCTGTTCTTATAAATTATGAAAGAAGGGGTTAAAATTTTAAGCAGAACTTACCTTTATCCTCTCATCAACTGGGGCGTCCTGTGCTGGACTGATTTATGATCATTAACCTGTGAAAATGCAAATACTCTGAGGAGGAGTAAGTCTGAGGTTGATAATCTTAAAAGACAAAACTTTGAACTTCACTGAGACAACATTTTTCTGATTGTATCCATCTTATCACCCTGCTGTGTTATGGACTCAATCACATTTGTCATGTCAGATCAATCCACAGAAAGGAGTCCAGCACATTTCACCTCTGCCTGTTGACAATGGCTACGTTTACATGAGACTTTTAATTCCTCTTTAATTCAGAATTAAAATTAAATCCTCTTTAAAAAGATTAAAAATGACCATGTAAACACCTAATTCTGAATGAAAATGATCATTCCGAATTAAACTTAAATCCGAAGTGGCGGATTTATTCTGATTTTAAATGCGAATTGAATAATTCCTCGATCATGTATACGCTCATTCCGCTTTAAATTAATTCCGGTCGTTCTGCGCATGCTCGTTTCCTTGTTCTGTCGCGATGATGCACATATTCCGTGCTGGCGGCCACATATTTCAGGCTGAGGTAGAGCAGCTGTTGCACTAACCGGCTTTGATTCGCCAAAGTACGGTCTTCCGCCTCGCTTCTCTGGTACTCTATCTCTCTTCTCCTCCTCAGCTGACAAAAGTGAAGCAGTATGTTTGTGTCCAGCTGCTTATTCAAAACTATAATCAAAATCAAAGCGAAAATTATACTTATTGTGTGGTCTTCCATGTTGTAACCGAAAATAAAAGAAGCAGGGACTGGAGTCTGTTTTCTTCCGGTAAACGTAAATATGTCACGCCCGCCCCTGTCCAATCAGAACCCTTCCCAACCCCCAGACCTTAAGAGGAATTGAATAAAGACAGTTAAACGTGTTTTCCATGTAAATCTCAATTCGGAATTACTATTTCCATGTAAACACTGAGGAGAATACTTTAATTCCGAATTATTTAATTCTGAATAATTAATTCTTAATTAAAAAACATCATGTAACCATGGCCATTGTGGCAAAAACACACATTTCTGTTTCTGGCTGGTCCAGAGAGTCAGGAGAAATCAGTTATACTCAGTACAGGTGTGAGAGCAGCCTGAAGAGCTACTGGACCCCAACCATCTCTGATAGAGAAAGTGGAGCAACAACCTGTTCTGCAATCCAGGCAACAGCAACAGAGCTGGTGAGAGCATCTCTAAGTTGCTGAAACAGAAACAAAGAAACAAAGGAGAGCTGAACAAGGACAGAAATGTCAACCTAAATGTTTCCATTGAAGTCCTGCTCTCCTTATGTTACCATCAATATCATTTTTCAGTTGGATGTCATCAATAAAATAAACTGGCTTTTAAAACATCAGAATGTTTCAACCTGATAATTAACTGAAGTAAGTTTAAAGTTAAGTCACCCTGCAATAAGGCTGATAAATATGTTTCTGTGGAACGGTTACTGACTCTTACCTCTTTTTGTAGTTGTAATAAACAAATCATTTTTAGATCAATAAAATCTTCTTTAATTAATATTTTGTGGCAACTTTTTTTGCCTTTAGTTGGTAGCAGGCTAATAAGTAGGGTAATAACTGCTTTGCATTGCAGAGCAACTCAACCTGTCAGGGTTTTATTTTCTTATTTGCATTACCACCCATTCACTTGACATTATCCCTTACTTATAATCTAAAAAACAAAGCTCATTCATGATACATTTACCGTTAATGCTTTGTCAAACTATGCATGCACTTCAAGTCAAGGAGTATTGTTGATGTTATAGCCTCATACTTTCTTGGACGCCCTCCTGTATCTAATCTAAGGTCTAAAGTGGCAAACTCCTTAACAGGCCTCTTTTTACAAAATGATCTGTGACTCTACCCAGGTTGGAACAAAGAAAGGTAAGCTCTTTGTGGAATCATATTTGTAGGTTTGACTGACTGTAATAAAATAATGTTTCTCTCCCGAGCCTCAGTGGGTTAAAGTATGGTTGATTTATTTTAGAGGTAAAGCTCTCACACAGAAGTCAGGAGCTGTATTCATGGAGTGTGGACATTCATTTCAGAGACTTAGGATTCCTCTTTTCTGATCTTTACAACCATCTTTTTCTGTCATAACATAATGTTGACATTCATACACATTGTTTATTGTCAGACAGCGTTTTTTTATTTATTTTATTTATACATGTATGCATTTATCTTTTTGGGTATATGTGTCATTTTGTGTTAAAGGCTTTTATATGTGGGAAGAAATCCCTTTCTATTGTGTCTTGTGCAGTTTTAGTATTGAAAAACAAACACACTGAAAGCGGCTTCAAATTTAAAATTCTGCTGATGCACAGCACAAAGAAATAATTTTAAAAGTATTTACCTTCAAGTTAATAGATTTCGTTTTTCTCTAGTGTAAATTGTTTACTTTATAGGCAGCACAAATGGATAATACTTTACAAAAGTTTCCACTCTTCCTCATAAAATTTGTGACTTGTCTTTCAGTTTTTTCTTTCTCCTGTTAACTCTTTCTGCATGTGTCTTTGGATCCTTAATTATACAGCTGTAGGGAGAGAAGCAAAACTTACAAATGTCCTTATTCAAAAAAGTTGCAATTTACAAAAATGTACTTCAACTTATACATTTCCTTAATTCCTCTGAAAGTCAAATGCAGGAAACTTTGCAGTGGTCATTGTGACACCAGAAAGAGAAAGTGGTGAGCAGCGCCCTCAGCTGGTACAACATCCCAACATCATTAAAATACAGCCACCTAACCCAGAGCTTTAACAATAACAGCTTTAACCTTTCTTAAGAGGATTTCTCCTTTGTTTGCATGAAGCCGATCTGCAGACCACCCAGATCTGTCTCAGAGCTGAACATTCCTCATTCATATATGTCAAACACAATTAGTCCTCAATGTGTCCTCAGTTGTCCCGGGACAAAGGTCTGCTCAGTTAAGTCAGATTATCCTGTGTGATGGTGGTTAAACATTTCTCCAGAGAATCTGTCGGTCTTATTTAGGAGTCAGGGATCTATTTTATTAAGATCTCAATATTCTGTGATTGTTAGACGTGTTTCAGTGATCAAAGCAGGTGGATGACAAAACAGATCAACATTTTTTTGCTTTAAACCCTCCAATCAAGAGATCTAAGGATGATCACCACAGCTCCAGGGTAATCTAACTTCTATCCTCACCAGCAGGGTCGGGTGAAAGGGTCAACAAAGGGCCAAACAAGTAAAGACAATTATAACTTTTACATTTGCTCCTCATGCGTGCAGCAGTTCTGTGCAGGTGTATCAGTTTCCAGCTGCTGAACACCCTCACAGAGGGGTTACTCTAAAGCTCTTTTACAAAAGTTATGTTTTACTTACGAGATTATCCGCATTTGCACTTCCCTCTGAGGGCCAAGGGGGGGGGGGGGAAATGACTCAACTTCTTTGTGGTCTGGCTGAATCCCAAGTCCTTTGCATGCAACCTGCTAATTCATGCTGCTGGCTAACGAGCGGCTTGCGTGCCAGTTGATCATTAGCACCCCCTCAGAAATGGTCACCAAACATGTCACATGCCACCCGGTCACTCTATTCAGGCCGACTGCTGGGGGGCCCTGACCCCCCCACACACACACACAGAGAGAGAGAGCTGATATGCTGGGAAAACAAGTAATTAAATTAGCAGTAAGAAGCACAAGGCGATTACCTGCAGTTAGGGCAAATGTTTGTGTGATGTCTGCTAGTTTGTAGACTATTACAGGGTATTTGTTTTGCAAAAGGTTTAAGTAAACTGGAAATAAAAGGTCATGGAAAAGAAAAGTGGTCATTGTTGTACAGCAGCTTCTTAATGTAATCAGTGCAAAACTAATCTGAATGTTTTTTGTGGATAAATAATAAAAACTGACCTGTTGGTAGCTGGCTTCAAGTGTTCAATCAACTGTTAGAATTATGAGAAGGTGTCCCTGCAGTGTATCCTTACATTGAGGTCAAATAGAGCTCAAGCAAAAGTTCAGTCAGGGAGACATTGCTGCTTTAATGACACTATGTTGTATCCACTCCTCTACACATGCTCACTTATGTTTCCTCTTAGTCATCAGCTAAGCCATGTCTTTGTTACATGTGACCCTCCACCTCCCCACCAAAATTTGGCAGTTTCATCATCTTCTTCATCTCAAAAGTCTCAGACGTCATAGTCGGCCAACACCTCCACCACCAGTATCTGGACTCCATGAGGGATAGATTTTGCTGCCGCTCAGGGCAGACTCCGTTACATCCCCCTATCCCCCTGTAGAGTATAGTATCTCTTAAAGAGAGTCTGTCATTAATTCAATATCACATCATCGCTGTAAAATAGATGTCCATCTTTGATCAACCTGTCTTTCCTCATTTAACTTTTCTTAACTGGTATCATTTTTCGACTTCTGATATCTTTTTTTTTAATTAAGACATATGTACACCGTAATTGACTTATGCAAATATATAAAGATATTTTTAATATAAAAAAATAAACATTTACATCTATTTCTGTTCTCCAAAAGATAAAATAAAGTACTGTTCCAGTGATGCTCTGCAGCAGTGTGTGGGGACTGAACAGCTGGTACAGAACTCTGATCCAAATTGATCATGAAACCTTCAGGTCATGTTTAAATTCAAATCCAATGATGCCTAAGTAGGCATAAGATTTTTTTTCTGTACCCCTGAGGACCTGATTCTCTAACTTTTTCACCAAACTGTCACCAAAGGTCATCACATTGAGCTCTGCAAAGAGATGTGAGCTACAGAGGGGTTTTTATGCAGAGATTTAAACATTCAAAGATATAAATTAAAAGATTGGAAAATGCCAATATAATTAAACATATTAAGAGGGACTGCTACTTCATTTGAAAACTTAGAGTAACATGAGTAGCCAACTGATCCTTAAAGATTGTTTTAAAATACATTTTTCAACATTTCACTTTATAATACATTCAAAAATTATTTAAAAAATTATTTAAAAAAAAAAAAAAGCAAAGGGAAGGTTTGATATTAATGGATTAATTAGATAAACAATAAGTAAAACGTGTCTGAGGAGATATATTCAATCTGTTTTATAGTTATAGTTTTATAGTTTTTACATTTTGTTTGATTGAGTCTGTTGTGGCCCTTATTTCATATTGTTGTGCTGAAGAATTAATAACAATAATGAATAAATAATAAATGAACAGTTTTAAACTGCAATCCGATCTTGCTGCTGATCATTTGTTGATGTTGACTGCAGCAATGACAGCCAGCAAAACAAGCATAACAGCCAGGTTACTTCTGGAGTAAATCCTCAGTAACCTCAGTATTGGACTGCGCTCTTTTAACAGATGTAGTATCAGACATGAAATCCTACAAACCTTCCCATCAGTCCTTGATATGAAGGTTTAAAGGGGGTTCCACTGAAGCTGAGGATTTCTCATTTAGAGTGAACTCCACCTTGAGTTAGCTGTCATCAATCCTAAAGTAACAAAGCAAACACATGTAAGAGCAGAAAATGAAAGCAGTATTGAGAAAAGTGCAACAGTTGCACACAATTCAGAGACAGGTGAAGTGGAAGGATGAAGGTTAGGTGATTGCAGCTGTAGGAAAACCTCCTCGGCCTCAGTGAGGCACTGTAAGCTGACAGGATGATGAATGTCTTTTGTTGTCCTGTTATGGACTCTACAGAAGAACCTGATGAGGCCTCTTTCTGATGGACACAGATTGTGGTACACAAAAGGAACTCTGAAATATAATCATCCCTATTTGCTTAAACATTATTCGACATATTTGTTCATTTGGTATGAGTGAAACTGTAACTGGTTAAAATCAGATCAAATATGTATGCTTCTTTTGCGGGGGGTTTTGTGATACGTGAAACCACTGGGTGGCAGCCTACCATTATCAAATTCTGTCTTTTGACAACAAATGATCCTTACCCACTGCTGTCATAAAAAAGAAAACATTTCAAAAAGAAGTATTCAAAAACATGAAAAAGACATTTTAAAAAGAAGTATGTTCGATCATATAGTTTGTTCTCAAAAAATATATTTACATACATATTTTACTTTTATCTATAATTACATTGTAGATTGAATGTGATTTGTGATTGAGCAGCAGTCATAATAACATTTGTTGAAGTTGTGAATAAAGTGTTCTTCAGAACCAAAGAAGACTTTTTTCATTGTGCAAATATTAACCCAGATTGACAGAATTGAACTATTCGGATGCAATGGATTGGACTGGATCACAAAATTACACTGCTGGGTTGGGGTTTTTTTTTTTGCACAATTTTTTTCTTCACCTCATGATTTGTTATCTCTCAAGGATTTTCATGGTATGAAAAATGAAAAATTGATCTTGTGGTTCTTTTTGTTTCATTTGTTGGATGTTGGGAGACGTTTGTGTACAAATGTCACCACCATGCTGAGCTAACTCTAAAGAAAAAGAGAAAGTGAAGTCTTTTTCTCTGAGACTCTGTTTGTTCTGAGAGGAAATGTTCTCCATCCTGAGGAAGAGACAAAATAAAAATAAGAGATTGTTCTTCAGACACATAAGATATTTACATGTTGAAGTCTACAAACTTCCCTCAGGGTCACATGTTTCAAAGAGCAACCTCATAAGTATCTGTGACTTTATATTAAAATTATACATGATTTTCAGCCTCGGCAGCTTGTGTTGGTGTTGAGAGGGGCCCCAGCTGCCACTAATAGAGAAACTTATGAGGTAATATTCCAGCAGCTTAGTCATTGCATGCTAACTGATCCATTAAAGCCCTAAAATGATCCGAATCCAGGCAGCTTTTCAAATTACATAAACCTTATTAGACAAGTTTAACTACTCAGAAAGTGGAGCGGTCACTATACGGCTACCATGAATGAATCAAATCTCACCAGTGAACGGTGCAAAATGTTATTATTTTAGAAATCTCTTCTGTAATCTCACATGAAAACCTTTTGTTTTGAGCTCAGACAAATTTCAGTGACTTCACAAGCCATGCAGAAAGTTTTTATTTGGTCTTAAGTGGTCACAGTTTGGTTTGTAGCCTAGCCCCAAAAGCTCATTTATCTATTTTTTGTGTTAGCGTGTTGAAACTTCAATCTTCACATGTGTATATTTAAAAATACATGTAGTGAAGAGTGATCACAGGAGATCCATTAGAGACATTACGTTTTTATTTGACATCATACCTCTGGAACTGAGATAAAGCTATAATTCATTTTCAGTCTGACATTTTTTCTGCAAAGAACAGACAGCTGGTAAATCTGCAGGTTTAGCTGCTCATTTCAACTTGAAGACCAGTGAGAGCTTTTCAGAGCAGACTGCCTGTCAAACAGAGTATCACTGTTTGAGAATTCTCTGTATTCAACAAATAAAGCTTGATGTGTGAATTTCCCGACTTCAGTAAGTGGTAAAAACCAAAGGCAGTGAAATTATCACAAAGAAAAAAATTCAAAAGAAACATAATGTTTCATTCTGACAGCAAGACACTGCTGTTTATTTAACCTAATCTGCCATCTAGTGTTCAAATCTACACAGTGCAAGCTACTGTCAATGAACAGGAGAGGATATGTGTTTAGAAACTATGGGGCTTTCTCAAACCTCTTCTGCAGCATCTAGTCAAGGTGCCGTCCTAAACAGAGTGAGTGCAGAGTGATAGTCTGCACCAAGGCTGGCTTGCTGATCAGGTGTAACGCTACTTCATGGTAGATGCTCCATGTTAAAGTTCTGTGTTGTAACTCGCACAGACAGAAATGTTTGAAAAAACGATACAATCAAAGAAATCATACAGGTGTAAAAATCTAACAGTTTATAATATATTAAGAATGTAGTTGACTCATTTTAGTCTTCAATATCATACACATGATAATTATTAATTGATATCAAGTTTTATATATTCAAAAGTACATGAAAAATAAAAGGATTACAGTCATCAGATTGAAAATGGTTAGATGTTCACAAAAAAGGGAATTCCACAGGAGAAGGAGGGAAGTCCTTTCTAACTAGGAAGTGATCTCTGTGGGTCTGCTAAATGGGAATTTATGTGAACTACATTTTCATCTGTGTGAAATGTAACTAAGGTTACACAAAGTTCCTGTTTTTGTCATTAGTTGTTTTCTGTAGTTCCTGTCTTCCTTGTGTTGTATTATTTGTGTGTGTATTTCCTTTTATGTTTCTTAGTTAAGTCTATTGTGTTTCCTGTTTTATTTTTGTAGTTCTAGTTCCCTGTGTTCGGTTTCCTCTCCACTTTGATTACCCTCATTAGTTTCACCTGTGTCCTGTGTTCACACATGTTGCTTGTTACCTAGTGTGTATTTAGTCCCTGGCTGTTTCCTCTTGTGTTCCTGGATCATATATTGAGTCTTCTCATGCTTTAATCTGTGAGCCTGCATCCTGTAGTCTTCATTGTTTACCTTCTCCTGCTCCCTGTGGTCCCCTTGTTTTTATGTTTTGACATTTTGTGGATTTTTTTCATCGACATTTTAAGTATTTTTTTTAACTTGTACATTGTGCATCTTTTTTTAAATGCAACTTCAAGTTTGCAAGTGGGTCCTCCTCCTTTGTACTTTATACCAAAGGTGACTTTTGATCTGCTTTTATTAAGTCTGTTCTTACTTTTTCTATAATTTGCTGGTTTGCCAGTCTCTGTATTAAAAAACAAGACATAGCTATGGAAAATCACAAAGGCAGTGCTATAAGATCACTGGTGCTTCTCCGAAATTACCTTCAGCACATATTCTATATGAAGTGAGAGCCATCTCTAAGACAAAGGTCATAGTTCAGGACCTTCAGCATCCTTTACATGAGGAGTTTCAGATGCTTCCATCAGAGAGTAGATTCAGTCTTCCCAGGTGCATCACAAACAGATACGGACTGTATTTTATTCTGTCAGCTGTCGGCTTTTTAAACAATCTGCAACCACTGTGATCTATGGTGACAGTGTATGGGTCTTGTGCTGTGTTGTGTGGTGTAATTTTTATATGATATATCTCTGTTGACTACTGTCTACACAGCAAATTGCCCCACTGGGACATTAAGTCATACCCTCTACATGCCACTGAATCTGATCCCTCTTCCTTGATGCTTCATTCAGCTGCGAGTGTGACTTCAAACAGAGAGCGCTCCAAAGTGCAGTAGAAGTGAGGACAGATGGTTTGAGAAAGCCTCCATGTTTACAATATACAAAAGCCCTCCAGAGGGCTTAACCTGTTCAGAACATGATCATGTTCCATATACACCAAAAAATATTGAAAGGAGGTTGAGAAAAACCTCAGTGGAGCACACAAACAGTTTGTGCCTTATATTGAAGGTTTGAATTTGCACCTTCAACGTGTATTATATTCAGATCAATATGTTAAATCAAAAACCTGGGTTAGGTTTTTCCACAACCAATCATTGAATTGCACCAGTCATCCTGTTTGTATCTGCATTTGTGACCTTTCCTTGCTGACCTTTCCAGAAATGCTACATAACCTCTATAAGTGACAAACTTAGCACTGATACAAGAGACAATAATAGTAGCCTAAAAACTTGCTGAACATCAGACTCTGTGCAGCACAATGAGCCAGCTTTGCAGGACTTTGTGACTTTTCATGGCAATGTTTTTTCATGTTTCCTGAGTGATTTGGATTAAAGTCGTCTGTTCAGTGTCTGATCGTCTGCTGGTGACTTGCATACAAATAGCCCTCGATCAATAATGACACAGTGAAGGTTACATAGGCAGAAAAAGCCAGAAGCGATGTGCTGCTGGATTCGACTAGAGTTTTGTGCATTGTAGTCAATATAGGGCAGAAATCTCATGAGGGTCATTGGTCAGCATCATGACACGGGGGAATACTGACCATATTCAGGTTTGATAAGACCTACATTATAATGCTGGTAGGATCAAAATCTGGTCTCAAAACCACCTGAAATAGTTGTCATTATTTCCACACAAAGAATCTTATCAATATTTCTGGAGGACTGCTGAACAAGCTTTTCTTCATTGCCACAGCTCAAAGAGTTTGTTTTTTAGTTTTTTTGGAAATGGGGTTGTGTGAAGTTCTTGTAAATAATTGTAACACCCTCAGGAGATGCTGGTCAGCTTGGCTCCTTTTCTGAAAAACAAGAACCAGCATGGAAGCTACGCCATGCTCGCTGCAGACTGAGCCATTCTTACCATGTAGTTTGCTGTAGATCATTATAAGAAGCTCCGACTGATCCCAAGTGTTTCAAAAGAAGGCTGCAGCATTCATTATCAGTACAACATGTACAAGATTGGTGATGAAGCAAGGAGTTCTGACACTTGTGCCTTTATATCAATGCTGCATGTAATTGGACATATTCATGCTGCTAAGGAATGAGTGCAAAAAACATGCTGCCAGCAGAGAAGAAAAGGATGAAGCCTGAAAAAACAGAAACGCACTCTTACTGTTCCCTGGACGCACATTTTGACAGTCACACAGGGTTGCCTGCTGGCCGACAGGTGGGAGTTGGAAAGTGGGCTGAATTATAGAGATTTGTATGCAGCAGTGAATGCCTGCTGTCATAGTGGCTGCCTCTCCCAGGAACAAAGCAATCAAAGGGACTCCCTCAGTGCTTGGACACTGTCGGGATGGCAGGCTACTGAGATTTACTACAGCAACTACTGTCTGAGAAGAGAGAGGGATGAGCAAGGAAAAATAGCTGCCTGAATTTTGACGTATATGTCCAAAAAATATGTCAGCCTGAGGCTTTGGGACACATCGATCTGACCTGCTGAAAGAATTTGACTAATTGTAATCGAGAAGGTATTTCTCAGTATTTCTCCTCTTGCGTCTTCATGTCGGTCCCTTTTCATTTGATGAATTATGGATGCTCTGTTGCTGCTCTTACTAAGCCCCTCCATGGTCAGAGGACAACGCAAAGGTGCAATCTATGTCTGAAGAGTTTCATCCTCTCTCCTCAGGTAAAACACTCTGCATGTGCTCTTTTAGAGGCACATATACACATAATGATGACCAGCTTTTTCCAAAGTGGGCTCATATCTCGGAGAGAACTGTCAGACACTTTAGAGAGATGCTGTACCTGAGGTATGTGATAATACAAACACGGACAATCAATTATCCAGACTGCCTCTGAGAACCCTTTTGAACAACCCCAACAAATCCCCATCTGTCCTCCAGAGGTTCAGCCTTTACTTCAACTCCAGCTCGGCGGCAGTGAGAAAACTAGAGCTGACAGACTGCACAACCCTTGGGGAT